>NC_073709.1:14492765-14793624 GCF_023634085.1 Falco cherrug
AGTCATGGATGGTTTTCAAAACTGCTTGGTAAGTCCTGGATCCTTTGAAGCCTAGCAGGAGCTCCCGGAGAGTCAGGTCTTTCTATTCTCATTAGGATTATATGCTTTCAGGCCAAACTTAGCACACAGTTACCAGACTGCAGAATGCTTGCCAGAGTCTGCAGTTTGGGAAAAGGAGAGTAAGACTTTAAAAAAAATAATGAAAAAATCCTAGACAGAGTAGCCCAGAGGCTGCGCTCCTGACAGCTAATGTTACTGTATAGCTTGGCTCTGGCAGGCTTTGCCAGCTTGCTTACCACAGGCTCCTCTTCTCAGCTTGGGAGCCAAATCGGTTGGAGACGCTACTGTAACTCTGTTCCTTCTGGCCTGAGGTCTTCACAGTTTGCTCTGGTAGTGGCTTTTAGTTGGGGACACACGCATGTGTAGCTCCAGGGGATTTTTCTTCCTCCTCTTCTCCTTTTTTCCCTCTTATGCTTAATGCCCTGCATCGTACAGATGTGACCCTCCCTCTAGTTTTTGGTGGTGAGATCCTGGACTCTATATGTGCTGCTGTAGGTGGCAGGGTGAATTAGTATGTGTCTGTCCTTGTTATGGACTTCCACTGACCACTGAAGAAAACTGCAGCCCCTTGATTTCTAGCCTGAGGGGTTTATTTAGATGTTGCTATAAAGGTCAAAACAATGTAATGAGAAAAGGAAAGCTGGAGAAGAAGAGCCTGGCTCCCTGGGGCAATCCTGGAGGAGGTCAAGTCGGGTTTGGCTGTAAACTGTAAGCTCTCTTAGTCAGGCTGGGAGAGCACACACAGTCCCTCCCGCTGCCGTACGTGCTCACCTGCATTGATCAGCTCTGTGATTTCATGTTAGAAGGTGGCTGGGCACCTTGGGAAGAGCCCGGCCTTCCTCATCCAGCCTGGCTTGGAGCATGGAAAAGGCTCCAGCAACCATTCCGCTGCCGGCACGGGGGCGGTGGTGCAGGCATGTGTACTTTGGAGAGGGAGAAGCATGGTGCCTCGGGGCCCAAGGAACGTGCCCAGCGCACAGACACCCTCCTCCTCCATGAGCAGCACCAGGAGCGGGCACGTTGTGCACGCAACCACTGAAGTTGCTGCTGGGTGCAGGGCAGGATCACACCCAATCCTCTTTGTTTTTGCAACATAAAGGTGGAGACAGAGCATCAGGGAAGGGGAAGTCCTACTTGTTCTTCACTCCTGGTGAGGCATCCTGCAGCCACACCGTTGCCTGTCTGGGGCTCCCGGCAGCAGTAGCACTGCTGGCCAGCTTAGCTTGTCAGCACCACTTCTGCTGCCTCTTGGGGGTTGGGATTTGCTATTGTCCTCAGTGGGAGTTGAGCACTATTCAAAATCCAGCTATTTCAGGCTAGGCTGGCCTTTATTATTGTCAGCCTCACAGTAGAATTGAGACGTGTAGGGCTATGGAGTGGTTTTTAAAAGCAACATTTCTCTACTAGGAAGCACAGCCACTGTTACACCAGCACTGAAGGGCTGTTGCTAATTCATCCCATCTGCCAAAGTGGCAAGGACAGAATGGCCACAACAGCGCTCTGTGTAGCCTGATGAGTGAGCTTTGTAAGGCATGATCCTGCCTCGCTCTCAGTGGGGTCATTTAGGGTTGGGGATGTGCGCTCAGCCCTGGGGGACCACCAGGTTCCCCTGACCTCTTATGAGGCCCCAGCACCCAGACATCAGAGACCAGAGTTTGGGAGCACTGCAATGCAGGAGGAGGGCTTTTCTGGGTGTACGTTTCCCATCTAGCTGAAGTGAGCTGTAAGGGCAGTTTGGCAACGGAAGGGGCAGGTGGTGGAACAGCTGGGGGGCTGTGAGGGGAAGGCAACAGAGCCTGGGTGTCTGGGAGGATGCAGAGAGGGGGCACTTGGAGCAGGGCTTTGCTCCTGCTGCTGGAGATGTCAGCAATGTTTCTGGTCCCAGCCTGTGGAAATGGGCAAACCCTTCCTGGCAAGTGAATTCCATGCTAAATGGAGGCATGGATGAGCGCTTGCAATCAGTCAAGTAGTGTGTGTGAAAACTGCCAGGCAAATGCTAACTTGCCTTCCTCTGCCAGTCAGTTACGGTGTACATCATCATGATCCTTTGCAAACAGGGGTGCAGCAGGATCGTGGGCAGAGTGCTCATATATATGGGTTGATGCCAAACTCAGCAGATAAGCATCTGAATGAGGAATCATCCAGATGAGGAACCATGCAATAGGAGAGCAGAAGAGGAAGGAGACAACATGCCATGTGGATGCCTGTCCATAAGAGTGCCTCACTGTCAGAGCTGGGAACAAAAACTTGGTGTGTTTAACGCAGGATCTAGCCCCAGTATTTGACAATGCTGCTTGAATATAAGGTAAAAATTTTATGCCCTCTCTGCAAAGGTCATGGAGTGATGCCTCTGGCTGTCAACCCTGTGCTGCCTCTGGCTGGCACCGGGCAGGGAATTGTGAGTGGCTAAGAACAGCTGGGCTGGGGGAACAGAGGAGCCAAGGTTTGCTCCTGGCTCTTGCTGGGCAGAGTGCAGAAGACAACCCTTCTCCCCTTCCCACCCCTGCTTCCTTTCTCCGATGAGCAGAGCAGTGAGGATGGGCTTAAAGCCTGTGTCAGCCCTGCCTTGATCTCCATGTGCACTCCACATCTCTTGTGACTTTGTCAACACAGCAGGCCAGATGCTGTCTCTGGTGACAGGGCTGCCTCCTGGGCAGCTGAGCAGAATGGAGTGGAGGTGAGAAATTCCCTCTGGGAGAGATAAGCAGAGATCTCCCTTGTGTCTCTTCCCCTGCTTGTCTCCTCCTGTGGCTGCTAATGCAAGACAGGGAAGAACTCTGGGGACAAGGTGAGGGGATTCTGGGGAAGGGAGTGAGGAAGGAAGGAAGCAAGCAAGCAAGGAAGCAAGGGAGTGAGCTTCTCTCACTGTAGTGGAGGTTGCATTTGGCCTAAGTCAGTAGCTTGAGGTTGATAAGGTAATTTAGTGCCTAACTACAGAGAGCTCTGACCCTATGCACCAAAACATGACAGGATTTCAGCATCTCGCTTTAGGCGTTCACTATGTGACCTGCCTTTTTCCTGGCCCTGCAGTGCCTGGTCACCCTTCTACTGCAAAGGTTCCCATGTGGTCAAATCAGGACAGGGGATGAGATGGGGTCTCTGGAAACACCTTTTAATGGTAGGCATATGCCAGTGTGATGGTGAGGCTGCTTTTGAGACCATTCCTTGAGAGTCTTGCTCCTTGCCTGGAGCAACTACTGCATACAGTCCGTTGCTCCTGTATAGGATCCAAGGCCGCCTTGTGACAACATGACGGAGGCGCCAGTCAGGGAGCGTGAGCTCAGGCTCCAGTGCTTTCAACACTTGCAGTCCTGGTTTCAGTGCTTGGAAATGCTGGTCAAGAGGGCATTCAAGGGCTTTCATCAGTACGGCCTTTTAACAGCCTGAAGGAAGGAAAACACTGGGTACTGGCAGCGGGGAAGAAGAATTTCAAAGGGTAGCTTTCTAAGTGGGTCTAAATCAGTGCTGCTCCACTTTGTCACCAGGCCCAACCTTCAGCGAGCCAATGTGACCCAGCAGCATCCTGTGAGCACCAGTGATGAGGCGAGCATGAGGTCTTTCCAGCTGGGGTGGGCAGGGTCTGAGAGCCTGGTTGGGGGGAGATCATTCCTTGTTGCCCCTGCGGGATGTTACCTGCGTCATGAGGGACGTCAGCTCCAAAACCGCTGATAGGAGCAGGGATATTTCTGCGTGGAGGAGTGTGCAGGGGGGAGATCTGAAAGAATATACAGACTCAGCAGCCTTCCTCCCCCCAGCCCTCCATCTGGGACCCTGCACTGGGCCTGTCCACAGGGATTGTGGAGCTAACGTTATGGCACTCATTAAGTGGAGGTGGTAGAAACATGGTGGAAAAGGACAGGAGGGGATGGTGTGGGGCTGTGGCCTTTCAGAGTGGTGGGAGAGTGGGTAAGCTGCTTGGAGACAAGTCGACCTGAAGGCAAAGCCTTCCTGTGTAGCTGGGAGTGCTGGTTTTATCCTTGAGGACCTCACCTACCCCAGAGGTTAATTTAGGGCTTCTGAAATGATTGCATCTTTCCTAGAGGAGTACAGAAGGGGGACAGTATTTGTCATATTCTGTGTGAATTGTGCTAGTGACAATAATAAAACCATACTTAAGCATGGACTCAATCACATTTTAAGTGCCCCCAAGGTCCTAAGTGACTTATGTGGACTAGCCATGCAGTTAAAGACTTCTCTCCTACCAGCTAATTGATCTTTACTGGACCCTTGGGCAATCTCTCATAGGTGTTATTTTTAAACGTTATTTTAAAACGTTATTTTAAAATCCCTGAAATTGCAGCAGGGATGTCTTTGTGTGCTGTGTCCCCTCAGGGAAAATGGCCAGCTTAAGATTACCCACCATGAAAAGTGCCATCTTTCTAACTCCATCAAAGGGGAGCGAGCCTGATGTTCAAGGCTTGCCTTTGGTCTCAGCATAGCTGCCTCTATTTTGCAAGCAAATATAGCCACGTAGGTCTCTGAGTGCTTTCTAATGAGGCTGATTCCTTCAGGAGTGAAAGGAGACTGGGTGCCTTCCAAGCTGAGAAGCGAATGGGACTAAGCATATGGCATATGTGTGTAAATTATAACCCAGCTACGTGCTAACATGCCAGCACCTTTCTGGCCCTGTTTTCTGGAGTATCCCTGCTGCCCCAGGGGTGAAGAGCTCCATTCATCCTGTGGGCCACCCAGCTCTCCAACAGAGAAACACGGAATTTTTAAGTGATGGATTTAAAGCTATTGGAGGGAAGTGGGATTAGCAGGGTGAGAGACCTTTCAACCACTTATCTGTGCCTGCCTGTGATGCTGTGAATCACTGGCACTCCCTAGGCCCTTCCTTCTGTGCCCCAGCCAGGGAGCCCTGTCCTGCCCCATGAGGACCTCTCCGCTGCTCTCCCCATGCTGGCCCTGGCCTCTGCTTGCCGGCCACCAGCCAAGGCTGGCCAGGAGTGAGCTGCAGCACACCCGGTTTTGCCTCTCCACCCCATACTGGTGCTGGAGGATGCCATCCTTCGGATTGGATTCTCCTCCCCTCCCTGCAAGCCCTACAGCTGGAGACTGTCATTTCTGCCCTGGTGGTCATTGCTCTGGGGGAGCGAGGGGGTGCAGCTCTGCCAAGGACCTCTGCCTTCCCCTGCTCTTCCCTGCCTGGACTCTGCTCCTGCACCTCTCCGCTCTGCACCCCAGGCTGTCCCAAGTCCTCGCCCTGTTGCAGAGCCTGTCGAGGCGGCAGCTCTGTTGGGTGCTGCCATGGTTTTTTGGAGCCTGAGCTAAGGGTCAGGCCTCCAGTGGGAGAGACACTCTGCTGCACCTCCTGTTCCATCACAA
Organism: Falco cherrug; assembly: GCF_023634085.1. Classification (NCBI taxonomy): domain Eukaryota; kingdom Metazoa; phylum Chordata; class Aves; order Falconiformes; family Falconidae; genus Falco; species Falco cherrug. The sequence goes on from NC_073709.1 coordinate 14,498,154, forward strand.
CATTGCCAGAGGGAGCAGAAGCTTGTTTGGAGAGCCGTGGCATTGCTTGGGTGCTGAGAGAAAGGGTTTTGCAGCCAGGGTGGCCCTCAGCAATACAGGCCCCCTGGGTGTGGGGGCAGGGGGTGCCTGGCCACAGGCACACACCGTCAGCCCATTTGTCAGTGCTGCTGTTTTGCTCCCTGAGCGTGCAAAGCTCTGGACTTGTTTATTTTTCATTAGGCCTCGAGGCTGTTTCTCATGTGACAAAGGGGAGAGGGGACAGGGAAGTGACAGCCTGCCCCCATTAAGGCACTGGGCCTGCCGAGCTGCAGGCTCTGGTGGCAGAGGGAAGGGCTGGACAATCAGGCTGCAGGCCCCAGTACTGTCAGGAGCAGGCAGGAGGAGGGGACCTCCATGCCAGGCCCACAGGCCCAGAGGTGTGGGGTGGGCAGCCACTGGCCAGGCCCCTGTGCCTGCAGGGTCTGGAGGCTCCCGGGGGAGCTGGGACTGCCCCGGTGGGACCCTCATCTCCACTGGCAGCGCCTGCCCTGCTCACACCCCCTGCAGTGCCCACGCCAAGTGGCGCGGACGAGGGTCCGGCACAGAGCGGGGTCTGGGAGACCCTTGATTTACAGCGTACTTCCTCTGCCCCATGCCTCCTGCCGCTATGGCTCCTGCCAGACCCACGTCTGCAGGGTTGGGGCTTTCCTGGGAGAGGGTGTTTGCTTTGTGGGGGGTGCCTCTGCCCTTGACAAGGGTCACATTGCTTTTTAATTTCTTGCTGGAAGTGCATCTGGAAAGTTTAGTCAATTACTGGCTGGAAGACTCCCTCACAAGGCCATGGTATTTATGAGTTCCCCCAGCCTGGGGGGTGCCGACCGCAATTAGAGGAGATGAGGGAGTGAAAGTTGCCTGCGGTGAACTCTGGGGACTGTGAAGCTGGGGAACAACCCGCCGGCTGCTGGCAGAGGGACAGCAGCTCCAGGGGCGAGCTGGGAAAGGGCAGAAGACCTGAAGGCTGGAGGGGGAAAGGTGGCAGTGGAGATGTTGCTGTGGTGAGGAGGATGGAGTGAGATGGGAGCAGCATGTGGGCCAGGTGGGACATGAGTGGGACAGTTGTGGATGGGAGCCAGTGTGGAGGAACATGCTGGTCAGACCGTGATGATGGCTTGGGGTACATGAGGAGGATAGTGCATGCATATCCTGACCTTGTTTACTGTGCCCGAGACCCCGCTATGTAATCTGATATAACAGATGTTGGGCCTGAAGATTTGTGCCTATGTGTAGCCCTCTCAGGCCCCATGGAGGGCTTACAAAGCATGCTTCAATGTCATATACATCCTTTAAGTGCTGCGTGCTGATGAGGCAGTATTAAGGGGTCATCAGCCTGGTCCATTCCCAACAATGTTTTGCCTGCATAACCCCATTAATTAAGGAAAGGAAAAGTCATCCTGTCCCTCCCATCAATACAGCTATGCTGGCAAGAGTCTTAAGACAACGTGCTGCTCTGCTGGCAGCAAATTCATCTGGGATAAGCCACCCTGGCATGTGCAAACTTCTTGCCAGTGGAAGCTGAGTCTCCACTGGGAGGGTTTTGCTACAGCAGCTGACCAGTTTTGCATGTGAAGAAGGCCTTGGTGGCAATGAGAACAAGGTGCCCTGTGTGGTTGCAGGTGGAGAAGTTTGTGGTCAGTTACCTGAGTCAAGTGGTAGAAAAAGACCAGCTGGTGGCCCACTTGATTTCTCCCTCTGTCCCCACAGTTCCTGTCTCCTCTGTGATCTTTTTTGTGAAGTGGCTGCCACCAAACTGAGACTGGTGTTGCTTGCTGTCCTTGCCCCATGTCTCGTGCGCTGCATTAGCTACCAGGGCGGTTGTGCTGCTTGAAGACATGCACCCATCCATGGAGCCGGCAGGCTTGTCCTCACCGTCATGTCAGTGAGAGAGTAGGTACATGCGTACAGTAATTGAAGAGATCAAGGCTGAGTGCGTCCAACAGACCGACAAAGCCAATTACCCCTCAGGAATTTCTGCTCCTCAGGCTCGGATGGTGATTACAAAACCTTTGCCATTAAAAACTAGCCAAGGGAGAAACTTGTTGCCAGAGTCCAGCAGGAATTTCCCATGCCCATCTGATACACAGAGTGACCACAAAACGTGTAGCTGCCAAACCATGGACATCACCATTTCACAGGCCTGACATTCCCCTGTGCTCTGTGAGGTGGGTAGTATGACACATAGATGCACATATATCCACAGGAACAGAGCATGCGTCCACATATGTTGGCACACAGAGCAAATAAACTGTAAAGCTGCAGTAATAGGAGGTTGTGAAACCCACAGTGATTGTGCTGACAGCTCCCATTTCTGGCTGCATGCTCTGGGCCCAGCTGCGGGGTCTCAGGGTGGAGGCGGAGGAGGGATGAGTGGCTGAAGTATGGACAGGGGGAGGGGGTCCTGCTGCTGAGATCCTGAGTCCTGGAGGCTAAAAGGAGAATAATGTCCTGCCCCCACTTTGTGCTTGTGGCACTGGGACCCCTGGGTGTGTGCAGTGAAGGGAACGAGAGTGGGAAGGCTACAGCTGGACCAGAACTACAAGTCTGGCTGTCCTGTTTCTCGTTTGGAGTCACCCTACCTCCCTGGCCTCCCTGCTTAGGGTGGGTGTTCACTGCAGAGTTAATAAGATTATAGCTCCAGTGTTGCTGGTAAATTGTGTCTTATCCACACCCACATCCCTATAAATCAGAGATGCTTTTCAACTTCAGCTGGCCAGCCAAGGAGATGGGCTAGGGTACAACGCCAAGGCTGCTGACATAACTGCTCTGCAATGCGGGTGCAGGCTAGCCTATCTATCTCCCATGTTGCTAAGTCCTACAGGGGCTTCCTATAATCCCCCTCTTGCCCTGAGTCAGACAGACATCTCTCCTCCCATTTCTCTGGGGAAGGGTTTGTAGAGCCATGCCATTTCCTGTACAGCACCTGGGGCTGTGGGATAAGGCCCCAAAAGCACGGAGAGGAGCCAGTGAGGCACAGCTGCTTTTCTGCAAGGTCAGCTAACTGGAGACCGGGACTGGACTGTAAACTGCACGAGTTAACTCCACCATGCGGATGAACACTTGCTGGCGTAAACCCTGCTTACCCTAAAGGCTGGCTCTTGCAGTAAAAGAACTGGGGAAAGTCTTGCAATATACTGCCAGTCCTGCTATTTTTCATTTCTCCTGTCCTGCAGGGTTTGGTAGTGGAGTTAGGAAACTTTTTTATAACAGTCTACCTTTTGGGTGCTGGTAAGAATTTACTCCTATGCAGAGAAAATAACACCAGGCTGGAATCCACTAGAATCTCACTTATGCCCAAACCATTCCCCATGTATTTAAAGAGAGCTAAAATCATAGAATCACTTCAGTTGGAAAAGACCCTTAAGATTATCAAATCCAACCATAAACCTAACACTGCCAAACTGACCACTAAACCAGGTCCCCAAGCGGCACATCTACACGTCTTTTAAATATTTCCAGGGATGGTGACTATAAGGCTAGTGTTAGCCCTTTGCACCACGTGACTGTCACTCTAGTATATTCTTCCTCCCTCTACTCCCCCTTTTATTCTCTTTATACTGCCTGATTTCAGTTTAGTTAGGATATTGCCACTAGAAACCCCTTAGCAATGGGTCTATGAAAGCTTCCTGGGTATTCACTGCTCACCACTGTGGCATGCTGATGTTACTGTTCCCTGATCCGGGAAGGATCAGGAAGGAGGAGGGATGTGACCAAGTCACTTGGCCTTTGATTCTCCTGTCTGGGGGAATTAATGAGAATGATGAAGCTTTTAGGAAGTCTCACACTACTCCTTCAGACCTTTTAAGCCTCACTAAAAATCCCTCCCCAGAACTGAATTTGCTTGTACAGCTCTGGCCCTGGTCCTGCAACAAGCAGTTGGTGGGTGGACATCTGAGTGGACCACATCTGAAGGTGGAGCAGGGAAGAGCACCTGTGAGAAACACATAGCAGAATCAGGGCACATGTTTGTAACACTGCAGCACCTTGACAGCAATATCTGCAATTTGAAATCCTTTCTTGTATTATTTCCCCTTACAGCCCACTGAAGGGGCCCCAGGTTGCCCTCCTGGTGCGTGGGCTGTATGAAGGATACAGCAGCACCTTTGCAAGACAGGAACTTCATGCTCCAACTCAGCAAGAAATTATCCAGCTACTTTGTTTCCTAGGCTCCGCTTCTTTTTTTTTGTGAACTCCATGTATATGCCTTGCAGCCCTCCTGTCTTCTGACTGCCATTAGGAGTTTGCAGTGATTTGTTATGCTTTTTGTTTCTGCCTGCCAGTGAAGAGCCCCCACACACCACTCCCTTTGTGCTCCAGTCAGACCCCGGTAAATTCACTGCTTAAACTAACTAAAGTTCTCCGGCACCACATGGTGTAACTCTTAACATCTACGTTTGCAGTGGGCCTGGTATACTGATACTGCTGTTACAAATATGCCACAGAGCAGTCTGGAAACAGGAGGTGCTGGTTGAATTTAACAGAACAATTATTTCATCCCACTTCTGTTAAACTATCTTTTGTCCATGGTGCCTGGGCGCTTGGAGACACCTTGTTCTGGGACTGCCTTATTTAATGAAATCTCTGCTCGATTCTGGCTTGACTTAATGAAAGCCTGTGCAGCTCTGGCACAGAGGAGTGGTGTCAGACCTTGGCCTTTTCCTGTCCATCTTCCCACCCCAGTTCCAGCCTGAGCTTTGGAGGCTGCAGTCCCACATGCTGCTGCACTGGAAACAGTTCATCCTCTGAGCACCACCTCATGAAGCCGCCTAGCTGACCATCACTCCCTTTTCTTGATGCAGAGAAAGGATGCAGGGTTGAAGTCACCCTTACTCAGCCTCATGAGCTCAGTTCAGTGCGTGCTATATGAGACTATTTGCTTGAAGACTCTCTGGTGCTGCACAGAATTGCACAATTCAGGCTTCAGGAGCTGCCATGTGGGTGTGCATGCACTTTCTGCACTGGAAGAAGCACAGACAGTTCCTTGTAATAGCCTTTGTTTCAGGGCTCCGGGGACATCTTAAAAGCCTGTCCCTCTCTTATGTCAGCTGTAACTTCCTTTGCACGTCACTGGAACACACGCAGTGCGTGGGAGAGGTAATGACAGTGGAAGGAGAAAGTACTCAAAATGTAAACATGCTTTCACCTTGCATAGATATCAGAAGAGACCCCAACAAATGGCCTTTCAAGGAAGGGAATCTCCTTCTAGCTTGGTGTGTCTGTTAGGGGAAGATCACGGTCATTGCCTGCACAGACACTGTGTTTTCTGCAGGGCACTCTGATGATGCTAGGAGCACTGTCCCTGATGCTGCGCTTGTTTACTGTAGTATGGTGTGGCTTTTGGAACTGCAGCACAGAAATGTCCAAAAGGTTTTATACTTGGCATGCGTCTCACAGAGCTGTGGCTTGCAAAACTCAGCCTATCCTTTCTTCCAAATAGTCAAGAAAAATGCTTGGAAATGTCATTCTACAGAGGGCTTTCATTTCTGACTTTTCCGATTAATTGAGGGAGAAAACAGAGGTCCTGGAATTTCCTGCAAAGCAGAATTTCTGTTTTTTCACCAGCTTGACTCAGCAAGAATTTGTCCCACAGGAATTTGGCCATGAGCATTCATACTAGCTAGATGGTTTGTATGAATCTCTGAAGATGGTGTAAGCAAGAGAAAAGTATCTTATAAATCTTTGCATAGTTTCTGTTTGATGCCTCTGAGCAGAGAAGATCATGACATGTTTCTCTCTCCATTATCCCATGTAGGTTTCCTGGGAACAGCTTGTGTAAATGGGTACCAAAGCAAAGGTGCATGGAGGTCTGAAGGGCTAGAACTGATGAGCTGTGCTCTGTGAATTGTTCCTTGTGTACAGCTTCCCCCTTTGGGTTTTTTTTTGTTTGTTTGTGGTTTTTTTTTTCTTTTTTTCTTTTTTTGTGAATGCGCTCAGTTTTTACAGCACAGCTTCTTGGTTGCAATTACACAGACTTCTCATGCTTTTTTATTAGGGGCAGGTAATGGTCCTTCAGAAACTGTTTTTTCAGGTGTCATTTTTGCTTGTAGGTTCACCAGTGGGGAAGGATGGGATGGAGAGATTGGGGGCGAGGTGCAGGGAAGTGCTCCAGTGACTGTGCACCAGAAATGGCAGAATCACTGGCATGAGAGGCCCTGTCCTGAGCCCTGTATTGAGACTCAGGAGAACAACAGGAAATGGTCTTGTCTGTCCATACCCAGATGTAAGGACTGGAGTGAGGGATTTTACCATACTTCTGTCTTTGTGTGACTCCTTCTATTAAAGCTGCGTTAGAAAAAACACCTAATAAATATCTTGCCTTTCCTTCACCAAACAAAAAAAAAAAAAAAAAAAAAAAAAAAGTCTTGGGGACCTTCCTGGTACCGCTAGCAGAGATTTGCTAAAACCAAGCATAGCTCTTGAACTGCTGAAGTCTGTGTCCTAGGGGCAGCAGGAGATCAGATGAGATGTTCTGGCTGGCCCTCTGTGGCCTTAAGAGGCTGTGAACCTCAGCTAAAACAATGTTACCCTGAATCAAGTTCAAAGTCTATGAATTGAGAATTCAAGCCTGAGTCTAGCTCAGTGCAAAGGAACAAATTCATGGTATTTGATGACAGTGCGAGATGTTACTAGGAAGTTTCCCTGTGTACACATAGCAAAAGCCAAACAACTGACTGTGTTCATGGCCAAAACATTTATTTTCTTTATGGAGTGAAAACAGAACCTGAAATGCAATAAATAGCTTCTGAATGTGCCTTCATCTCTGGGCTATTGCAGGAGATCCTGCTGGAAACTCGGGCTTTGATTGCTGCTGTCAAGATTGCTGCTGCCTCTTGCATGGTTTCACAAGGAACGTGTACCCTGAATTTGTGTCTGGGCCTGAGCCTGCACTTATGACCAATCTTGTCTGGTGTCCACCTGGTTTTCCTCATATCCATGGTGTGGTTTCCGTGACTGTGGGGTGTTCTGTGTGTGGCCATACATGCGCTGACCTGCAGGTGCCCTGCACCTATGGGTGGGAATGGCTGCATGGAGCAGGGCTCGGGGAGCTTGTTAGGGTTTAGATGGCTTCCTGGCAGGGCCTCCGTTGAGCTGTGTGGATGCAAACAGAATTCATCCAAGTGACCACAAACAGGTACTTTAGGTGAATGTATGTGAGAAACGGTAAATCCTCAATGGTTGCTCATACAGTGAGGTCTGCCAGATTGTCTGGAGCTTCCCAGATTTTTGGTAGAATTTGTCATGCTTCTGAAACTAAAAAAGACATTTATAATGATGAAAGAATGACATACTTGAAGATGGCAAGGCACATTGTGATCTGGCTTTTTACAGGCACTTAAGTTGCCCTTTATATTAAATTTTCAAATTTTAAGGCCAAAAAGTGAATTATTTCTTTTCTGGTTTGCAACATGACAAGAAAACCATTGTGGCTTTTTCAAAAATTACTTCTGCAAAATAATGTTTCTCTTTTTTTTTTTTTTTTTTTTTTTTTCAAACTCTCAGGCAATACCAAGGTGACAGTAATAGTTATGCTGAAAGGCACAGGGAACATCAAGACTGCTTTGCTGAACTGTTAAGAGCTGTTCAGGGATGCAAAAAGTTTGCATTGTCTGCTGATCCATTTCCACCTTGAAGCTGAACAGTTAGTTTTTTAAGATGCGAATGAGATTTTGCAAAGGATCCCGCTGTACGTCATTGTCAATGCCTGTTGACTGATAGATATGCAGGCGCATAGGGGTGCTTGGGTTTGTCTGGCATTCTTTCAAATGGTTTGTGAACATACTTGGGAACGTCATATTTCCCTAATTCATCTGAACAGCAAAACCAGTAACAAATTAAACCACTTGGAACTTCTGAATCATAAGTTTAAGTAACAGAAAGGAGATATCTCCTGGCTTCCGTCATGAGACCTGTCCTTCCTTCTTGATGCAAATTTTGTTCCAAGCTCCTTCTGAAAGCTTTTTAATCAGCTTCCCCACAGACAACTAATCATCCCTCCCCCCACCCCACCCCCCAACCTGTGCTTTCCTTCATGTCTTTCTTTGAAACAGGCTGTTGGTGCAAGTGATGTCAGGATCAAATTTGCTATTAGCATGAAAGATGGAAGACCCCATAGCTGTGCAGGCAGAACAGCTAGGAGAGGTTTGAGCAGTAGAGGCTGTGGACAAGAAGAGGAGATTAAGACCTGCAGCTGGTGGAAAGGAGAAGCTCAGACCCAAAAGGGGTGAAGGAATGGCATGAAGTGCTATCAGATGATACCCCACTTTGCTTCCTAATACTGCACTTTTGTCTGCCTCTGAGCACTGGGAACAACTTCAGGGATGACCAAAATATGGCTCTGCAAGGCTAGGAAGGAAGTTGTGAACAAGAACATCTTATCTTTAAGAAGTGGTTTCCAAAAAGAGATTCCAGGCTCACCTGTGCAATACAGCAGATGTGCCAGTTCCACCAAGTTAAAATGGGCTAAGAAATAAGTAGGGCACATTTTTTTCACTCTTTAGTTCTCTAGGATGTTCTTTAGGTTCTTTCTCCTGCTGCTCTGAAGGCATATTTTTGTTTTAATCTATGCTTTGTGAAATTCTGCATGCTTTTGCTGCCCAAATAGAAAGTTGTGAGTGGTTAGATCTGATTCAAATCTTTTGCAAGTTCAGGTGTAATTAACATACCAACATCAAGAAGCTGGCAAATGGCCAGCATGCTCCCCAGCATTGCTAACATCTGTGACCCTGGCTTTGTCAGGAATCAAAGATGTTTCTTTCCCTGGTAGCAGAACAGCTTTACTGACATCAGGACTCTGCATGGTCCAGGAGGGAGAAACAAGTCACCAAGACAGGTCATTATTTTCAAGGATATAATTTGGTGGGGTCCTCTTGACTTACTTCCCACCCAGTCTCTGCTGCTCTTCTGCTCTCATCACAGGGCAAAGCAGAAAGGGCAGAAATATTTTTCTTGTGTCTGAACTCGCAGAACATTTAAAATCTGGATGAGTGCCTAGATGGGTTCAGGATGATCCCATTCTGCATTACGATTCCAGGCAGGGCAGTGTATACACTCACACTGCATGTTCTCCTCCATGCTGAGCTGTGTGCAGTCCCTGCTCGGAGGGCTGGAATAATGCAGTACAGGTTGCATAGTCTGCTGGTGTCTTGTTCTGTACGGTCCCCATCACCACACTACCTAAGCACTGTGTCTTGTAAAGCAGAGGAGGTGATAATGAAGGGATCCCTGGTTATAAAAGTCAGGGTGGTGCTGACAGGTGTGTATGTTAAAATCGTTTTGTTATCATCTAGGGCCCAGAGACACCTATCCTGAAGCTCCAGAGGGAAGTACGTCCTTTTGCTAGGCTTTGCATGTTCCTTACACTGAACGGTGTCTGCTCGAGTTCCTTCAGAGAGTAATGGTGAATGAGAGAGATGCTTAGGCCCTGGTGCCTCCAAGGTTCCTCCAAGGTGTACAGGGTTGCTTCCTAGTTTCACGAAAGACACCTCCAAGACCACAGGCAAGTAGCCTGCTTCTCAGGAGGCTAAATATTGCTCTCTAGTACCCTCTAGGGTTCAGAAGACACAGGTCCTGGGAACTCATGGATGTAGGATGGAGTCCACAGGAGCAGAGCTACGGGATGGGCAAGAAAGCAAAGGAGACGCTCTGGTCACTTCGCAATTGCTCTCATCCAGAGGGCTCTGAGGCACTATCTTCTGCAGGGGTGTAAGTTGTCCTTGTCTCGCAGGCAAGTCTGAAGCCCTCACATCACCTCCGTCCCACCCACAGGGCTGCCCCATGCAGCAGATGGGAGGGAGCAACTCCCCAGCCCACAGCCAAGTTACTGAATCACAGCATTTAGAGGCAGAGGCGTGGTAAGGATACTTGGGCTAAATCCCGACTCTAAAACAATGAGCCCGAGGGGTCTTTATTGTCCATCACAGTGCAGACAATAATATTTTTGTTACCAGAGCAATTGCCAGTGGGATGTGGGGACAGCAGCCCTCTACATACCACAAGGCACAAGAAAATATTGCTCAAAAGTTGTCTCATGTTTTGGATTGCTACTTCGATTTATTGCTTCTCCCTGCCTCTGGGGATGTACTGCTGAGGCAATCCAGGAGCAAGGATGCTGCATTTTTTGAGCAGTCAGGGCTGGACTGTCAGTATCATTTGTAAACACAAAGCTTAGTTCTCCTCACTAGGAATAAAAGCCACTTATCCTGCAAACAAAGCTTGTTCAGCTGTAGGCCCCTTACACTGCCACTTCCCATTTCTCCTCTATTTCCTAAGGAGAAGATAAGCTTAATCCTTTATCCTTTTCATATTTTAATGACAGGGTAGCTAGCTTTTCGGTCTCTCTTCCACTCTACTTGTGTTTGGACTTGTAGCCATGAGCCCAACTCTAAGCTTCTCCACATTTATTCCTTCCTAGAAAAAGCAGGTGGGAGGTGTCCCCAGGAAAACTCAGCCTGGGCTCAGGGTAATACAAAAGATCTCTCTGAGCTGGCTCTTTTCCTTTACAGAGTTTCCAGGGGGAAAGTCTGCCTCTGTTTGTGGGGAGGATCTGCTGGGAAAGGGTTTGGGGGGGAAAGAGCGAGGGAGTGCCTGGGGGGAAAGTGGCAAGAGGTTCTGCCACAGGCTGGCAGGGATGGAGGGCACTGCCGCGGGGTGAGCTCAGCCCTTGCCAAGAGGACACCCCGCATGCCACCAGCAGGACCTTTTTGGGTGCAGCCTTTAAGGGAGTTAGATCAATGGACTGCTGTCCTTGAAAAGATGGGGTTGCTGGGGTGTCCTTTCAGTGGGCCTGAGGGAAACAGCAGGGCTGTAAAGAGCCTCTTGCCCTGGGGAAAGAAGGATGGAGAAGGGCTGTGGCTTATCCTAGAGGTATTACATCCCCCATGGTTCGGGGCAGTTGAGGCAGACATGCAGCTGGGTGTCATTGGTGTGAGGGGCAGCTTGAAGAGAAGGAGGAAGCTGCAGGGGAGCACAGCAACCTGAAAATGAAAGCTGAGGTGCAACACATGGCAGAGCCTGCCCCACCACGAGCAAGAGAATACCACTCGTTTCCCTGCCATGTCCTTCAGTAAAGGACTTGCCAAGGCGTGATAGACCCTGCCATGCCGCAGGAGGCAGAGCTGGGCCTGAGCCCTGAAACTGGAGAAATTAGCTGCTGAAGAGGAGGGAAGCAACATCTAGAAAGAAAGAGCTTGAAACCATGGAAACGGGTCTCCCCCCTCCTTCCCCTCACTCCCATCTGTATTTCCCAGAATAGACGCTGAACTCTGCTTTCTTTTGATGAGACAGATACCTGGGTCAGTGCAGCTGTGAGTGAAGTGGTCATCGCCAGGCTAAGTGAAGCAAAGAAGCGATACACTAAAGGTCTTCCTTGCTCCTCCTCCTGAAGCCATCTCATCATCTAGAGGCAAATTAACATGCTCTCTCTGGGGCACCCTCAGAGGCAGGGATTAGTACGAAGGACTTCTAGGCAAACAGCCTAACTTTCAACATCTCCTGCTTATCTTGTTTGGTGCCAGGGGTTCATTTTCTCAGCTACAGATCTATTGGCCTTTTGAGCAAAATCCTGACGTCTTAGCTTGGCTTCAGGATTTCCCTCAAGACTTCGGTTTTAAGTGCATACAGACCCCACTGCCCATACTGCAGATCCAGTAAGATTTCAGCAGCCACTCCACCCACTGTTGTTCACATGCATGAGAGAAAGTCTGCACCCTAAACTTTTTAAGTCTGGTAGGGCTGGGGAATGTAAGGGTGAATGGAGGGAGATGTTGAGTATTGCAGGCGACAGTGAGATATGGAGAGTAACTGATGAGGGAAAGGGCAGATGAAATCAAGGACAAGGGGCAGAGGGAGGTGGAGGAGGAGAGTCTGAGTATGCATACGTGGAAACAGATGATGCAACTGGAGATTACTGAGGCCCTCTTTGATTCAGCCTTCAGAAGTGGTGTGTTCATCCATAACTACTGAAAAGGATCAGTTACGCTCATGTGATGTTTGAAGAGGGTGGCACCGATGGGTGTCTTGCTTCAAATGGTACAAGGGGAACATTGGACTCCTGGGAAGGGCCACCTGGAGGGTATATGGTGACTAAGCAGTAGTGCAGTCATCATCCCTTCATATGTTTACAACAATCATCTTATCAATCCACTTTCTGGGATGAACCCAAATACCATTTTCTGTGGATTGTAAGTCCTGCTTTTCCTTTGCTTGGCTTACTCTAGCTAAACACCAAGCACAAAAATTGTTCCACAACAGCCTCTCTCTCCCACTGAAAAAAAAAAAAAAGAAATCATCTGTTCAGAACAACCTCTTCATCCTGATGCAGCAAGATAGGTATGCTACTAATGAGAGAAACACATAAACAAAATAAAAAGCTTTGTACTCATTCTTCTCCATTCCCAATTACAAGATGTAGAGAAAAGGAATCTCCTCCTGGGCAGGTGAAAGAATAAAATCAAAGACCCCTGAAACAATCTAAAGATGAAACTGAGGATACAGTGAGAGATGTCTCCATTATCAAGTACAGAGGAAATGTTCCTCCTGGAGATTATTGGATGGACACATACGGATATGTGGTCTGGGATGAACCAGATTATCCAGTGATGACAGACAAACATCTAGAGGGGATAATTTCTAGTTAAATGAGGTTCCAAATTGAGGCAAGGAGTTTTCACTGTGAGCAAGGAAGGAGAGGACTCTTTTGGCTTACCTCAAAGACTCTGGCACTCAAGAGAGGGAATGAGAACAAGAAGAGCTCCTGCATATGAAGACAAACCATACTTCTTAAAACAGCGCTGAACACTGTTCCTGGCAGTGCTTGAGCTTCAGCTGTGTTGAGACCAGGCTCAGCTGCACCCCTTTGCAGTAATTGCTAGCACAGATATGCAGCACTGGGACTTCATGAGGAACACGGCCGCTTAGATGGATGCTCAGATTGCAAAACACCATACTGAGCCCTCCCGTCGGTTCCAGGAAGTTCAGTGTACAAAGCGCTTTCAAATGCTTTCATCATGATAGACACTACAGGGGGCTGAGGAAGAAGCCTGCGGTCACGCTAACCTGTGCAAGCTGGGGATCTGTGGAAAATATTATTTCTGGTATATGGAAAGGAAGCCTTCCTTTTTGCAGTGGTATTTCTGGCATAGTTACAATCCCAGAAGCAGCGGAGAGCTCCTGGCTGGAATGCTGTGGGCACCTTGGTACCAGAGAGAGCAATAAAAACAAGCTAAAAAGCTCTGGTTTATGTAAGAGCAAGCACATACTACAGGTGCCCTGCCAAGTCAAAATACAGCCGGGTTTATGGCCTTGTTTGTTTGTTGACGTTGTGTGATTAGGACAAGAAAGAAAAATGGGAAGAGGGAACGTTTTGCTTGTTTCTCATCTAGGAACAGCAAACTTTTTGCATTGGTGTCTTCCTTAATTTTGATGTATGTTTCAGAACAAACAGATGTCTCGTTTAAATTTACAGAGTTATTGTTAACAAAGATACTATTCTTTTCCTATGTTTATTAGCTGTCATGAAGAAAAAAAAAATCCTTCAACTTAAAATGCTTACATGCTATTCTCTTTTTCTTATGATGTAAGAACTGACAATAATTTTCACACCATCTCTTGATATTCAGGTTATAGGATTTTGAGTACAAGAATGAAATCACTCCTTTTAAAAATGCTATGAAAACATGAAACATCTACCTCTTAAAATCTATACATTCAAACAGCTTTTCTTTAGAGGTCAGCTTTAAAACATTCTTAAAAGATGATGCTATAATAGAGAAATTTAGAAGAAGATTCAGAGGCAATTGGAAACTTTGAGCAGTTGTTTTCCCCTGGTTTTGATTCCCATTATACTTTTTTTTCTTTATATCCTTTCTGTTCTGATTTTTAATTCCTCATGGAGGTCAGACATTTGAGGCATCTGATTCTGATTGACTGCTGTGGAAACAGCGATGAGGCAAAAGTGAGAGGTGACATCATGGGAGAAACAGATGGTGAGAGCTGATGAACTTCTAAGAAACAAAGACACTTTTGCCAATAAGTGTTCCTAGAGAACAAGAAAAAGAAAACTGAGAAAAACAATCTTATTTCATAATGCAAAGACTGTCTTAAAGGAAGAACAACTAGCATTGTGGATAGCTTTTCGGACTCCACTAGGCCTTTGACTCGAGCTAAATGAAAGCAGTGTTGAATACTGGAAGAGCAGAGAGCAGAAGATCATTCAGGATGCAAACTCTCCCAGACACTTCCACATTGTTAGGAAGGTAGTAGCAAGCCCACCAAAAAACTCCCTCTTTGCTCAGGCATCTTGGGAAAATTTGCTTTTGGGGAATGAGAGTCCTCACAACAAACCAGGCTTTTCAGTTATGCGGTGATATGGGTGTCTTTAATAATCTTGTTAGATCCTGATGTGGTGCAAATGTAGCTAAATTTGAAAAGGACTGTGGATAAAATGACAGTCAGTCCTGTTACTGAAGAAAGGAAAAAAGAGGAATCTGCACAAGTGGTTGTCTGTTGTCTTGTAGTGTGAAGAACATGAAGAAAGGGTTGGTTTGGGGAGGTGGGTAGCAAGGCTTTTAGGTTTTATTCTACTGCCTGACACTGCCATTGCAATTACTCTGGTGTCTAAATATGAGAGTCTTTTGTGCTTACAAGCTTGATCAAAAGCCTGCCATCTAGGGTTGCTGGACTGTCTCTGGCTGCATCATCAGTAGGGGTAGTAATTGTAGTGTCTCCTCTTGACGTGATTTGGAGGGGGTCTGAGTGTGGTGCTGTCATGAGGTGGGCAAGATGAGGTCTCACTGATGATGAGCTGCAAACTGTGCTAATGAAGGCAACTGAGTTGATACACCTTCTTGAATAAGGTGTAATATATATTGAATATAAAAAATAATTTTAGAGATGATGTAGTATTTTGCCTCATATTACTTTGGGGAAACATGAGCTAGCATTAGGGAAGACTGCATCTTACTGGCATCTGCTCAATGACTCCAGAAAAGCAGCTCTTCCCCTGAATGGAGTTTGCTGTGAAGTCATTCATCCTCCTGCTGAGACAGGGCAATCTGACTCCATTGACGGCAGCAGAAATACTTGAACCGAACTTGTTGGGTCTGAGGCTGAGGCTTAAGCCTAGCTGTCTTCAGGCATGTGAGTGGGTACCACTCCCAGACAAGGAGTATAAGGTTGTGATTCCTTCACAGAGAATCCTCTTCCTTATTTTCTAGTACTATTTGATCATATCATGGAAAACACATAGATATTACTTCATGCACTACAAAAGGCCCAAAGCCCAGTGACTATTGAAGTGCCTTTGTATTAGGCACTTTGAGGACCATACACTTTCATCTCTCTTAACTTTTGATGTTTATGTTTGAATTTCTGCTCCAGGCAATCTTTATAGCCAATGGAAAGAGATAGTCACTTCCAGGACTTGGTTCATCTGAGTGCTTTTCAACATCTACCTTAAAATGAGATTACCCATGCCCCAGAATGCCTATTTTTCTCTGCTGACTGTTAAAGGAAGTCTAGACGTCTAGCTCTGATGTAAATGCCAACATCTGGACAGGTTTATCCCACCAGCAAAAGTCCCCTGGTAAAATCCAGAGCAATTACTTTGTTCTCTTGAAAGGACAAAATGCTAAATCAAGGTGAGAGCAGAGAAGAGTGAGGCTGAAGAGAAAGCCAGGGAGAAAATGATAAAGTGATCGAATTCCCACACCACTTCAGGCCCAGTAAGGAACAGAATCAGTGCAGAGGCCCAGCTCATCCTCTTATCTATGGATATGGTGGGAAGAATTTATAGATTTCAGAGGGAGGAGACAGGAGGATCTGAATGTTTTGTAGAAATAAGCTAATAAGTACTGGCTCTGTATGTAAATGAAGTTACCCCATTAGCCTCAACTCTGTGGTAGTGTTCTGGCTGAGCTGTTATATGCAAAGGATCTGTACATTTAAAAAAATAAAAATAAAAAAAAATGCTAAGGTGTTCTAGAGGGAAGCAGAGCCACTATGGGTTAGGTTATCCAGGGCCAACTGTCCTGCTTATCCACAACAGGAGCAAAAAAGCAGTGCTAGGTAGTGTGTCACCAAAGAAAACTGCTGTTTTTATCAGTTCTCCCAGAACAAAGGAGCCTATAGATAGCTGCTTTCTCACATACTTGAGAATACTTCACGATTTTTTCATTTCTTTGTTTTCTACCTCTGCTCTTCCATCAAGCCAACAGACACTAAATTCTGTCTCTTCAAATTCGATCCCTTATGATATTGCAGCTTTAGGGTTGCTGAACTTGACCAAGACAGCACAGCACATTATTTGGCATTCACTCATATGTATAGATGCATTTTGTTCTCAAACATTAAAGATGTATCTGTTATTAAATTCTCAGTGTCCTATTGCTGCTTATAAAGGCAATGACTATTTTGTGTAAGGAACGCTCTCTGTGTGACTGCAGTGTATATTTATTACTGACTTTTCTGCTGTAATGGAGTCAGTTAAAACTCATTTAGCGTAAGGAGTAAAATATCAGTGTGACCGGTAGAAAGTAAACCAGCAAGAAATGTCCTACATAGGTGTATTCATATATGACTTGTTATAAAATACAACATAAAATATGAGAGGAAGAATGTTGCTATAATTAAAAACAAAGGACTGGCAGCAAGAATATCTGGTTTCTGCTTTCGGCTGTGTCACAGACGCTCTGTGTGGCTATGGAAGGATCACTTCTCTCTCCCGTGGGTTTCCCCATCTGGAAAATGGTCTAATGATACCTTCCGAGAAGGTGCTTGAGAAGCATGACTCATTAATATTTGTAAATATCCAGGGATCAAAGGGCCTGTAGATATACAATGTAACATATTATTATGCTGCTGTTCTTTGCCAATTTCCCTTCTCTGTAAGGATGAGCTCTTTGAATTTACTGCTTTTAACTCAGGAGAATGGTCCCACGGGACTCCGTGTTTTTATTGACTCCAGATGAAGTTTTCTCGTGTTTACAAATAAAGCGATAACTTACTGACCTCCAGTGCCCACCGCGCAAGCCCGCCCTTGGATCTCGTTCCCAAATGTGGTTCTTGCTGGTACATGGCAATAAGCAAAATGCCACATTTCTGGTGAGCAGAACCAGTTTTCTCTCTCACAGCTGGACGGCTCCGGTGGGGCTAGCACAGAGGGAAATGCCCTAGGTGGGTTTTGAGAGTAAGCAGCACAAGGCAGGCACAGGGAGCTCAGCTCTGCCATAAGGAGTGGTCATGGTTACAGATATTTTGCAGATCATGATATGATGCTGTTTTAGTAACGATTGGTCCCTTTTTCCCTGTCCTGGGATGCAAACAGTTTACAGTTCTTAGAAGGAAAATCACTTCTGCAGCTGCTCCGCTGTGGGGATCTTTCAGAGCCAGAAAAGCCAGAGAGCAGCTCCTGCAAAATGTTTTCTGTAACTGAGGAGTATGTATCACCAAATCAAAACAGTCTTGGAAATGCTTGAAAATAACACCAGGGTTAAACTTTCAGCTATTGGAGGATGTGAGAAGTCTGAACATGCTGGAGTCCACTGGTGGATAACAATTCCAGAGAGTGATTCTGCGTAGTTGCAGTCAAAGTGTTTCATCGGCCCTCAAAAGGCAGAATTTATTTCAATATTTAGTTGTTGTTTTTTGTTCTCCAGGGACAGCTGAAAGTTTGTGATCTGGTAAGATAAACAGGTAGCTTTTACTTACTGGAATACTTAGATCTTTTGGAGGTGGATGGAAGCTGTGTTTTGCTTAAAATAAAGTGATTTGAGCATTTCAGATACAGCTGCATTTCTCCAAATGCACCATACAACACACTAAAGAAAGAAGTGTGATGGCATAAAGCCAACATTGGCTAAATTAGGGACAGAAGTTTTACTCTGGGGAAAAGTGCTTTAGTTTTGGGTAATTTTTAAAAAAATAATTATTATTCAGAAATGTTATCTTCATGGGAACAAGAGGTTGCAGGAGAGGCCAGGGCTGACCACTTTGAGCAGGAAATTATTAACGATTCTTATCTTCTGGAATTTGAGTAGATTTGGTTGGTGATCTTTATAGAACAATATTTATCTTTCCCTGGTGGACTTTCTCTTTGTCTCCACCAGCTATCAGAATTATAACCTGGTGTTCTGCATGAGTGGTCTTGTAACTGTGAGCCAAGGGACCTGGGAGCAAAGACAATAGAATTACAGTTACAGTTGGCAAATTGTGAAGATTTTTTGTTAAAGGTTGGATGGTAATCACAGGAGATTGGGTTTTGCGATTACTAATGGTCCTTCGCTCCCCTTTCCCTTGTGGGTCTTTGCCTGTACAGAGCTGCAAGAAACTGCATGGAGTGAGACTTTATTTTTCAGCGTGTATTTTCCCTCCTGCTCTGTATGCTGTTGCTGTGCTTATGAAGGAGAGGAAAAACACAAATGTTCTTTGGAGATCATCTGATGTTTAAAAATTTCTCATTCAGATTCATGTCTTCCTCAGTCTCTCAGCTGCCCTGGGCAAAATTTCTCATTTTCTTTTCTTCCTGCACCACCTTATCTGTCCTTCCTCACTGTGCTATCTTGTCCCATAAATACCCCAGAATCTATATGTTTGTATGACTTCAACTATTTTTCTTACATTATCTTGAGCTATTCCTGCTGCATATGCAATAGTAAACAATGATAGCACCAGCTGATGGCATTTTTTACTCTTTGTATATAGATGTGTCTAATCCTGGTTGTTGGGAGTTGCTCTTCGCTTCCCTGCTTGAAAACTGGTAGTGTTGTATGGGCTAACTGTGAAAAGTGTCCTACCACAGAGGAAGTCAGTGCTGGATTCCTTACCAGATAGGCCAGAGATATACTAAAAATGTAACTTATCACTAGTGGGGCTGTGCTGTCCCTGTTACAGCAGGGTCTGTGCTTCCTTATTGCTTTATTCAGGGTGGTTTGTGGTAGTGTGTAGCCCACAGACCAGACCACACGCTGGCCTGTTGTGTTGGTAAGCATGTCGACGTCCTTTTGTACAAAAGCCTGGGCTGTATTTTCCTTGATGAACCAACTTCTGAAAGAGAGAGGGGGTTGGGGTGAAGGGGGAGCGTCAGCAAGAGATGATAGGATTATTTTGGCAGAAAGATACTGCCAGAGAGATGGAGGTATTCCACAGGCTTCTTGGGCCTCAGCTCTCTCCAACAGGAGTATAATCCCGGTTTTCTTCTTGGGGGTTTAGCAGCCTTGCCCCAAAGTCCTCAACACACAAAGAAGTCACTCAGAGTAGCTTCAGCACACTCGGGGTCAGGCCTTCTAATGGCCTGAAGGGATCTGGGGAGCACAAGAAATATGAGGTGCAAGGCCAGTTGCATTTCACTCTGGAATTTTCCAATCTTCTCGCAGCTAGAATACATTCCCTGGAAAGCCCAGCTCCATTAGCTGTATGTTAATTATTGCCAGCTATCTCAGAAACGGAAATCTTCACTCATTTTTCTCCTTAGTCCCTATCTTCAGCAGAAAAGTCCTGTCTTCAGAGGGTGGCTGGCAAGAGGGGATGGCCTGTTTCTTTGAGTTAGTACTCCTGTATCTGACTTCTTAGTAATAACAACAGCAACAACAACATTAATAAGTTAATTTTTAGCAGTCTCTCTCTGCTGGGGTTATGACCGCACTGTCAGAGGGTGCAGGTAATGGGACTGCACTTCCACATCCAGCTGTGAGTTATGCAAAGCGTGAGGTAACATTTAAGTTAATGACATTCCAGTTCGCACACCTGCCCGATGGCCCTCTGATGCTGTTGAGTCTTTCCTACAGTGGTGTTTGCAGGCAGAGGCTTCCTTGGCTTGGGTGACCATGTTTATACAGGCTTTATTTTCTTGCTAGCATCAGCCGAAAAAAGAGGCATTCCCCATGGCTCCCCTCATCCAGGTTGAAATTAATGCCCTGCCGAAACACGTGGGTGAGGGATATTTAATCCCACATAGCTCCAGGCACAGGACCAGGTGCCACTGTGATCTTTTTCTGTATTTCACCTCCAGAACGTGAAGCAGACGGAACACGGCTCGGCAGCCAGCAGTGGGCCAGCCGGCGGGCCGAGCGGTGGCGTGGCCAGCAGGGGGGAGTGTGGGCAGCGTGAAAACCCCGGGGCCAGGGGAGAGCCAGCCCGCCCCGCAAACACGGCCCAAGGGCTGGAGCAGGAGATCATGGATTCATAGAAGCGTTAGGGTTGGAAAAGACCTTCAGGATCATCAAGCCCAACCGTCAACACAGGACTGCCAAGTCCACCACCAAACCATGACTCTTAAGAGATGGGAGTTTGCTCTGGGTCCCTTCGCCCCCCTGCCACAAACCTGGAGTATGACATGGGTAAGTTGTCCATCACGGGAGTTGCCTTACCTGCACAAAAGTTGCCTTTGGCTGCCCAAAAGTTTGCCTCTGACTCAAGTCTGAGGCCATTGCATAGCTGCTCTCTGTAGCTGAACAGAGACAGAGGCATCCTTCAATGCCTTGTCTTGTAGGGTCTTTCTCCAGAGACATCTCTTGCTATTGAACAGTTAGGAGCAGGGCTGGAGGAGCGTGGAGACTTGGGCACACTGGGACATGAATGGAGCTGTGGGGAGTTTAAACCTTGTGGAAAGCAGGAGGGAAGGTAATGAAGCAGATTGCTGCTTCTGGCTACAGAGATGAAGAAGGAAAAGAGGCCATCAGGAAGAGAATCACTACTGGATGCAGAGAAACTGCACTGACTAACCAGCAGGAAGACACAAATACCTATTGTAATGAGAGCAAGCAACAAAACCACCCACAGAATCCATCAACTTTTATAACAGATATAGGGCAGAAGGAACTGTAGTGACTATCTCATCTGTTCTGTATGACACCCACCAAAGAATCTTCCCAAGTTCATGCCTGTTTGAATTAAGGAGAAACATTAAAGCTCTTTTGTAGAAAATGACTGAAAGATTTCCAGTTTTCAAAAAATCCACCAGAGCTTGTTGTAATTTTCCTCAGTTGTATTTTTGCCTCATTTCTTATCTCCAAGATTGCCTTGCATCTTTTCCCCCCATTGGCTCTTTTAATATTTGCAACTGCTGTTATTGCATTGCTGTCTTCAGTGTCAGACTCTTACATGCCATGACCAAACCACCCATGACCTCCTCTTTCATCCAACGAACAGGCTGCGTCCTGGCAGCTCTACTCCATGGCATCTTTTCCAGTGCTGCAGTCATCCTCTGGCTCTTCCCAGCACCCTCTCTAATCCTCCCTGCCCATGCAGCATTCCCAGCAGCAGTTGTCTTGGTGCTAAAGGGATAATACAGCCTCCCTTTTCCTGTTTAATATTTCCTGGTTTGCAGCCCAGGATCTTGTCACCCTTGACACCATATTTCACCCTGGCAGATATTTCCATGGCCTCCAAGTCCTCTCCTGATTTTTGGCTTGCTTGGGTAGAAATCCCCTTTTGGTAGGAGGTCTGCTTTCTTCCATAGCTGTGAGTCATACATTTCTGCATTAAAATGCATCGTGTTTGCATGAGCCCAGGCAATCTTTATTGTTCTGCATCAAAGACATATCCTCTTCATTACTTAATAGTTTCATCTCCAGGCTTCAACAGCAATCATTTAATGTATCATTCTGAGTTGGATTTGAAAGACCTGGGCCAAAAGCATCACCTGCCAAATGGTGACTCTTCACTTACAGTATCACTTCCCAAGACCTACTAGTTAGCCAGTTTTTAATCCATTTAATAAGATCCATGCTTATTTTGTATCATCCTATGGCATGAACTAAAATGGCCTGAAGAAGTCCAAGTAAATTACATCAACCCTGTTACCTCTGTCAAGCAAACTCGTAATCTCACTGTTAAAAGCTGTTGTTATTCTAACTAGATCTAACTAGATCCTAGGTGTCTAGGCTCACTGATATGAATTATTCTATCCCCTTTAATTCATTCTTCCTAACTGAAAAGCTCAGGAATGGAGGCTCCACCAGCTCTCTGTGTGTCTTGCTGCAGTGCCACATGCCATTCTTTATTTGCTCATCATAATACTGGTAAAATGCCACCTTGTTTTAGGCCTATGAAACCTGTTTTCCAAAAATTATCAAAGCTCCTCAGAGTCTTTTTTTGCCAGCTCTTTTTAATGCTTTGCAGTGGTGGGTTTTCCATGTGTTCAATCTAAATTGCTGCCTTCAGGTTTCTTACACTTCTGTTACATATTTTTAAAACCCCGTAGTCACTATTGGGAAGGAAATATGTGTCATCACTGTCCAAAGTCTACAACAATAATATTTGTTGGCTACAACTGTTCTCTGTATCATTACTAGATAATTATTTCACCACTATTTCCACGTAGAAATAGACTAGAATTGTTTTATGGTATCCTTTGGTTTTACTCTGCTTAAAAAAAGCTGTCTTACTACGCTTAGATCTGTCCGCAGTTATCTTCCTGTTCTTTTGCTCCTCCTATCAATTTTCTACAGTCGTAATAAATTAAATTATCAGTCACATTAATTATTGCTACCAGCTTCTCTTCTCCCCCCCCATATCTACATACACACAAGTCCATAAGGAGAGACCAACATCTACATTTTTAATTATTGCAATTGCTTTGTTTTCCCTACAAACCAGCCTCCTTTCCCAATTGTGATATTTCAGCACCAATAAAAATATTCAGTTTCCCAACTACTGTGTTTCTTCTGTTTGTGTTTCTCTCCCATCTCATTTTGCTCAAAGCTGAATTGTTTTCAGCTTTGGAAACTGGCCCTTTTAAAACTCCACGTTTGTACATTAGCAGTTTGGACTTTATTCTGTTTGCCTGTAACAAATCACATTGAGTCACACTCATTTGACTCTTAACTAATCAATAATTCATTTTTAGTTCTTTAGTTAGTAGTCTTAATCTAGCACAGAATACCAATAAGGAATGAGTTTCCACCAAAGCAGTGTTTTGGAAGGCCCACCCTGATCCCTCCTATTCCACTGCGCCTCCATTCTGCCTGCAGATGTGTGCTAGATGATGTGAGATCACCTTCCACTTTAGCCTAGGTGCTACTAGTACTAGTCAGAGTAGAGTATGCACTAGTCACAAGTCTTCTGGGATGCAACTGGCTGTTTTGCTCTTACTCCTGCAGTGCTTTGGAGTCGGACACGCTTTGGTACCTTCAGGACAGGAGCAGTCAGCAATAAACTGCCCTGGATAATGTTTTCCTGTTTGCCAGCAGGTGACTGTCCCCAAGGTGTCTGCAATGACAGAGCACAGGCCATCTAGTGTAAGATGGCACAGAGTCGCTGTGCTGGCTGGCTCCAGCTGTGTGCTTGGCTGCCTCCAGCTAGCTGTTGTCCTTCATTGTGCAGGGACCTCCACGTGGCCCATGTCCTGATTCTTGTCTGGGTTTTGCTACCTGCCACATCTGGTAAGGAGATTGGGCCGGTCTTGGGGGCCTGCCTCAGTGGTGACCTCATCAGAGACCTTCATTCTCCCACCTGGCCAGATACATACAGGTGGGATGCCAGGAGAGAAATGCCAGCATGATCTGCCCAGTCTTCCCCTTGCTAGAATGAGCTGCAGACCTGGGAGAGCAGGTAGCCAACCTGATAGCCACTCTCTGCGACAAATGTGCATGTTGTTGGAGAAAAACGCAGCTGGCTCAGGCAACCTCAGCAGCTGCTTAATGAGCCTTGACTCATCCTACTACACCAAACATCTGACCAGATGAAATCGGTGCTGGCTGATGCAGCTCCTCTATTCCCGCTGCTCAGTCCAGAGAAAAATGAAAGGCAAGCGCTTTCAACCGAAACCTGGCATGAGCCCCCAGCCACTGGCCTCAGCTCTCTGCACCATAGTGTGCTGTCCAGCAGTGAAGCCAGTCTGCACACAGCTGCACCTGGGTCAAGGATGTATATTAATGCAGACAACTCCCTTGGCAACCACTTGATTCTCCGAGGTGGTAGCCCTTGGGCTTCTCAATGTCTCTAGTGTGTCAGAGGTGCTCTGTTACATTTTAAACTGGCGGGTTGTCCTCTTACCATCATGACCCCCTGGGTGAAGAGCTACAGACCTTCCACCAGGACCTCCTTTAGCAGCCTCTGCATCATCTCCTCGCCATGCACTCTCTGCCCAGCCCAGCCTTGTGTGCCCAGACCTCTCCTCAGTCCCAGGCAGGGCAGGAACACAGATACACTAACAGCAGATATGTTCATCAGTGAAAGAACAGAAGCACAGACTTAATAAGGCATCTCTGTTCTGGAAGCCACTTCTTCCATTCAAAGACTGCAAAGCCACCTTCCTTTCAAACAGAAAAGGCCAGCTAAATGACAGGCGCAAATGCTGCTTCAGCAGAGCTTTGCAGCTGAAGCCATTCACCACTGCAGGGTCCCTCCACTCAGTACTGCAAAGGATCAAAGCAAACTGCCCGAGTGAACTGCAGTGAAATGTGTTGGTCTGTGAGGGGGAGAGCGAGCAGAAGTGTCAGAGGTGGCACTGCTGGTCTCCAGAGCAGGGCTAGTTAGCCAGGCATGGCACTGCACAAAACACACTTACTCTTGCATTGACTTTGCTGCCTGGCTTTGTTTGCTTAATTGTTTGTTTTCACAGATAGCACTGGGTTGTGTAATCATTTTCTTTGAAAATGGGATTCAGCTCATGTTATTTCACCTAACTGGCCTGATGTTGAGTGAAGCAAAAGCTGCTTTGCTGACAGCCCTGGTCCCCAGCCAGTGACATGTACTTGGGATGTGGCCTCAGAGAACAGTTGTCTTGTTCTGATGTCAGGTGTGTCCTGGGGCCCCAGCACAGCAGTGCGCATGGCAACTGGGAGACGTGTGAGGCAGCCCCCCAGTACTAAAGGCACACAGCTCCAGCTGTGGCATAAAGATATTTTGAATGGGCAGGAAAGGCTTCAGGGGTACAAGCATTAAAAGGTAAAGCAGCTTAGGCATTTAGTCCAGGGTAGAGAGCGTGTTTTAGGGCTTTTGAAACTTCGGGGGGGTAAATGAGAAAGGAGAAAGGCATGCTGTTATTTCTAAAGGGTGAGGGAAGCTGCTCAACTCAGCCTGCTTCTCTTGTATCTGCAAATTGGCTGGCTCTGGACATGGGCTATCCAGATATAAATGCCTTGCTATAAGAGTTGTTTTGTGGCTCACTTTCAGGGAAACCAGGCTGCTAGGTACTTCATAGCAAGTCTTCTGGGGGCAAGGACTGTGTATTTTCCTTTACCAGGAAAGCAGCTTGCTCTTTCGGAGTGCTGCTGCCTCACAATGTAATGGTAAGAGAGCACTGCCCCATGCAGGTCTGGAGCGCTGCCCTGATGGTCCTGTGCTGCCCTGCAACATGATACAGATGGATAAGATGTGAGTGGGCAAGATGCTAATCCACCCACAATGTAACTCTCGTGAAACGTCCGGGAAGGGGATGGAGTAAACCTGCACTATATTTTTTGCTACCAGGATAGAGATAATATCTTAGATTCACTGCTGATTTGCAAACTCACATCCCTTCCTCCATCCACCAACCTTTGGAAGACTTAATACTGTCCCTTGAGGAGAAAAATAACATATATGGGAATACAGAAAATACTGAAAAGCAAGTTCTCTGTCAAACTATAGATGTCAGAAGCTAAGCTCTTTGACCTATAGCTCAGTTCCAGAAATAACATTTCTTTTTAGATGAGCAGAAAATAAGCTGGCAATGATGAAACTGATCATATGTTTGAACTTTAATTTTGTTGGTGGATGGCAGTTGTATGAGTAGCTGCCCCTGCGGTTTTTGTTTTAAATCATCTGGGCTTTTAATACTGACCTTTCTGTGAATTGGTGACATCAGAAAACCTATTACCCAATTCAGATTTTGCCAATCTTCTTCAAAAGTAGTTTTATTTATGAATATCCTATTTGTAAGAAAGGGGGCATTTCTGGCATCTCGAGCATATTAAGCCTTGGCTATGTTTTGTCCTACTGGTGTAAATAGTTTTCCCAGAACTGACACTAGCGAAGTGGTCTCAACCTGAAGCTGTTTGGACCAAACTTCCTTCTAAGATTTGCCCTAAGAAATTGCTTTCAAAATGCTGAGAGGCAAAAGGAATTTGAGAAATTACAATTAGCAAGGACGAGGCTGATGAGCTTGGCCAAGGATGAGGAAGGCAGCTCTCGAATTCTGTTCTTGAGAAATGCTCTACAGGCTGCATTTCAGTTCCAGAGCTGGAAAGTACTCCCCCGGGAGACCAAGAGCTGGAGAATTTAGGAACCTCCCAACAGCCTATTTGCCCCTGTTTTGATCTTTTATTAGTTGGGAGTATTGCCCAGCCTTTTTTTGGGTGTGAAGGTGTGGCTCTGGGCAGACAGCCACCAAGGTGTGTTGGCATCTGTTGAGTCCAGAGACAGAAGGAATTTAAGAAAACTTCCCTGCTTTGAGCAACGCAATGTGCTCTCATGAAATTGCTCACTGACCTGTATTCGATATGCTTTACTTAAGGTCCTGATGAAACTGAAACACTATCTTGTGTGAACTGTGATTCAAAAGAGTTATCAAATTTCCATTTATCCAAAACAATTTCTTGAAGTCTGCTATTTTAAAAAAATTGCATGTTTTCAGAGTGTAGAGCCAGACATTAATACACCTCTGAGATGGAAGCTTTACAATTTTATGTATGGTTTGTGGTTTAGACATCAGATAATAACCTAGCATAAGTATGAAAACATTTAACTGGCATCCAGTTGTAGATTTGATTGGAGCATCCTTTGGTTGGGGTTTCTAGCCTGCACAGTTGAGTGGGCAGGTTTTTGTGAAGGGTCAGGCCC
Organism: Falco cherrug; assembly: GCF_023634085.1. NCBI lineage: Eukaryota > Metazoa > Chordata > Aves > Falconiformes > Falconidae > Falco > Falco cherrug. Next base: position 14,524,944 of record NC_073709.1, read on the forward strand.
CAGGTCATTCGTGGAGGTGAGACTGGGATGATCATGAGTTACTTGTGGGAAAGGAGGTGGGAGGAGGAAATGGTGCAAGGAGGTCTAGAATCACCGGTGGGGAAGTGGTATCTGGGGATGGGGAGGTTCCCTGCCTCAGCCCCTAATTGCTGGGGAAGAGGCACAGGTGTTGCTTTGGTGCATACACATTTCACACCCCTCTGGTACCCTGGAATGGGGAACCACAAATGGCTGGCTGGTAGCTGCTCACCAGCTTTTAACCCTAAGGAAGCTACAACTCCCAAATCTCCTCCTTCCATTGTAGAGGGGCTTTTGAGTCCCGCCAAGCAGATCTGAGAGGAGGTTGGGTCAGCGCTTGTTGGCACCCTGCCCGTGTGGCAATAATCCCGCACTGCCTGAAGGGAGGCAGGAAGGTTTTCTTCTGCCTTGGAGGGAGAAGGAGGCTGGGTTTCTGCTGTGGTTTCTTCCTTCCAGGGGAGCACTGGTGAGTGAGTGGCCAGAGAAAATACATGATTTGTGACAAGGTATATCTGTGATCCTGTCCCCATGTCCCCAGCATTTAATCCAACTACCAGATCTGTGGGCAGGAGGGAGTTTTCCCTTGATAAAATAGACACCACTGGCTGGGGTGTGCTACCTTCCTCGTTAGCACCGACAGCTTCTGACAGTTGTGTGGGGCACTGGCGTGGATCACAGCCTGCCACTGCTGAGGCTTGGGGAGAGCCTTGCACACTTCTCTCTTTCTGTGGTGCATTACGCTTGTGGTATTTGACCTTTGCTACAGCTCTGAAGTGTGGTGTGAGGTGTTGGGAGGGACTTTGTGGCCCATGACACACAGAATAGATGCTTTGTGGGTTCCTCTGGTCTGAAGTCCCATTTGGTTGTCTTTGTGGAGGACTGCACATGCTGACTGTCCAACTGCTGTGTCCCTCTGTTACCATACTCATTTGATGCGTCATCGGTGTGATTCTGATGTGATTGTTCTATAGGTTTATTTATTGTTCAAGTCAATATTGCTAACGGCCACTTGATTTGCAGGGGAGGGATAGGCATGCTTGAGTTTAGTTTTATTTTTGTTTGGTAGTTACCAAAATGTTGAAATCTGAGACCAAGTCATACCTCCTTCAGCAAGCAACATGTGTCCAGCACCTGGGACAAACATCAAGCGATCAACCTCAAACAACAGAACAGCTTTTCTGAAATCAGCCTTTGCTTCTTAGACACATAAGCCATGAATAACACCCACTCCCTATGTTTGGAGTGTAAAATACGAGCTCCAGGACAAATGATAATAAATGAGCCCAAATGAATTCTCCCCTCCAGAAAATTATTTAATACGTAAGACTGCCCCATCAGATGCTTCTCCAGGGACCATGATGTAAGTGTATAGTGAAGTACTATCACAGTAACCGTGTGTGTGTATTCCTACCAGCTCTGTTAGCCGGGGATGTATAAGTCAGGGTCAAGACGTCTGATGTACCCTTAGGCTGACATTACATGTAGTTTCGGCATGAAAAAAGCTGTTTGAGTCTCTTGATCTCTCTGTAGATATTAAAACAATCCTGCTGATGGCTGAGGACCTGTCCTGTGACATCCATTCACTTGTCACTGCCTCTGCTGCTTGCTGCAAAAGGATGATGCAAAGATCCAGCGAGAGACTGGGTAGGGGAGATGGTGAGTGAGGAAAGGGGAGCAGCTCCTCATAGCCTGCTGTCTTTATTGACTGTGGGAGAAGCACCCAGGGTACAAAATCAACCCAGAAGGAACCAGCGAGTGATGGTGCTGTGCATTTGTGAGCGTTTTTCTCTCTTTCCAGGAGCTGAAGATCTTTGGACAAACTTCTGAGCGACAAGAGGCAAGTGAAACAGCCAGTGGGTGGTGCATGGGCATCTCTTATGCTTGCAAATACAAGCCTAGCGCTGCCCTTGCCCGGTGCTTGTATTCTATTTATACCACAGCAGAGGGAGCGTTGGCAAAGCATCTCAGAGGAGCAACCTTTTGTTATACCTACAGCTGCTCCCTTCCCTGTTAGTGCAACCGACACAAAAATAATCACAACGATAAGGATCGTGTGGTCAATTGATTCACTGTCTTGTGACCAGGCTGCAGACAACTCGGCCATAGCCTGGCTATTGCATCTGCCTCCCTGTGATTTCTTACAGGGAAGGAAGCACCTGAAATACCTCAGGACATTTAGGATCCGTTCACCTGGCTGCTTCTCTCAACAGCTCACTCCATTCTGGCCTTTTTTCCATGTCTGCTAGAAGGCCAGATCAAGACGTTGATTTTCCTCATGCTGTCCTCCAGGCTCAGCGCTGAGGGACTATATTTGAAATCAGAGAGTGAGCTGTGTGTTAAGAAATAGCTCTGGCACTAAAATATTTAAAATTACTCTTTGTTTCCCTGACTTCTCTCCTAATTTAGATTATCCAAATCCAGATTCCCCCCAGACTTGCCCACAAGATAGAATTCTAAGAAAATATTGTTTCATTTGTTTTTTAACGTCCACATTTCTCACATTTCCTGTTCCAATTTCAAAGTGGGCCTGAGCTCCTCCGCTAGCATTGCTCCGGCTGTAAAATCTGAGAGAGGGGAGAAAAAAATAAACAAAGTGCAGGGAATGCGTTTCTTGCATTTCCCCCTTGTCAGCCACAGGTTCTTTTAGGTAAGTTGGTAAAGAGTTACTGACATTCCTCTTTTCAGGTCAAATAAAGGGATTAGACGAAGAGTATTACTAACATGGGTCAAGGTATTAAAAAATGGATGCCTAAATTTAGGCTCCTAATTTTGTATTTTGAGCCCCTAAATAGGGCTTGTGCCCTTTGAAGTCAATGCCAAAGCTTCCACTGAATTCAATCTGCAAGATGAAGTCCTAAATTATGGTCAGGCTCTTAAAAGTTCTCATCGTCTCACAGCTCCAAATAAGTCATCACCCAGCCTCTTTGCAAATCACGCGTCTTCCCTTAAGTGCCTGAACATGGAGCTTGTGCTTTTAGGTATTCCGTATTTAAAATCCTGCCTGTTGATGCCATCTTTCTTTCTGTCTCTGGAGCCATTGACATGGGAAAGATAACAAGGCTAATAAAGAAGCGTAGCTGGGTAACACATTGATTTGCTTTTTTTGGTGAGCGGTGCCTAGCACGAACGCTGTGGATTCTATAGCAATGTCAGTATTTATTACGGTGTAACGTTAACATGGGAGGCACATGAATGTCCTTGCTGGTGCCAGAATTCAAGCAAGTACATGACCATTTGCACAAACTTCACATACACCGCTTTCCTGGTAACAGGATGTTGGCAGGTGGGAAGATCACAGGATCCACATGAAACGTAAGACGAGATGAGCAATCCCGTAGTGGTAATTTTAGAAGCTGGGTTCTGTACATTATTTACAGTACATTGTAGCTTTAAGGGGATAACGCTACCCCTTGCCACTCGTGGGTTTAATCTTTTTTGTGAGACTTCTGTGTGGGACTTGTGGTGGTGCAGCAGCCAAAGGGATATTGTCCATACAGGGGAGGGTTAAAATTGCAAGTTATTTGCAGTAGAGCTGCCTTCATTCATAAAGCGCTCACCTAGTGAGAGGGGAAAAGGCACCTAGGACTTTCTACCAAATGAAGAGAAAAAAGTACTGACGGAGTTACCTGCTTGCTGCTGATCTGAAGTGCTGAGGCCTGGCACAAGGAGGGAGCTGCTCACTGTGAGCTGTGACAGAGTCGGAAGCGGTTCCTGCCTCCGGGAACTTTCATTTGCCTTTACCTTCAGTTAGTGAAATATTCCCTCTTTATCCCAGGGAGGGGCTTGAACTCTCCCTATCTCTCAAAGGACGTTTTTGGCAATTGCATTCCGAATACGGGAAACTCCAGCTATTTGGATGGATATTTTTCCTCAGAAGCCCTCTGCAACAATCAGTTAAAAAATAAAATAAAATAGAGAAAGGAAAGAAAAAGGGATTCTTTTGCAATGTTTGAACAACACCCACCACTCCGCTGTAGAAACGTGATCCCTGAGGGGAAAGGGATTATATTCTCTTTCAGTTTTCAGCTAGGCTGGATTTCTCCCCTCGCCCAGAAGGAGGGCCGGGGGCACCAGGGGTGCGGGGCATGACCCCGCTGCCTTACGCAGAGGAGGCGCTGGATGGGAGCTGGAGTCGCTCCTTGCTCAGACAGACCCGTCACTCATCTCCCAGCCTTCCTCGGGATCGGTGTGACCCGGGTGACATCCCTGCATCCTGCACTAACGGGTGACACAAAACCTTTAAAAAATAAACAAAGGGAAGAAGAGGTCTAAGATCTACCGAAAGCAAAGATTTTTATTTTTTTTTTTTGTCATTTCGTGTGTTTCCCTCAGCCAGCAGGTGCCTCTATAGAGCCAACGCTTCGCCTGTGTCAGTAGGAGTCCGTGGCACAGCACTGGAATACCTGCTTTCAAATGATAATATGGCCTTTTCTTTCTTCGGTGTCTTTTTCCCCTTCTCCTTCCTCCAGCCCACGGTGAGCCCCAGGAATCTGCCAGTCTGGACTTCCACTCTGTCCGCCACCCGAGGTCCTTGGATGACGGTGGCAGGAGAGAGATTTATATATGTTGACACAGGCATATTGTCACTATATATCCCGTATGAGGAAATTTTGTGTGTGACAGGAGCAAAGAAGGAGCTCAGTTGGGGAATGTCTGCGGTAACCCCAGTGAGACAAAGCTGCCTTTCTGCCCTTCAAATACCTTCCCAGAAAGCAGGGTGGGGTTTGATGGCAAAACCTGCACCCCTTCAGCCCGACACCCATGGCACATGGGGCACGGCTCCGGCAGTGCAGGCGGGGGGCTGGTGCTGCATAAAGAGAGGTGAAGCCCAACTGAGGATGACACCCCACCCCCCACCCCCCTTTAGCACGTAGGTGCTAAGAAATCACTGTATCTGAAAAGCAAGGGCCTCGGGGGGGACGGATGATGTCTGTGACCACAATTTGTCCCCTGCTGCCCCCTCCCCCCAAATGGCTCCGTTGGACTTTGGAGCAATTCCCACGGGCAAGGTGAATTTTGACCCGAACGTGCATCCATCGGCGGGGCAGAAAGGGTGGAGGCAGCGCGGCCCGTGGGGCGGCGGGGGGAAGGCCGGGCGGGCGGGGGGCGAGACGTGCTGGCGGCGTGGGGCCGCGGTCCCGCGTGGGGTGGCGGGGAGCGGCGGAGGGGGCGCGCACCCCTTTACCTCCGTGGCCTTTTCGCCAGCGCGGAAAGGATGGGAGGGGAGGAGGGAGGAGAAAACGCCGCGGAGGGTGGGACTTCTCCGGAGCGTGTCTCCCCGCGGCCGCGCCGAGCAGTTGCAGAGCGCCGGCGAGCGGGCGGTGGGGCGGGCGCTGCGCGGGGAGCGGGCGCTGCGCGGAGCCGCCGCTGGAGTGCGCGGAGCGCGGCTGCCGGTGCGCCGGGGCGAGGAGCGCACGCCGCGCCGGCGGGGGACAGCGCGCCGCGGGAGCAGCCCTCCCCGGGCACCGGGACCTGCTGTTGGCTTGCCGCCTTGCTTTATCCTCTCGTAATTTATTTTTCCCCACCTACACTTTGATCCGCTGGGATTTTTTTTTTCCTCCCTTTTCTGCAGAGCCTCCCCCCCGCCCCAGTTCCCTCCCTCTCTAGCCAGTTTGGATTTTTTTTTTTTTTTCTTTTTTTCCTTTTATATTACTATTCTGATTTTTTTTTTTTTTTTATTAAAGCGGTGGACAGAGACAGGCAGAGAGAGACAGGCAGAGAGGGCAGGAGGAACGCGCTCTGTTCGTCCCCTCCACCACCATCACCCCGACTTGCGGAGAGGGGTCGGGCCGAGCGGCGGCAGGATCAGCCCCTTCCCCCCGGGGAGGCGACCCCGGCTCGGGGAGCCGCCGGAGGCAGCCGCCGCGAAGAGGGGCAGCAGAAAAGAGATGCATTGAAACTTTCCGCGCAAACTTTGGCGTGAGTGCGCGAAACCGAGCGCGGCGCGGGTGCGTGCCTGCCCCGGCGCGGGGAGAGCGGCCGCGGACGGGCGCCGCTGTGGAGCTCGGACTGCCCGGCGGCGGGGGCCGGGCGGCGGCGGGGCGGCCGCGGAGCCTGCGCTCGGCCCGGCGGAGCGCCCACCGAAAGCAGCAGCAGGGGCCGGCGGAGAGCCGGGCTTATGGAGGGGTGAAACCGGAGACCCCGAAGAGGAACCCTCCTTCCCCCGGAGCCCCTCGCAGCGCCCGGCCGGCGGTACCCCAGGAGGCGGCGGCGGCGGGCACGGAGGAGGCGCGGGCGAGAGCGCGGCGGGGCGGCGGGGCGGCGGCGGCGAGGCGGAGCGCGGCGGGCCCCGCTCCGCGGCGTGCGCTGGCAACCATGAACTTTCTGCTCACTTGGATCCACTGGGGGCTGGCGGCGCTGCTCTATCTGCAGAGCGCGGAGGTAAGCGCCGGGGACGGGGACGGCGGCGGGACGGGGGCTTTTGTGGCCTCGGGGGGGGTGGGGGGGTGGGCGCGGAAAAGACTTTTCCCCCCTTGTGGTTTTTTTTTTTCTCGACACCCCCCCCCCCCCCCTTTCCTTCTCACCTGCTCGGTGTGGTGCCGCCGCGCCGCTGGCACCGGGTGCGGGTGGGTGCCTGCAGCGCACACGTGTGTGTGTGTGCGTGCGTGCAGCGCTGCGGCGGGGGGGCGAGCGCTGCCCGGCGCTTCGCGGGCCCCCGGGGCAGCCGGCAGCCCGTGCGGAGGGAGCGCGCATTGCGCGCCCCCGGCGCGGAGCTCCCGGGGCGGCGGGGCCGGGGGTGCCGGCGGGGCCGGGGCGCTGCGCGGCGCGGGGCAGGGAGGCAGCGCGCTGGCTTCTTGCATCAGCCTCGCCTTCCCGTCCTCGGGTCTCCTGACATTGCAAAAGGGTGTTTCGGCGGTATTTGCCTTGGGTCCCAGCTCGGGTTCGTGCCGCCGAGTGGAGTTCAAAATACCTAGCCGGAAAAACAAATAGAGATCAAAGAGGACAAAATGGATTCTGAATTTCTTCCAGACTGAAAAAAAAATTAATCAAAATACGTGTCTCCTGCACCGAGATTACAAACCCGCGCATTTTTCTCTTCTCTTCCTCCTCAGTCACTTTTACTTTTGCCTCATTGTCATTCCTGAGGGATTAGAAACCCACTCTCCCTCCTTTTCTTTCTTTTCTTTCTTTCTCTCTTTCTCTCTTTTTTTAAGGAAAAAGAAAGGCAGCTTTCTGTACAAACCTGTCCTATAAATCTGTCTGTTTTCTAAAGAGTCAAGAGGGCTGTGTTGCCAAGAGATATTAAGGGGTTTAGACAGAGTGCCCACGTGAAAGTGGCTGTGTGCTAGGCGGGCATGGATTACGTTTTAAAGGCTATAACAGGTTAGTTCTCTCCTGCCATTTCTCCTTGGAGAGAATGTGGGCCAGATGATCTGCAATCGTGAAAATAAACGTTGCTTGCAAACTAATCAGTTATTCACATTGTTTGTTCAGCACCGATGCTGGAAGGTAACTCCCCAATTAGGAGCCATTTCAGCTGTAACTGAAGTCATGCAGGCACTACGCGCTTTGTTTCTACCCTGTTATATCTCTACTTTCTCCAGTGACAGCCGCACGTTGGGCTGTACTCGATGGGAGCGGAGGTGCACCTCTCCCTGGCGTGTGGCACAGCGCAGCTCTTGCCTGCCAGCCTCAGCTCGGGGAACAATCCTTTCCGCCCTCCCAAGAGTTTTTCCACCATCACCTAAAACGGGGGTTCTTTGCCCCCTGGCTCCTCAGTGAACTCGTACAGTAGTGTCTGTTCCCCGGCTATAGGTTAGACAACTCTGTATGGGTGTCTAGTGATAATACCCTTTAACCCTCCCCTTGCTCCTTCTCCCCTCCCCTTCCTCTTCCCCAGAGAAGGAAACGGCTGATCAGGTAGAGTCCAGGTCTGTCGGCCCTCAGGAGTCGTGTAAAAGCCTCATGCTGCCTTTTCTCCCAGGCAGGAGGATGATGCCGATGGGAAAGGAAAGAGGATAATCATGGGGAAAATACTAGGGAAGAATTAGGGGGTGTCGGTCGTGGTGGGGGGAAATGTTGTGGGGATAGGTACGTGAGAGACTGTGAGATGTTCAGATAGCCGGGTGATGCGGGCCATATAAGTGCTCAGGCGGATCGATGGTGAGGTCTGCCCTTTGGTTCTGTCCTTATTTGTCCGTTGATCACCCAGGCACCACGGTGATGGGAACGTTAGAAATACCAGCAGATCTCACGTAGGCAGCTTGACGATGACTCTGGGCATGGCAGAAGGCATGACTCTTCACGCTGGGACTAGGGTTTTGTGCTTTGATGATAATATTTATCTGTACTGTTAATCTGGCTGTTGTGCTGAATAAAACCTATCTGGCTAGCCAGGCGCATTGGAGAGCATTAAATAAAAGCTCAGGCAGAGGCTGAGCTGGGAGAGCGTGGTCCCAGCGTGTGTCAGGGAGCTTTCCTGAAGGAGAAAGAAGAGGGACACAGGAATCATGGTGCTCCTCTGGTGAAGGTGGCAGGGGGATAGCTCCTTACTGAGGAAATTGTTACAGTAGCTCCTGCAGCAAGGCTGGGACAGTGGGAAATTATGTCATGGTTGGGGATGGGCTGTTCTGATGCCACAGGTGTCTGCCTCCATTGGTGGCGATAGCCTTTCTGTGCAGGAGAGGGAGGAAAAGGTGGTTTGCAGTGCCGCCCTCCCAGCTGTTTGCCTATGCTGAGCTGCGGTGCGCAGTCCTTGCTCCCCATGGGGTCAGGGAGGTTGTGTTGTTGTCCCCTTCCAGTCCCTCTTTTCCTAAAGAATGGGGGACGGTCTGTCGTTCCTCATCTTCCTTTGTCTGCGGGTCTTGGCGGCAGCCGGGTGGCAGGTTACCCCTGATGAGGGTCTCGGAACTCTTCGCTTCCTGCCCTGAACTGTGGAGGGACCTGGATACACCAGCTGTATTGCCATAGGGAACAGGCATCGATCAGACACCGAGGGAGGGAGAGCAAGCCTGTGACTAGACTGCTAATGATCGCACACCCACCAGGCTCCCTGCCTTTGGTGTGCCTCTGCGCCAGGCCACGACGGGGAGCCACCAGAACCTGTTTCCCCAGCCCACAGGCAGCCAGGACACAGCGGGTCACCTTCCCCAGAGCTGCTCCAGGCCTTGCTCCCAGGACAGGCTGCGAGGAGTGTTCCTCTGGGAGAAGGGGAGAGGGAAGCCCATGCTGACATCTCAGAGGGGTTTGCTGATTCGTGAGCAACCCCAAATCCGCTCTCCTGTCCATCCTGCTCCGTGTCAGAGGTGCCTCGGCTGTGCTGGCAGCTTGCAGTATTGCTGACCTCTGTCTGCATGTACAATGGAGAAGGAGTGCAGTGAGTCCCGTGTCCCCCCTGCTTAAGTAGAAACCGCTGAGAATTTCTAGTGCCTAAGACGAAAAGTGTCTTAACTCTGGTCCCAGAGTCCCTCTCAAAGTGGATGGATTGTTTGTTCCAGTCCTAAACAGTTACAAAGCTCTTTTAATGAGGCTGCACAGATTAGGGGGAGGGGAAGGCAGAGAAAGAGTTCTGGTGGTGGTAGTCAGGGGAGTGATGGTTAGAGGGGAATGACTTGATTAACCTTTTCTCTCCCTTCAGAGAATAACTTGCTTCAGACAAGGACTGGGGGAGAAAGGGGACAGGGAGGGTGCAGACACACGGATGGTGTGAAGTGGGTTTATTCGTTAGGGAGGGTTTTACTCCACTGCGGGATGTGCATTTGCTGTGACCTGCAAAGGGCACAGAAAGGAGCTTCCCCTTGGTCAGCCCCGTTCCCAGGGTCATTTATCCCACTCTTGAGCACAAGGGTTGCTTCCACACCTCTGTGAAACGCTGAAAATCTGTTGGAAGGAAATTGTGTTACAGAGCTGTTGGGTAATGCCAAAAGCCAGCAGAGGAGAGTGTGACCTTCAGGCTCCCACCGAAGGGCACGCTGGGCCTGCTTGTCCCTTGGAATGCTTTTGGTTCCCCATTGCCCTGTCTGATATGTAGCGGACTGGTTTAAAGTGAGGCACAAGCCTCAGCCTCACCTGCTGTTCTAGTGGATGGGCTTTGAGGGCACCTAAGTCACAGGTGAAAGGCACTGCTGAAAGGGCAGAAAAGTTTCTTGGTAGAGTGAGCAGAGAGGGTGTTACTGATAGTTCTGGGAAACCTTTCAGGTTTCTGCTGAGAGCTCCCCTGGGAGTGCTTAGAAGCTCTGTGCAGACCTCGTGTACGGATCTTATTTCTGGTTCTTGGGGTGGGATCGCAACCCAGGTCTAGGTGATTGCCGGGAGAGTGTTCTGGCTCCTGCTCCAGTACATCAGGGGCAGAGAGAGGTGCTGGCCAGGTGCAGGGGAGCAGTGACAGTATGTGGCTTCTGCTTTCCGTCACCTGTGCACCGTGTGTGCTTGCGTGTGAGGAGGTGGTGGGATTGGCAGTTGGCTGGGCAACCTTGCATGGAGAATGGGTAGAATGACCCTCAAGGTGTCTCTGAGCTAATTTTGCCATGGCCATCATGGTCATGCTACGTGCGAACCAAAAATCCCTCTGTGAAAGGTCTTGGGGGCGTTGTGAATTGGATAAACTGACTTGGCTCGTGATCCTTTTCCTGTGCTATGACACAGACTGAGGCTTTTCTGCCCTTGATGCGGTTTTCATTTGACCCGTAGGTTGTCAGGCGCCGAGTGGCTTCGGAAGGCCACTGCAACCCCCGCTTGCCTCCATTTTGTTTGTGCTGTTGCAGTGACCTTCACACTTCAGGAATGAAACTGTTTCTAGGAACCAGCTTTTTAAACTGTTGTCACAGCACTGAGCTTGGGCTCACAGCCCTCTCCTCCCCAGGGAAGAAACAGATCCATGGGGTGGCTCAGGTCTGGGCCGGTGAGTTATGCCCAGGTACAGAAAGACTTTGGTTGAAATGAGAAGCAAGGAGTTCGGTCAGAGGGACCTCAGACAAAGGGAACTGTGCACAGACACAAAGGAGCGGCTGGGAGAGGGGCTTCTAGGGCTTCGCTGGCTCTCTTGCTGCCTCCTTTTAAAAGCTGATGCTTTGGGCTGCTTCAGTGGTGGTGCTGCCCCATGCATGGGGCTACCTAGAAGACTGTCAGTAGCAGATTCCCGTTGTGAGCTTGGGGTGGACTTTGCCTGCTCGATTCAGTTGTCTCCGGCCGCAGGATCAGAGGGCCTTTTTCTAAGCCTAAATGCAGCAGATTGCTGATGAAGCGGTGTTTTATATGTATCACCACGCTCTTTTGGGGCCTTTGCTGAAAGACGGCATGTTCTGGGGCGGATGGCGTCACACAGGTGGCAACATACCTCGGGGAAGTGAATCAAGCTGGGCATTTTTTGGTTTTGGTTCAGAACAGAACAGCAGGGGGAAACCTGACTTGGCTGGAAAGTTACGTCAGAGCTAAAACCCTCACGCAGAGCAGGAAGAGTGGAGTTTTTGTTTCACCTGGAATTAAAAAGACTTCCTTAGTAAAGCAGTGTAATGCGTCTCCATCCCGGTCTGGAGGTGGGTTACCTGTCGCCACTCCTGCCTGCGTCAGCGGTGTGGAAATGCCCCTCATCCCAAAAGGCAACGGGAGTGAGGACAGAGCTCGGGGCCTTGGATTTTGCCCAGGGGAAGCGTGGGGAGCGCAGGGACGGGAGCCCCGCTGCTGGGCCACGCAGGGGACTGCGGGGCAAGGATGCGTCTCCCCCTCTCGTCTCCAGTGCAGGGAGAGGGGGAACGTGGGTGGGATGGCGGTGACCATCGCCAAAGCGGTGCTGTCACAGTTAATCGCTCTGACACCCGGCCAGATACCAACACCTCGGTGGCCACCACCACTTGGCGACAGACGCCTGTGACATTGAGAGGGGAGCGATGCCCTTTGGCGCCTGGCCGCCCTTCTCCCCCCTCTGCCCTCCCGGGCCGGATTCACCTCGCGGGGGGCGGAGGAGAGCGGTGCCAGGCGGGAGGGCACCCTGGTGTTTTTCTGCCCCGGGCCCAGATTTGCTCTCAGGTTTTCGGCCGCGATCACTGGAAGCCCCTCCCGAGGGACGCGTTTCTCCCGCCGGGGCCTCCCTCCGGCCCGGCCGCCTCCCTCCCACCTGCCCCTGCCCCCGGCCCGGCCCGGCCGCCCGCGCCCCGCTCGGCTCCCCGGGGACGGGCAAAGACAAAAGGTCCCTCTGTGCCCGCCGGGGCTGCTGGGGGCACGGCCCCGCCTCGGGGGCGCCCGGCCCGCCGCGGCCTCCCCCCGCCCCCTGCCCGGCGGGGCGCCGGCGGCGGGCCCGGGAGTCCTCCCGCGCCCCGGGCCCGAGTAACGGCTCCGTGTGGTGACCGATTCTCTGTTATCTTTGCAGTTGTCGAAGGCGGCTCCTGCCCTGGGGGATGGGGAGCGGAAACCCAATGAAGGTAAGCGCTGGGCGGCTTCCCGGCGGGCGGGGGCGGCCGGGGGCTACGGGGGAAGGAGGCCCGGGCCCCGGGAGCCGCCGGCGGCCAACACCGCCACCTCCCGGGGAGCGGCGGCGGCGGGAGCCGGGGGCTGCCGGCGGGAGGTGCCGCCGCCATTAACCCCGTGCGCCGCCCCCTGCGCCCCCCCTGCGTGCCCGGGGCGGCCGTGGGGCGGCCGTGGGGCCGGGGCGTGCAGCAGGGCCGGGGCGTGCAGCAGGGCCGGCCCAGCCCACCGCTGGCTTCCCACAACTCTGAGGAAAACTGCGTGCGTGCGCTTGTGCACATACACACGCTCATTTTTTAATATATATATATATATATACACACACACGCACGCGCACACACAAAGAGCTGGGTAGTGGCGAACAGTTTGCTAGGGATTCACCACAGTGCTGTAGGAAAGGATTTGTCATCTTCCCCAGCAGCGCTGGCGGTGCCCGGCTGGGTGGCCAGGGCTGATCCACGAACAAAGGCCGAAGCAGCACCCCAGCAATCCCCAGGCGGCTGGGCAGCGGGTCTCAGGGGGGAGAGGGGGAGGAAGGGCAGCCCAGGGTGATCTCCTGGAGTTGTGCCTCCCGAAAGTCCCAGGTAACCCCCCCAGTCAGGTTATTGCTAAGTGCTGGGCTCAAGAAATACACCCTTTTGCTCTGGTTTGAGCTGGCAGGCTTAGCGGATTCAAGGGACAGCAACGTGATCCAGTAGGTTTTACTTATCCAGTGCGAATGGGACCATTCCTCAGTGGGGAAACGAGGTGGTGCCTCTGCAGCCCTTGTGATTTTGTGTCTCTTTGGCTGCCCAGAGGCCAGACTGTGGCAGTGTCCTCTGCCTCGTTAGTTTTTGCAAGTACCCGTAGACCAGAAGAGCAGTCAGCCCCCAAGTTAGTCAGACACGCTTGCTGCAAGTGCTCGTCCAGTGGAGCCCTGTGAGTTGCAGGAGATTGGCTTTCTGTCTTCAGTCCTTGGTTCAGAAGTGGGATAAAAGGATTGTGGACTTGGGAGTCTTCAAGCTGAGGTTATCATCAGCTGCTTTAAGACCATCCTGATCGCCTTTTCCCCATACCTTCACAGCAGAGCAAGACCACAGGCTCCATGGCAGGGTCTGATGGAGGTCTTGCAGGGTCCCTGTGGGTTGTGACCTCCAGCGTTATTCCAGCTGGAGGTCAGCAGAGGGCTCTAACAGTGTGGGCCCAGATGGGCTTTTTTTTTTTGTCACACTCGATTTCAATTTATGTAACTTTACTGGTGTCACAGACTGCATGTGTGCTGCCAGAGGTTTGTGGCAGGCTGTGTTTGGGATAGGTGTCCATTTTGCATGGGCAGAATACCTGATTTGATGGTGGGCTGCCGCCTGTTGCACTTGAGCCTTGCTCCTGCTGAAGTCAACAGAAGAAGGTTCAGTGACTCCAGTGGGAACAAGATGGAGCCTGCAGTGCGGCTTATTTTGGTAACCAGTCCTCTGCTGTTGGTAGGAAAGAGCTAGAGTCCTCGTCTGTGCCATTTGTTGTGTGACTGCTTTCTCTGGGGAGGGCAGGAATCAAAAAGAATTTAATTCCTGGTTACAAGAAGACTGATAGGATCGCAGGAGAGGTTGGTCTGGCAATATGAGTGGTGAGACTTCGGTGCTATTGCCTTGGTGCTATTTCTGATTCTGTGATGCAGATACATCTGTGAGCTAGAAATCAGGACTCTTGGCATTACCTTCCTGGCTCTACTTCTGTCCTGCTGTATGACCTTGGAGGTTCTCTCTCAGTACCTCAGTTTCTCCTCTGTGAAGAGGAGATGATGATATGCCTCTGTTCCACAAGGACAGTCCTGTAGTTCCTTCCACTGAAGCTGTTGAGGTTGAGGTAAAAGGTGATTTTGTGTCTTTGGCTATTTTATGCTTGCTCTGAGATGTTGAGCTGTGGCAGGTTATTATTTGGGATGGACTTACTCTGCTTGGAGACTAATTTTAGCTTCAGCCCCTACCCTTTTGTGCTCAAGAGAGCCTTCCACATGTTTCGTGGCACAGGAAGTTGTAGAGGAGTCAGACAAACACTCTTTGTTTGTTCCACGAGAAAAGATTTTCTGGTATAAATAAAGGAAACCACCAGCACTTGTGGCTGCACTTTTTATTTTTAAAAGAACAGTGTGTCTGTATTGCTGCTAAGCCATTGATGGGGAGGGAGGCAGAATGATCATAGACTTGCTCCTTTTCTAGTCTAGCATGTTCCCACTCAACTGCTCCAAATTTGGACTCAGTCCTGCCTGCTGTGGCTGTAACTACCCTGAAGAGTTAATGTGGGCCCTGACTTGAGTTTTAACCTTACTTCCCCCCCTTCATTCACAAAGAAGAACCTCTGACTCAAATCTGGAGATGTTTTGCAGGGTAGGGGTGTGGGTTAAATGCAGGATTAACTTTTAACGTGGGTTGAAGCCCAGATTGCAGGAAGGGAGCAGGCCAAGTGGTGTTAGTCCTTCAGTGACCTTTCTATGCTTACCCATGAAAGACAGACCTTCTTCTGTCCCTGACACAACCAATGGAAAGGAAGCACAGACTGAATCAGCCCGGCAAAGTGTGGAATATGACTCCCAGTACACAAGAGTAAGTGTAGGTACGGTAGCAGAGGCAGGGCTTTGCTGTGAGGATGACTGTACCTCAGTCATGTGCTCCGGTTTGGGTGCTAACTGCAAATGAACTATGGAGCATTGCAGTCTCTGTGTGTATGCCCGGTGTCCTGCAAAATCAAGGCAAAGTACCTTTCATGGCAGAATCTTTTGACTGGCAGCTGGAGAAAGATTCCACATTTCCTTTTCAGAGGCTGATTCAGACTTTGGAAAATCATCACAAGTTAAAGTAGAGCCAAAAACTCCCATATTCTTTATGGGAAGGATTTGGTCCTGTCAAATCTCCCAGATCTCAAGTATAGTCAGTCGTCAGGGTGCAGCTGTGAAAGTAAAGGCTCTGCAAAAGAAGTTCAGTATGCTGTTCTGTGGCCAGCCTGTGGTCCGGATTCTCTGGTGTAATCCAGCTGCTTGCACAGTGCAAACATTTAGAAAGCGTGGCAGATGTGAATCGGTTTCACTTCAGTTTTCTACTCTGTGTTGATTTCTGCCTCCTTTATGCCCCAGACTACAGCATTTGATCTGCACAGGTAACTGCCGCCTTCCCTCTCTCTTTCCTTCCCTCCCTCCGCTTGACGTAGGTCTGTAGGCATTTTTATCTAGAACTGTGTCTTTACTGCCAGAGTTTCCAGATCCTTTCTGCTGGCACAGCATGAATAATCAACAGTGCAGTTCAGCAACTGTCACTGTGCCTGCAGAATTTCCCACATACTAAATTGTTCAACTTGTTGGAACACAGGCAGTGACTAAGGTCACTCCAAAGGGGAACGGGGAGAAGGAGGTAGCTGCAGACAAGATAGGAGAATAGCCAGGAGCCATACTGCAGCTAGGGGAGGAAGGAAGAGGAAAGGAAAGGACAAGGAACAGAAACATGCTGTCTTCTAGATGAGGAATACCAACAAGCAGTCCATGCCTGCCAGGCTACATTTCCCTTTCACAAGCCACTTTCTCTTTTAATAGCTGCTCACGCTCTCTGACACTTCAAACTCCCTGGACGGAAGCTCCTCCCCTCTTGTACCCGCTCTGAGCTCTGTGGCACTGTCAGCTCTGCATGACCTAGAATTAACTTTCAACAATTAACTGCGGGCTGTGAGCTCCAAGCCCTGCAGCTTTTGCATTTTTGTGGCAAAGTAACCTTTATGCCAGTTTGTCACAAGTTCAGGGCACTTTAGAAACGCTTACCGGAGACCATTTTTTTCCATGATGCAAGCAGTTTGCTCTTATCACTCAGTTATCAACCTTGGCGCTGTAGGACTCTGCATACTCTACAGGTGGATCATTATAGTGCATAACAGCATGGGGCAGGTACTCTCTCTTTGTGTGTGCTCTTATCCTCTGCTCCACTTGAGACATCCTCCTTTGCCTGTGTGCTGGTAGAGCTAGGAGGCCTGGAGGGCTCCAGGTACTCGTTGTTTGCAGAACTGTACTAGCAGCGGGCTTTTGTGCATGTGTACTTATCTGTCCTATCTCTCAACTCTTTAAATCTCTCCAACCCTTGACCAAGAGCAAAATGAAGCTTTGGCAAGAGACTGGGAAATGTTGAGAAAGGCTTGTGAAATCAGCGCAGGTCGCAAGCAGTGTTTGCTCCATTTGTAGGGAAGGCAGGGGATAATGGCAGATCCGCCCTGTTCCCCCTCCCACACTGCCTCATTGCGGTTTAGCAGCCAGGTATACGGTCTAGTTAATTCTGGGGGTGCGTTGGGTTTGCTTTGAAACTTTCAGTGGGTGGCTTGATTCCTTGGTCTGGGAAAGTGGTCGGTGTGGAGACGTGGAGGCTGTGACTTCTAGCAGGTGCTGTTGTGGTTCTGAGGTGGCCTGTTGAGGTGGATGTTCCGCATGGGCAGAAGAGGTAGCTGACGCTAAGAGTGAAGATATGTGGATGCTTGGTTCAGAACCCACTGCTTGTTCTTGGAAGTGTCTCTGTGCTGAGGTCTGTAGAAAGGATGCTTCTGGCTTATCCCCTTGCCTTCTAAAACCCACTGGGGCATCCACTGGCTCTATTGAAAGGGAGTAAAAGACAAACCGGTGACGGGCCTTGATCCAGAGCACAGATCATCTGCGGCAGCTTCAGGTGCTTTTTGGCTGAGCTAGTATGCTTAGTGACAGCATATCTGAGAGTATGGGGTATAGCGGGGAAGGGGTTTGGGGAGAAGGCACCTGTGGGATGCATCATGGTGCCAGGGTGGCAAATAGTGAGGCTCTCTTGTTTACCTTGTTTATATACCCTGAAGCAGTGGTAGGAAGAGACTGTCTCTTTCTCTTCCCCACTTGATTTGTGTGTGTGTATGTGTGTGTGTAGGGCAGAGACGAAGGACTTAAGCTTGCAAGACTGCTAGTGAAGAGCATAGGGTAGATGTGTTGCAACTGTCTGGCTTGATTTAAGGGGCAAAGCACTAGAAATTCCTGAGCTAAGTTTGCATTAACTTATTCCCTCCATTCCTCCTTTTAGTTATCAAATTCCTGGAAGTCTACGAGCGCAGCTTCTGCAGGACAATTGAGACCCTGGTGGACATTTTCCAGGAGTACCCTGATGAGGTGGAGTACATATTCAAACCATCCTGTGTGCCTCTGATGAGATGTGCCGGTTGCTGCGGCGATGAGGGCCTAGAATGTGTCCCTGTGGATGTGTACAACGTCACGATGGAGGTGAGGGCCCAGCTTGCAAGCCGGCATGCTTGGGTGGAAGGAAGCAAGTCAGCTATCACAGCCACCCCAAGTCCCATCTCTGAGCTAATTCAGATGAAGGGCAGCCTACTCCAGGGAAATGGAAATTGTTGGATCAGGAGGGCTCAGCTCTCTACTGACCCTTTTGCCCAGCATTACATCATGCCGGGTTAAAAGATGAGTTGCCCATGGCTGTTCAAGGCCAAGAGGAGAATCTGGTTTTGGCTCTTGACTTTGCTAATGCCCAAATACAGTACCTAGGAGCATGCAAAGGAGCACTTCATGCTTAGAGAATGCAAAGAAGCTGTTGTCTATGAGGCCTTACAGAAAATACTCATTGGGCCCTTGCTCCACTGTAACTCTGCATTTGGTCCACACAGCTGTTGCTCTGAAGCCAGCTGAGTAGCGCAAAAGGGGAAAGCTTGTCAGTACTCTCTCCTGGAGGGCATGTGAGGTCAGCCTTTACCAACAGAGCAGGGGATTTGGGTCATTAGCTACACTGGCACAGCAGGGGTGGAAAGGGGCTCTAAGAAACACACTGCTTCAGTGTCAAGTGGAAAAGATTTCCTGCCTCTGGGCATCTTCCCTCCTTTATTTGGAGGCTGCTGAATTCTTTCCTTGGAAGAGACAGAGATGGCCACGATAGCAAAGGCTGGGCACATGGGGAAGATGCAAACTCTGCTTTAGAGACCTTTGCCGCTGCCCTTGTCTGCCAGTCTGGATCCCAGCTTGTGACCTTAGTGGTGCTGGTGCCTATTACCCTTAACCTCACCTCCTTTTGTCCTTCAGCCCCTTGAATGGCTACTGTAAATACTGCCATCACTTTTTGATATGTATGAGAGACATTCAGGGCTAAGTGATTAACCAGCAAGCTCTCTTTACTTGTCACTTGAGCTGTGTTTGAACACTGGCAGAGAACCTGTCTGTACCCTTCTGTAGTTCCCCATGCTGCTTTTCTACTTGCAGGTTCCAGCCTGGGCCAGAGCATGCTAGCATGGTGTAGATAGGGATGGTTTTCTTCCTACCATTCTTTGCTGAATTACAGTTTTTGGCTGGTATGCCTGCATGCCTGTAAAGGGTCAGAGGCGCTTGAACAGATCTCTGGTGCAAATGCTAGAGCTAGTGGTCCAGCCAGGTTCTGGGTTGAGAGAATGTGACAATACGTGCTTAGCTTCCAGTACAACTTCCCTGGAGGCGCTTGGGACAGGGGGATGGATGATGTCTGGCTCTGCAGGGCTGTTTTAAGCACAGATCACCAGGTTTACTTTGTGTGTCAAGTCACTGAGAAAGTGAAGTGTCAGCTGGGAAGGAACGCTGGCTTAGGGAAACTGAGTCGGATATGAAACTTTTGCTTTGGGCCTTTGCATTAGACTGAAGCATGCTTCTATGTGAGAGCAGGCTGGATGCTCCGGTACTGTCTCTCTAGCATCATCCAGGGATGGCTCAGTAAGAACCTTGCTATGGTGTTACGTCCTCTGCCGTGCCTGTCTCCAAGGCAGTCCACCAGTGCTGGCACCTTGCACACATGAGCAAACAGAGCTTTGGCATGAGTCTGGTGTTGCTGCTTTCTTGTGATCAAAGACCTTCTCTGACTGGGAGAACGGGGTCTCAGAGCCAGCTTTTCTCTCTGCCATGCTTTTCCCAGGAGCACCCGGGGTGCAAATGCTTTGCTGCGCAGCGGGCTGATGTGGAGCTGTGAATATAAATAGTGAATGGGCAGTGACCCTCTCTGTTTCTTTCATTCCAGATCATGAGAATTAAACCCCATCAGAGTCAGCACATAGCGCACATGAGCTTCTTACAGCACAGTAAATGTGACTGCAGGTGAGAATGGGGCAGCATTGGTTCCTTTTGCAATAAACTTATTCTGAGCCTTTCCTTTTTTCTGCCATTGGGTTGGGACTGTTGTCCAGAGGCTTCTGCAGTCTCCTCAGCTGGTTTGCAGTGGGATGGCTGAGCCTGGGAAAAGAAGTCATTTGCTGGCAAGCCTCCTCCATCTCTAGTGGACAATGCAAGCTTGCAGCCATGAGTCTTTTGGCACTGGCTGCCAGCGAGGTGCAACAGGAGGGCAAACACTTTGAGAAGGACCACTTAACCTGTGCCATAGGCATCCTGCAATGCCAGCTGTACATGTCCTTCCCTGGACCTGGTGGGAACTGGGGATAATACTGGAAGCATATGTGGTAAGCTCCCTTCTAATGAGGTCTTTGTTCTCTCTTCCCCCCAGACCAAAGAAAGATGTCAAAAACAAACAAGAAAAGTAAGTGACAAGCCTTTCCTCCTTTCTCTTTTGGTGGTTGGTTGGCATTTCCTCTCCCCACTGCCCATTACCCTTTTCTTTGGTTGGAGATGCTCACTTTGAGAAGGTGTTTTTGGAAATGGCATATGGTAGTGCATGGGGCGACACTCTGAATCCATTCCAGGTGGGCACAGAAACCCAGATCTGACGGTCCTTCCTTCATACCCCAGACCTGGAGCTTGCATGACCCATGGCCACGGCAATCATTCCTAATGCTTTATCCTGAGTCAGGGAAGTGCCGTCGTCTGTGTCCTACCAGAATGGATTCAAGGTGCAGCCCCCATTTTCCCTTCCCTCTTCCTGGGGTGTTTCTGGTTACTGCAAATCGCTGCCTTTCTTTATTATTAATTTTTTTCTTGCTGCTTGAGTGAGTACTTGCTGGCTTCTTTCACAGCAGCTTGGGTAGGAACTCTGCTGGCAACAGGGAGAGGTGGCAGTAGAGGCCTGGTGGAGGCAGGAGTGATGCCATGCAGGATGTGGTGCTGGTTTTGTTGGGTGGGAGCCTGGGAGGGTGTAAAGGGAGGTGGATGTCCTAGTTGGGTCTTGGTGGAGGCTTTCATGAGATTTTTTTTCATCAATCTGATGGATTTGCTGTGGTGACCTGAAGGAGGTTAAGGCACAACCTTCCTTTTCCTTCCTCCTCAAAGTAAAAAGGTTGTGGAAACAAGAGAAATAAGCTCTCGTCCTGCAGTAGTTGCAGGGACGATCACAAAATGTGGAACAAGATTGAAAAGAGTGACCTCTCTGGGAAAGAGGGTCAGCTGGATGGTGCATGGCTGGGATAGCAACTTTGCCTTTAGAGGTGTGGAGTTATGAGAGGAAGGGGGTCAATGCTGGGAGATGAGGCTGAAATGGAGACAGAGGGAGCAAGAAGGAGTGTGAGAGAACTTCCTTCACCCCTCTCCCAGTGGCTGTATATTTCTAGCTGCCTTCCAGCCTCTCCTCCTCCCCCTGGAAATCTGCTCCTAGCTGCACCGGGCTGTGTGCAGCAAACACTCCTCTCTGTGCAGGGCTGTGTTGGGGACGGTCGGTCAGCGTGGCTCTGTGGTTTGAAGGTGTGTGAGAGCTGGGTCTGTGTGAGCTCTGGTGAGGATGGGGTGTGGGTGAAGCAGCCAGCCCAGACTGTGTTGCATTCCCTTTCCTTTTCTAACAGCACCTTGCCTGCTCTTTGCTGGTTCTGCACTGCCTGGGGAAGGAAGGGAAGGGATGGGAGAGCTTGGTGTGCTTTGATTTGTGCTGGATTGAAAGTCCTGTTATATTGGTGCCCCTCTCCTCCCTTCAGGTCGATTTTCCTCCCCTCACCGCATCCCCGTGACTCCTGACATGTAGGGCAGAGGCTGGGAGCGAGCTGATGCTCTGACACTCGTTCCAGTGAGACGGCTTGAACAGGGCCCAAGAAACAGCTGTGGTGCTTTCCCTTCCGCCCCCCACATATCCCCAACAGCTCCCTCCCGAGGTGGGCTGCGCCAGGGAATGAGGGAGCCTTTGCTGAGCTGCCACAGTGCCGGGGCACACTTGCCCGACGAGCCCTGGTGCTTTGCCTAGGGCCTTCTCCTTGCATGTCTCTCCTTTGGTCCTGTGCGAACGTGGCTCCAGGAGCAGCACAGGCTCCAGCCTCCCTCCCTCCCTCCCTGTGCTCTCACTGGCCTGTAGGGATCCACTGTTGGTGTCCAGGCCTGCACATCCTAGCCCCTGTCTGTCTCAGCTTCTGCCCAAAGAGTCAGGAGAAACTGGTGAATTTTTCAGAATGGAGTCAGTGCCTTGGCTCCGTCCGCTTGTCTGCCTGGCAGATCCATGGTGAAGGTGAGGGGAGGGAGGGAAAAGAGGGAAGATCTGAAAGCTGCTTTCTGGTTATCTCCTGGGTGCCATCACTAGGTCAGGTGTCCCTCTTTTGCCTTCGGCACTCAGGATGGAGACTGCCAGAGGGGATGTTAGCAGACATCCACCACGGTCTCCTGGAGTCCTCTGAACCACAGGCAGGAGGTGGGAGTGGGTGAGCAGAGCCTTCGGGCTAGGTGGCCCGCTTGCACGCAGCACTGCTGTGTAGACCAGGTCATTCCCCTTGTCTGTGGGGTCTGAGGCCAGGCCCCCTTTGCTCCCATCTCAAGGCAGGATTACCGCTACCCTGCAGCAGAGCTGTTGGAGCTTGGCTGTTCCCTCCTAGGCCTGGTGGTGCTGGGCAGGGCATCAGGTCAGAGCGGTTTCCTTTTCCCTGGGGAGAGCCCCTCTGCTCAGGTCGCCTCTTGTTAGTCACTGTGCGCCCGTGCTTGTTGCCTAGAACGGTTGTCTGCGCTCACTGTGGTTGCGTGATGCTTTCACAAAGCTTTCTGTTCCTTCCTCCTCATCCCCTGTCCCTTTCCCACTTGCTCCTCTTGTGAGGGGGCAGGTGCCCCTCTGAGGCTCCAGCAGATCCACCTCTGCTGGCAGCAGCCCTGCTGGAGGTGGTCTCTGCTGGGTCTGCGGCGCTGGCTTGGCTGTGGGCAGGCTGGTTGCGGAGCTGGCAGCAGCGCAGGAGGGCCGGTGAATGTGTGTGTGAGGTGGAGATCTGTGCTTCGGCCCTGGGACTTGCCGTCCAGTCCTGCCTCATGTGCTTCCCCCCTCCCAGCAAGGCACATGGCTGTATTTTTTCCCCCTCTTCTTCCTTGCGTTTTCTTCCGTTTTCTCTCTCTCTCCCTTTCTTTCCTTCTCTCTCTCTCTCCTTCTCTGTTTTTTTTTGTTTTTCTTCCAGAAAATCAAAGCGAGGAAAGGGGAAGGGTCAAAAGAGAAAGCGCAAGAAAGGCCGGTACAAACCACCCAGCTTGTACGTTTGTGTCCTCTGCTTGTAGACTCTCTTCCCTCCCTCTCCCCAAACCAATCCGCCTGCTTGCTGCTCACTCAAATCTCACCCTCCCCTCCCAGTCACTGGTGGGCTGCAGACCCTGCAGGGGCAGCACTGGTGGTGGCACCGCTCTAGCACTAAGGGTATCTCAAGGAAGGTGGCTTTAGCTTGCTTGGCTCTCTAATCATCAGTGGCAACCATTTTTTCCCAAGGCACAAGAATGTGGGTGGGTGGGCGAGCGCCCTGCACCTCTTTTCCACGCCTTCCGGTTGCAATTCTGTCATCTGCTTTCCCCCACTTGTCTCGTGCCCTCACTTGCTACGATGACTGGTGACAGGCAGGCTGGCATCTGCCGTGCATGTGTGTGTGTGCGTGCGTGCGCGCGTGTGCGTGTGTGTCTGGTGGAGTCACAGGCGGAGAGGAGAGGTGGGATGGCGGGAAGCTGGAGAGGGGGTGCTGGGGAACTGGGGAGGGTGTGCACTTTTTTCCCCCTTCTCTTTCTGCTGGATTTTGGTGGCTTCTCTCTCCCTGTTTCTCTTGCTGTCTCTTTCGCTCTGCTCTCACAGTGGTTCACAGAATCCTGCATTGTAAATCCATGGCCCTTCCATAGGAGATTCCTAGATGGCAAGGTTGGGATGGGGCTTACAGAAAGGAGGGCAGTGCTGGCTGCAGGGGTAAGCATGTGATGCTGGAGCCCAGCTGCTTTCCAGGGGAGGAGAGACCCTGTGCATCTAACTCATTTAGCTGCTGGCCTCTTTCTACTCGAATAGCCCACTTCAGAGAACTCCTTTCATCGATTTGTCAATAGCTGGCTGGGACCTCTCACCTTCCCATCCGTGCTTTTCCCTTCTTCCTCCCTCTGGCCTGTGCCAATGGATCCAATGCAGCATTTGTGAATACTGTGCAGAGAGCCTGTTTTCTTTCTCTTTACGCTAATGCAAGGGGGTGCTGTCCTGGGGCTGCCGGGGTGCTGCTGGAAAATCCATCAGCCTGCGACGCTCCAGTGGGCAGCATGGGGGCTGTGGGAGGGGGCAAGGGGATTGCTTTGATGTTTAGGGTGTTGCATGTGTATTTTCTTTCTGCTGAAGCGCTGTAGCTTAGACATCTTTCCTTTTGCCTTTTTGCAGTCACTGTGAGCCTTGCTCAGAGAGGAGAAAGCACTTGTTTGTACAAGATCCCCAGACCTGTAAATGTTCCTGCAAATTCACAGACTCACGTTGCAAGTCGAGGCAGCTTGAGTTAAACGAGCGCACTTGCAGGTTTGTGTCCTGAAGGATGAAAGAGAAACACACAAAGAGAAAGAGAGATAAAGAGAAAGAGGGGGGAGCTTGCTTCCTGCTGACTTCTGGCACCAGTGCTATATGATTACTTCTTTTCCCTGTCCTACGTGGGCCAGAGGGGCTAATTGACATGAGGGCAGAGTTTCCCTGTGTCAGAGGGTGGCTGTGCATTTCAGATGTGCTGTCAGAACTTGGACGGGGACGGCTCCCAGAGCAGGGCATTTGTATCTAAGCTATCCTTTCCTGTAGAACAAGATAACGGAGTTCATGTTGCTAAGGTAGCCAGGGGGAGGGTCTGTAGCCCTCTGTACACTATCTGTATGCAACTTTGAGCGTACTGTTGGACAAAGACAAATCCTTAGCTGACTACAATTTGACCACCCCTGTCTTCTAAGCCTGTTTTATGTAGCTTCTGGACACTCTGCTGTGTGCGGAGTGAGGAAAGCCGGGCCAGGAGCTTCCCTCAAGGCTGTCCCCACGTTATCCTTTGCCTCTTTGTTCTTCTAAAAGCCAGGGCGAGCACCCTGTCCTCTTGCAGTGTATTCACAGTTCCCTGTCCATGTCTTGTCCAGAGTTGTGGTTTGAGGGCCTGCTTTCAGGCCTGTGGTGTGGGATACAACAGGATTGAGTCTGTCTCTGGGTGAAGGCAGGCAGCAGTCTGTATTTCAGGTGTGAGGTGGGAGACGCAAAGACACTGTGTGGTTAGCGTTTGTTCAGAGATCCATGCTGTGCATGTGTCATCTGAGTGTTACCTGTCACGCACCATCTGTGGCATAGACATGTGCAGAAACCGATTCCTGGTTCTTATCTGAGCACTTTGGTGAACTCGGTGGGGTCTTTTGACTTGCACCAGCTATGTTTGTGTCTCTGGTGTGGGATCATCCTACCTATCCAGAGAGAGACGTGGAAGTGGGGTTGCTAATGAGCCCTTGGCTGTGACTCTGAGCTTCAGTCCCTTTCACAGAGATCTAGGCAAATTCCTCCTGTCAAGAGAGTATTGCAGTGGCAGTGGCTGGATGGGGGAGAGATCCAGGGTCCTCTGTGGCTACACCCTGAAAGAGGAGACATCCATTTGACTCTGCCTACCTGGAATCTGCTGCTGCTAAGGCTGCTACAAGTAGCAAGTGCCTCCTCTGGGTGTGAAAATGCGTTGTGCCCAAACCAGAGAGGCATTGGCACTGCCAGCGTGGTGGAAACTGCTCTGTTTACAGGAGAATTTTCTTGGATGCTGTAATTTCAGTGGAAAAGTAACTGATGGTGGGGCCAGAATAGAGCAGCTTCTGGAGTTAAACTTCTCCCAGTGATCATAACCCCTGAGGCATGAGACGAGACCTAACTTTGGCGTTTTCCCTCTGCTCCTGTTCCCAGACCCCAGAATAACTGGAAATTACCCTGCCGAGTTTGAAGGGTGAGAAATAGCAACAAATACAAAGAAAAAACAAAGGATACCCTAAAGAAGTCATGATGGCAGAAGGGGGTTACTGCTTACTCTTACTAGTCCCTGTCTGTATTGGGATAATTGGCACTAAGGGAGGTTTCCAGGGCTGGTGTGTTGGCCAGAAAGATAGGAAGGTGTCATAGAAGCGGGTAGCTTATCTGTTTCCAGATAAAAAGCTGGTTAAGCTGAAGTTCCTCATGCTCTTTCTTGTAGAGTTAGAATTGGGCCCTACAGGGAAGAGTAATTTCTCATTTCTCCTGCTGCTTCTTCAGGCTGCTGCTGCTGTTCTCTGGTGCTAACCCCTGCTCATGACAGCTAGTGGAATGAGAGGCACTTTCTTTCCACATTCTTGCCTGCATGAGGCCTTGTTGTCTGCATTGCTTCCAACCCAAACAGCAGGCTAGGTGGAGAACTGAGGGAGTGTGTCTTTCTGCATGCATTGCTTAGCCTTTTTTTTCTGTGTTTGTGTGTATCTATGTGTGCACGGTGTGAGAGGGTGCAAACAAGACAGTTCACCTGTGAGAAGGCCTCCGATTCTGCTCCTAAATTTACCCCTGTACCGGTATCCCTCACCCACCACGTCCAGATGAGCCTGGGGGAATAGAATTCATTGACCTGTGCATGGGTCAAGATTCTCAGCTGTTCTGCCCCATCTGCACAGCGCTTCACCCCACCAGTGACATCATGCCATGTCTTAACACCATGTGCTCTTAAACACATTAGCCACCTCCCTTCCTTCCCTTTCCTCTCCTACTTGCACCCCCATCACAAACATTGACCCTTCCTCTCTTTTTTTCCTTCCCTCTCCTCTCTGACAGATGTGAAAAACCGAGACGGTGAGCAGCGGAAAAGAAGGGGGAACAGCCCTGTTTCTGGAGCCTGATTTCTCGCCTAGACAGAAAAAAACAAAACAAAACACTAATCCAAATGAACCCTAAAAATGAAGGATCGGTAGAGCACAGCACTTTCAGTATGGACGATGGACTCCGGAAGGAACATTCCCCAAGGCACCCGCCGCACAGAATTCACCTTTGGGTTTTGAACTGTTTTATTTTATTTTTCTTTTCATGCTGCTAAATAACAGAGCCAGGAAGACTATAGGGGTGTATTTGATGGGGTTTCCCATGCATACATATATATGTGTGTATACATGCATATACATATATATATATGTATATATATTTTAACCACATCTATATATACATATATGTATATCTTAACCACACACACACACATATATATATAAAATATATATATATATACTGATTATTTTTTTTAACATTGCTAATGTTATTGGTGTCTTCACTGGATAATACTCGACTGCTGTGGACACAAGCGGGCTACTTGGGGCATAAGAAACAAGCTAAGACTGGACTTGAGTAGAAGCGCTAGGTGTAAACTTCTTAACTCTAACTGACGTGTGTGGCCTCCGCTGTTTCTCTGTAGAGTGTGCTGTACCACAAGCCACCTTCTCCTTGCCTGGGACAAGGGAGGAGAGGTGATGGAGAGGACGGGCAGGGAGTTCCAAAGAGCGGCATCCTAGGGTGCAATGGGTCAAAGGCCAAGGAAATGGCCGTCTCCGTGATCAAGGATTCCTCCTCCCCTCTCTTCCCCCCAACCTTCGCCCTTACTCGTCTCATAACCTGCCTGCCTTGCTGGGACATGGGATGTCAGTGTACATTTTGCGTTGACTTTATTTGCTATAGAAACTTTTGCCAGAGAGACATGCTGGCTTCTCTTAAGGATGGTGGGCAGCTGATGCGCGCTAACTTTCCATTCAAGGAAGTATCACAGGAGTCTAGATTTCCTGCCCTTGGTGGCTGCAAAAGGACACAAGGCCTACAGTGTGCTGAAGCAAGAATGGGGACCGGTGCATAGCCACACAGTTGTTCAGCACTGTCTGCTTTCTTCATGCACAGAGCTGCCACTCAAGAGCATCCAAGATGCTTACGGAACATTTCTGGAAAGGGATATTAATCAAAAGTATATACACAGTAGGGGTGTGTGTGTGTGTATGTGAATGTGTGCATTTGTGTCTGTGTGTATGTATGTTTGTGGTTTTCTCTCTTTTTTATATATATATATTTATTTTTATACATATATATATATAAAAAAATAATATATATGTATGCCAAGATTGGAGGGGGGATAAAGAAAGCAACTTCTGCTGCCTTCAGTTTGTGTGCCCAGTGTGAATGACCTTTAAGAACGTCAAGATATTTTTTTTAACGATGTACTGTAAATATCAGGCCCCTTTTCCACATCTTGGGCTGGGAAGTCAAATGTGAAGGCAGCCGGAATCCCTAAGCCATGTCTGAGAATCTTGGCTATGTGTGTATCTGCAATATACGCTGTGGTGTATGTGAAACCCACCTTACACATGCGCGCACACACACCCCCCAGAAAGCGTGTTTGTACATCTATGTGGATATATATAATCTAGTTCTGTGATTAAAATTATTAATAATAATAATAATAATAATCAAAAAGGTACTCGGTCTGTGTCAGAATGCTGCCAAACATCATCTGCAATTGAATTTTCAACGCTTGATAATGTACAACACGGAAAACTTCCAAAAAGACAAGACAGTCTAAAAACAGACTCACAGCAAGTGACTACTAACCACTAGGTACTCCCCATCCGACTGATGGCTTTCAGAAGGAGAAAAAACACGCGGGTGGGTGCTTGCATCTGCAACGTATAATACTCATGCTGCATCGTGCGCAAGACAGAGGCTTCCGATCGGGGGGAGGGAAGAGAAAGTGTTTTATATACTTATTTAATATCCCTTTTTAAATTAGAAATTAAACAGATAATTTAATTAAAGAGTAGGGATTTTTCAGTATTCTTTGTTAATATTTAATTTCAACTATTTATAAGCCGTACCTCCTTTTTTTTTTTTTTTTTTTTTTTTTTTATTTGTACTGGTTGTGTATAAATTTAACCTTCCTGTTGTCCCGTTCCATCTCTCCCCAATTGTTGGCAGAGTCAGTAGCATGTTATGGGCAGTTATTTAATTAATTTCTCTTAACACCTACCCCTACACATTCCTATTGAGACAAGGGTTAGATATACATCTACATACTATATATATATTTGGCTATGTGTTTGTATATATATATATGTTTATGTATATGTGTGATTCGGATTAAATAGACGCTACGATTTTTTTATATATGTAAAAAGAAGAAACAAGAAAAATAGAAAATTCTACATCTTGAATCTCTCTCCTTTTTAATTTTAATATTTGTTATCATTTTATTTATTGGTGCTACTGTTTATCTGTAATAATTGCGGGGAAAAAAGATATTAACACTACATATTGTGTCTAGTGAATTTTTTCAAGATATTCCTTAGTACATATTTATTTTTAAACAAAGAAATTACAGATATATCTTAAAAAACAACGACGACGACGACAAACAAACTTTTTTTTGTATTAAAGAATTTAATTCTGACCTTGATTTCCTTTGCCTTCTCCTTCTGCCTTGCATCTTGGTTTTCTTCCATTGTGTAGCAGACCCTCCAGCATTGCCTCTGGAGGCTACAGGGCGCCAGCAACCTGCCAGTTGGACTCCTGGATTTGGGCTCAGAGCCTCCAAAAGCATCTAGGTACCTAAAGCCTGTTGAGATGAATGGGAGGTAGGCGCCGAAATACTTGCGTGGAGCTGAGCCCGAGTTCCCCACGCGGTGAGAAGAGGGTGGTCTGATGGGCAGGAATGAGGGGGCAGGACTCCTGCGTTCCTTCCCAGCCTCTGATGCCAAGGAGCGCGGTGATGGTCCCAGCCCTGCCAGTGCCTTGTCAGGAGCCAAGCCCCACGTGCTGGGTGCTGCACAGGCATGAGTAGACACGATCCTGGTGGAGCTTACAAACCATGATGAAAGTAACACTCTGAGCGTGTCCTTCACTGGTGATGGACTTGCGGTTTGCAGCTGGAGTAGCACGTATGTAACCCACTGCCAGCAGTGGCTCAGCAAGACCTTGCCATCCCGGATGATGTTGAACAAAGAACTATTCAGCTCCGACTGTGCTCATCGCTTCGTGAGGGACCTTGGTACCCTTGCACCTTTTGTGATGCGCTTTGGGCTCTTTGGGATAAAACGCTCTTTGGAAGTGGTCTTGTCTGCTCATCAGCCGTGGAGGTGAGTGTTTCATGTGCCAGTTGTCTGGCCACGCTGGGAAGGAGCATACAAGATGTT
This sequence comes from Falco cherrug, assembly GCF_023634085.1. Classification (NCBI taxonomy): domain Eukaryota; kingdom Metazoa; phylum Chordata; class Aves; order Falconiformes; family Falconidae; genus Falco; species Falco cherrug. The sequence continues at coordinate 14,554,660 of NC_073709.1, forward strand.
CCTGGATGTCTGGGAGGCGACTCACCCGGGTTAACACAGAGAGTGCACTGAGTTCATGGCCGCCTCGGTCCTGCTCTTGCAAAGATGAAGGAGCTGGCTTTTATTTAGGGTGGACTTGGGTAGCTCAGTGGGTGGATCAGCAGCCACAGCCTCTGCAGAGGGCAGAGTGGAGGAAAGAGGACAAGTACTTGAGGAGGGTCTGGTTCGTCTTGTTCAGTAACATCTTGTGGAGTGCAGCGGTGAAGTGAGAAGGTGAGCAGGGGCTGTCTGTGGATGATGCTGCCTGAGGAACCCAAGGAGTTATGTCCCTTGTGTATTCACCACCAGCTTCTGGATCTATGGCCTGCTTTGCAGATGGCTGTGCAAGGTGACAGACAGCAAGGTTTGCCTCAGTAGACCTGCATTGTCTCTATCTGACCTGGGAAATGTTTACAAGTCACCAGATTGAGATTGAAACTGGCAGGTCAGTGGTGTTCCCCTGGGCTGAGCTGGGTGTGAAATCTCAGCACGAGGGAGCCCAGGTCTCCCAGATGGATGAGGCGGTGGGTCCCTGCTGCCAGTTGCAACACGTCAAGCCCTGCCTGCCGATGGTGAGCTGGGCTGGCTGCTCCCAGCGCCTGGAGGACCAGAGCATGCTGCACCCCTCTCTTTTCCTACCTCTGAGGGCTCAGGAGAAGTAGGACATCTGCAGAGCCAGGCGAGCTGGTAGCCACCTACCCCATGAGACAGTGGCAGCACCTGGCTGAGTGGCATGTTTCAGCTGGGATGACTCTACCCGCTCAAAGGATTCCCTCGCATGTGGCTGCAGCAGAGCTGAGGCAGCTTCCTCAAACACTGCAGCACGAACCTGCCCAAGCCAGCTCTGAATGAGGTACCTGGGGCCCTGGCAGCAGTCCAGCTTTTCTTTGTCCTCCAGGGTGGATATAGCTGGGCTGTCACGTCTCGTGAGGAGAGTGATTGCAGCTTGATGTTGGAGGGGAGCTTGGCCTGGCTGGAGAGGCTGCGTGCCAGTGAGGAACCTGCTCCTGGAGGGTTTGGGACACAGGAGCGTGGCTGCCCCTCATCCTGCCCAGGGTTCGCACCTGGCTCACCTGTTCCCTTCCGGAGGTGAGGTGAGGACACATGGAGCGAGGCCAGGTTTGAAGGCTGGTGCTCTGATGTCGGCACGCAGCCTTTCACCCTGCTGATGAGGACTTTCTCTCAAAGTCTTCTGGTTACATCCACATTTTGGTGGCTGGCTAATTAAAATGCTATCTTCAGTCAGCCAGCTGGTGCTTTCGTCGTGCCTGCCTCATTTATTCTGTGGGACTCAATGAGAGGAGGCACCGTGAAAAGCAAAAAAGGGTGGCCTGTGCAGACACGACAGAAAACCCCACTGTCAGTGGGAAAAAAGAGTGCAATGCCTGTAAAGCTTCTGTCCTTCAGCATGGTCCCACAAAGGGCCTTGGAAGCCCAAAGGAAATCAGTCCCGCAGGCCACGTCCTCCACTGTCTGCTGGCGGGAGCTTTGATAGCGACAGATGGGTATTTTTATCCTAGTCCATGTGGTGTGGGTGCAGGCAGCCTCTCCGTGCTTGGGACGCCTGAAATTTAAGCCTAATCTCGATCATCCAGCACAAGGTCTGCAGTCCCGCTCCATGCAAGCACCATGTTTGCTCCCAGCATCCCATCTGGGGCCGGGCCAGTGTGGCCCCGGCAGCACTGTGTCACCCCACAGGCAGCTGCTGGTCCCCGCTGTGCCCTGCAGCGCCCCATGCCCTGCAGTGTGATGGGGCGGCTGAGCTGCTGGCTGTCACTGGACCTCCAGCCAAGTATCCTGTATCTTGTAGGACGTGGTGAGCTGTGGATAAGAGCGGGGAGGTGATACCCCCTGCACCAGCAGTGAAGGAGGGTGTGAAAGGAACGGAAAGAGTGCCTGACACAGCTTTGGGGAAGGCTTTCACTTCAGTTTGGGGTGGTGGGAGGACCCTGGGGGCTTTACACCACAGAGAGGGCGAGGGTCAGGTCCCCTCTCAAATGTCAGTGGCTTGCTGCCTGCCTGCATCAGGGGCAGGGTCCTGAAGTACCTCCCAGAGGTGCAGCTTGCCACCTGTGTGAGAAGGGTATAGCTTATACAGGCAAATGGGCTTCTTGGGCATGTCAGCTGGTTACCTGCCCCAGTCTGGCCTAAGGCCAAAAAAGCCTTCCCATAAGGATTTATTTCAATTTGCTGCCTGAGCCATCTCCATACGTCCACGTGGGCAATGCTGCATGTTCACAGCTGAGGGACATGTGAGGAAATATCTGCACTTCTGGGCTATATCTGTACATGGTGATAGGGGGCTAATCTTGCTGGTTCGTGCTCTTTATTTTTACCTCGCTCTTTCAGATGTCCCAGACACTTCTTTGGGGGTGAAAAAAAAAGGCAAAATCCTTCTCTAACCTGAGAGTGGCCAAGCATCTCCTTAGGCATCGGGGCTGCTGGGCAACCTGCTGCCATGGGCTTCTATGTGCCTTTAGCACCCAAGTACCTCTACTGCCCACCCTGTGCTGCCCATTTCCTGGCCAAGCCTGGTGCACACAGCAGGGGGAAGGCATGCTGCAAGCCTGATGTTGGCATGGCAGGGGTTTAGCTAGGGAGTTACTCTGACACCTCCTTTGCCAGCTATTCTGGGAGCTGTTGGTGTGCTCCGTGTTTGGAGCGTGTTACATGGTGGGACCCAGGCTGGGAAAGGCATCTGGCTCTGCTGAGTGCCCTGCCAGGACCACTGATGAGTGGCAATTCCTGCTGAGCACTCCACAGGGAAGCTCATGTTATGCTGAAACAATCTGGGATGCGAGTCCCCAGAGAGGCTCACATTATGCCAAAATAATCTGGGATGCAAACTGGGATGTCTTGCTCCCAGCCTGTGTGGTGCCTTGGAGGTGAGAAGCTTTGGCTCTGGATGGCAATACCTCTGAATTTAGGTCGACCATGTCTGTGGCGAAGAAAGGGTGCATCTCACACAAGCCCCTGGACCTTTCCTGTGCAATGCTGTTCAATGGGAGCATTATCTAAGCAAAGCAGGGAGAGACATAACCCCTTAGCTGCAAGCCCTATGGACGGCTTGGCAGAGGTGGCACAAGATGAGTACAATGATCAGCTTAAGCAAATAATTGAGTTCCATCACCTCTTCAGTGATGTTAAGGCCAGAAGCGTGACTTGCCTGAGCTGACCAGAGCCCTTCACCTTCATCTTGCCCAAAACTCCTGCCTGAGCCATGGTGTAGGCTTTGGAAAGGCATCCAAGCTGCTGTCTCACTGCCTGGCCTTCCTGCCTTTCTCACCTACAGAGAACCTGCTGGCACTGGAGGCAGCCTGTGCCACGAACATATTGATACCACGGGAGTAAGTGTTTGTGTCATTGACTTCTTACCCAGAATCTGGGCTCCTACCAGCACCCCTCCCTGCTCTCCCTGCCTGTGCTGGGCTCTGACTCCAAGCGCAGAAGCAAAAGCCCAAACTGAGCTTTATGTCGGACTCATTCCTTTCAAAGAAACCCCTCACCTGGCTACTCGGACGCCAGTGCAGGTACTAACTTTTGGAACTACAACATGCTGTCAATCACCCCCCCCCCCTTTTTTTTTTTTCTCAGTTTGAATTGGCTCATTCCTCCTCCAAGTCCCCTTCCTTACGCTGGGCTGCTTACTGGAATGTTCAGGCCTTCTTTTTTTCACATTGCAAGGACCTCATATCTGGGAGAAGCAGCCTGGAGACTCCAGAGCAAATCACATTTCTTCTAAGGTGGTGTTGCTCCTGGGAAATAAGGAGCCAACTTCTACTTATTTTGATTTATTTCACCACTGGAAGTGCAGTGAATGGGGGGTCAATGGCACTGGATCTGATTGTTTCCAGTCTTCACAGGCACCATAAATTATGAGTCATAGGATCATCCTGAGTTATTCGGTGACTAAACTGAGGCTGGTCTTGAAGCTTAGGGCCAATTTCTTGCTTGCAGTATTGGCTTGCCAGAGCTCTGTGTTGAGAATGTGGGGGGTGGACCTTGTCAATACACAGCACCCAGAAGAACTGGCTGAGCTGCCGAAGGGGGTGCTGATGAGTCAGGGAGTGGCACTGCCCTCTGCACCAGTGCCGTACTGGGGTGGCTGGATGTACAGCACAAGAGGCTGTGACATTCGTGAGTCACTTTGCAGGACTGAGTATGATCCACACCCCTGCTGAATTGTTGGGACTGGTCACGGACTCAGAGACATCCCAAGAGGAACAATTTCTGGGTTTAGGACATCTTGTCAACCAATTGCAATTGCGCTGCTGTTCTGAACATGTCTATCTTAGTGCACGTCATACCCCACAGCCTAACCTGTTGCACTGCCTGGACTCTGTCCTGCTCTTTAGCCTCTGTTTTCTCTGCCTTAATTTCACCCTGTTGCTCTGAGTTTGCAGATGTGTCAGTAGGTGTGTTCCTTTCCTCTCTGACGTAGACCCCTCAGATCCTTGTGGGGTCTCATCACGTCTCTGCTGTGAATGTTTCTTGGCCAGTGACATAAAATGATTATTCAAAACCCCTGTCATTAGCTCATCAAGCTCTGCCCTTGACCGTTTGTTCCTCTTCCTCACCTCCTGACACCACCCATGCATAACAATAACACTCATTTTTCTTCAAAGGATGTCTAGTGCTGAAGACACTCAAAGGTGGATCGCTCCAGAACTGCAGACAGGCAGCTGGCTCTGAACATACCCCTTGTCTCTCTCTCTGGATGTATCTCTCTGGGGTTGCTCTTTCTCAACCTCTTCTGGCAGTTCTGCTTTCCAGAGTGTCCCTCCCACTGCAAAGCAGCTTTGCCCCAGATACATTAGCTTATCTTTTCCCAAGTTAAATCTCATTTTGTTTCCTGCTCATTTCTAATCTCTCTAAATCCTTTTTGAGGATTTCTCATTTTGCCCTGGAATTCGCAATCGCTTCTGATGGAGGTGCCAGCTCTGGCAGCTCATGGGGGAACCTTCCCTTGGTGCTGCTGAGTCAGGAGGGCGCTGGGGCTCCCAGTGCCGGGGGGTGGTGGTGCCCCACAGTGTGGGTGCAGGTGTGGCCCTGCACGTAGCTGTGTTCAATCATCTGGTGAGCTGTATTTCTCCCTCACCCTCAGACAGGAGTTGCCTAGAGCAGCTGGAGGAACCGTGGGAGTCAGCGGGTCCTAGTCTGTAGAGCAGGGCAGAGGTGTGGGAGGCGAGGGAGCTGGGTTCAGCTCCCAGGTGGGCCACCGAGGCTCTGCTTTCCCTCCCTGCCTTGATTTCTCCATGCGTGACAAAATCTCATCCTCCTCTTCTGGGACCCTTGGCAGATGGTCAAGCTCCATTCACTACTTATCATTTTATCGCCGGTTAGTAGAAGGCTTCCCGGCTTGCTGGAATTGTTAGGGATCTCTGTGTACATTCCCCAAAAGCAGGTTAAGTCATTGTCCCCTGCCCCGCTGCAGTCGTGTCTCCCTGCTCCTCTCCATCATCTGAGAGGGAACCTAAACCGGTATTTTGGTACAGACAGCTCCTCCCTCCACCTGCTCCTTGGGAGGGGACAGGAGATACGGGGCTGGAGGGGAGACGGCAAGGCACAGCTCAGGAGGGGCTTCGCTGTCGGGGAGAGGTAGGGGACAGTGTGAGAGTGACGAGGGCGGAAGGTGAGGGATGCCCTGTGAGGTGGGAGGATGAGGAGGAATAGGCTCACTGTGTCTCAGGAGCGGGGTGGGGCAGGCCTGAGATAATCTGGCAGCCCTGGGCAGAGGGAACCCTCCCAGTTACGAAACCTCCCGCGCTCCCATGGTTAGGGTTTGCAGGAGTGCCTGAGCTGCCAGCTTCATCAGCACTGGGGAGCTTTCCCTGGGCAGCCCCTCGGCCTCTGCATGTCACGGAGAGCCCCGCTGCAGAAAGGGCACTCGTGAGATGCCGCACGGCTGCCTCCCTGGCTATTCATTAATTCCCTGGAGTCTTCCCTCTCTGCAGGATGACCGTGCAGGTGAAGAGGCAGCTGCTAGAGCCCAGGGTGGCCAACGCAGAGGATCTTGTGCTACTTATACCAGTACAGGAGCTGTGTGCAGTGCAAGACTACCTGCTTTTAGTCAACCCAAAAAGCTTTCAATCCTTCATACTCCTGAAAAAAAATAAATTCCAACACGACCCAAGTATACACCAAAAGCTCAGAAGGCAAACGGCCCCATATTGCAATAGTTTTCAAACTGCTGTGGGGTTCAGCTGTGCAGGTGATTTGCCAGCAATGACTTTCCTTCCCAGCCTTAAATCCTGGCGGTGAGTTCCTTCGGGCACGCTTCAGACTCCGCTCTCAAGGCTCCCACCATATCCCTTTACAACCAGGTTCCACCCTATTTTTAATCTACTCCCCATCTTCTGGTGTTGTCAATCTCAGACCCTTTCCAATGCCCAGCAGAGGATTGTATATGTGCCCTTGTCTCACTGTGGATGTTTTTTACAGTTTCTCTCCCAATTTTAAGTCACTTGAGCCCTGTTTGCCTTTTGGGTTGTAGATACGCACGAAACCCAGGCATCCAATCCAAGGTATCCACAGCAACTGCAAAATATTTTTTTCCAGAGGGGACCTTCAAGACCTGTTGGTGAAGAGGTGAGGTTTTGGCTGTTCTGGGCCAGGGTATGTCACCTTGCGCCTATCCAGGGGCCGTTTCAGAGGGCTGTTGGGCTGCTTCACCCCAAAATATCTTTACATCCCTTTCAGGCTCCTCAGACATCTGAGCACCATAAGCCAAACCCATTAGCTCCTCATCCTCGGTGTCCTGCGATCATTCAGTGGCAATCAGAGCACCGACACCCTGTGGCTTCCTCATTGGGGGCTCTGCTCCGAGCAGGTTTTCACTTTTTCTTTAATCACATCACCAAGTTTTAATGCCCAGCAAGAACTTTGACCCTTATCCAGGGATTAGTTGTTATCCTTAAAAGCTTTCTGCGGCAAGCCTTATAAAAGAACTCCAGCTTTGTAGAATGTGGGCAAATCATGTCCACCGGGTTAATTTTCTTTATTAGCCAACTGCCTCATTTTTCCATCCACAGCCCTCGGATATTGTCCCCTCGCTCCGGGAGAAGGGCCGTTCCCATCAGTTCACAGGAAGTTCACTGCCGGGACCCTTGTTACTACCAAGCCACCCTCAGCAAGAAGGGGGAAATCTTGGCCTTGGTGAAATTGAGGGAAAAACGTTATGTTCCCTCATCGGGCTGTTTCGCATCCCGCCCCAGCAAAATCAAGCAGTGATGGATGGCTGCCAGACAGACCCTGCAAAGAGGCAAAGTGTTTTAAGCAGGGAGCATAGTGGCAGCTGGGGTTAAGGGGAGGCAGCAAAATCCATTCAGCTGTTTAACAAGTTGTCTTCATGAAAAGAATTGTGGGCATCTGTCTGTCTTTCCTTGTATCTCTATCACAGCCTATTTCAAGTATAATCCTGTTTACTGAGCAGGATTTTAGTAAGGGATAAAAGGGGATTTTTGTTCTGGTTATTGACCGTTATTTTTCATGTGTGTGCAAAGTACTTGGATACGGGAAAACCAGGAGCACAGTGTGTTTTGCTGTAAGTAATTAGAGGCAGGATTCACAGGTATATTCTGGCTGCTTTCAGCCTTTCCCGTGACAGAAAGCAGCTGCACACCCAGCATTAGCCAATCTGCTAATAGGCTGTGTCACAAGACACAGCATCACCATGTCTCACAAAGCAACTGCATTGTCCTCTCTAAGCTTATTGTGTGAAATATCACGGGAACACCACCAAATCATGTCCCGCAGACCATTCCAGACTAAACATCCACAGCCCGGCTCCCTGACCCGGATTGGGGTCCTTGAGGGAGGAGAGAAGGTACCTCGCTTCTGCTGTGCTGGGAGCACAGAAGGTCTGTGCGCTTGTTCAGCATCTCCACACAGACCTGCCTGTCTGCATGGGGTCCGATGCATCCAGAGGCTCCTCATTTTCTTGTTCAAATGATAAGTATGTGGAACATGTTAGCGACAAAAATCAGTCTGTGGGTACCTCTGAATCAGGTCCTAGGTTTCCCAGCCCAGGTGGCCAGGCAGACGGAGCCCTGCACCAGAAAACAGTGGATCCTTAGAGTCCAGGTGCTAGCTAGCACTGGATGACTGGTCTCTAACTCACAGAGGATGAGGGGTGGAGTGGGTAAAGACAGAAGGCAGAGTGATGACAGGAAACCTGCTTGGGGGCTGCTACAGAGGGCAAAGGGAGTTTTGGGTAGGTTCTTTCTACCAAGACGGACCAGAGCTGTGGCCTCTGTGGAAAATTTTTTGCCAAACCCTGTGCTCGGTGTAAAAGAGACTGCCTAGAAGTTGCAGAGTGGTGTAATACAGGTGATCCTGTACCTTGGTGCTGTGCCAGAGCCGGGAGTCCTGGGTCCTCTTCCCAGCCCTGTGCTTCGCTTGCTTATTAGAGCAGTGTCAATCACTGGTCCGGTCCGTGCCTCAGTTTCCTCATCTCTTAGTGGTGATAACAGTACAGTGGTGATAACAGTACTGCGCTACCCTGGGGGATGATTTGTAAGTGAATTAATGGTGAGGAGTTAAAGAAGAATTAATCGCTACCCTCTGTCAAGTGCTGAGAGATTCCATGATAGTGGGCAGCAAGTGGTGAGCCAAAGTTTCATGTGATGTGCAAAGCATGGCTTTTGCTTACGTTGCAGCCTGTCTCTGAGTCTTTGCTCCTCTCTGTGTGGCTCCAAAGGAAAGTCACGCTTTGATTAAGACAAGCGCTCATCAGTCACGTAATGTTATTTCCAGGTGTGCAGCAGCCTGTGTGGGCAGGATGGAGTAGGTTCCCAGCTGCAACTGCCTTCCCTTGAAGCAATATGTAAAGAGATAACTCAGGACTAACGTTCTCTAGGAGACCCTCACATGTTGCATGGGATGACAGAGAAAAGGGAAAAAACCTAGGAGAAACAGAGCAAAGTGGGATGTGGCTTGTAGCAAACTAGTGCTGTAGGGTTTTAACCATAAACTGGTAAAAGCTAGGGAGCTCAGCCCTGGAGGAGGGAAACGTGGAGAGTGCAAACCATCACACAAAGTCTGCTGGGAGGGTAAGATCAAGGACTGGAAAGAAATGTCTTCTGAGAGCTGCATTTGGCCTCCATCTCCATGGTATGAACTGTGAGTCTGGGGTATGACAACTGCTTATTAGGTTCCAAGTTTTTTCAGTCTCTGAACCCCTGCTCCTCTTCCAGGGGTGTTTCAGAGCTCTTCAGAGAAGTCAGATGTGTAGAGCTCTGCAGAACATCCAGCGAAGTGCCCTACCTTGTCACTTCTTCTGGATAACCAACATGTAGCCGCCAGACCTGTGGAGATCTCTGGAACGCAGGCGGAAGATCACCCTTGGTGGATCATTTTATCTCTCTGTGCCTCAGTTTCCTTCTCTGTGAAACAGAGATGTTAAAACCAACATCATCCTAAACAGCAGCTTGGTGCCTCGAGGTTGGCAAGGGGCCATGGGGCAGGGCTGAGGGTCAGGGTCAGAGCTGTGGGTTTGAGCAGGACCCTGGAAGACCAGAACTCTTCGTGGATAAGGGATGGCGCCTCCAGCGCAGCCGAGTGCAGGCAATTGGAAGAAAGTGGATGCTCAGCACTGGCACGTCTGCTCTGCACCCATTTGCACAAGCTGCCTGTGTGTTACGGAGGTCACCCTGGGAGCTGGGGTCCCCCAGCCCATGGGGGCTGCCCTGTGCGTCAGGTCAGGGTGCTTTGCTTGTAACCCCTGCCCTTGTGCACTGCAGGTCCCCAAGGAAGCCGGGCACCCACCTCACCCCTGATCCCTGCGACTTCTGCCTCCAAAGATGGAGCCTTTCTCCCCTGAGAACGGAGCAATGTGGCAACGCTCTCAGACCTTGGCTTGTAACAGCAGTAACCTCCGAGCTGCTGACTGTTGCTCAGCAATAAACACCACTCGTGCTATTAATAAACACTATCTGTCAGCCTTGGTATTTTTAATGCCGGGACACTGTGCCCTGGCATGCGGAGCCACTCAGAGACTGAAGGCCGGATTCAGAGACGAGTCTAAACTGGCGTAAGGCACTGCATCACACAGCCCTGCAGCCTGTGTCTGCTGCAAGGTGGAAGATCTCTGCTCTCCTTGGTGTATCAGACAGGATCCAAGTTCCTCCCCACAAGGGATTTTCTCTCCTGCCCATTGCAATCCCAAGGCACTGAGACTCAGAGACAGGCTCGACGTGCTCTCACAGCCTGGGATAGATCTAATAGGATCTCTGGACCCATGTGAGTCAGTGAAAATACTCCAGCTTTTTCCCTGTGATGTGCCAGTACCTTTAGCTGAATCAGCAAGGGAATGCTGCCTACTTACACAGTGTCTTTGGACTCACAATCCTGTTATAGGAGGTTCCAAGCACCAGCTTAAGACGTGCTCCCCTGTGCCTAGAGGTCGTCAAGAAAGATCTGATGGGATCGATGCCTCTGAGTGGGGCACCTGGATCCTGCATGCTGCGAGTGACTCTGCCACCAGCAGCCTGGAAGAAAAACAGGAAGGAAAATGAAAATGAAGCGTGTATGGGGGCTGGTCATGTTGTACTGAAGCTCCCGGCTGCTTCCACCTGGCTGGGGTGTGAGCCATCCCTGCATTGAGCTGGCGTGTTCTCTGCTGGGGCTAATCTATCTATGTCCAGGCAGGGCTGGAGGGGGCTGGTGTGATGCCACAAGGGGCTCTGCATGGGAGGGGGTCCGAGGCCGTGGGAAAGAGACAGTTTCACCTGCAGCCTCAGCGTTTGGCCCTAGAAGTACAGCTCGGGTGGCAGGTGGGTGGCTCCTCCTGTGCTCAGGGGCAGGGAGTGGGGCTGCGGGTGCTAGGGAGCTGGGGTGGGGTGTGGGTGATGTCAGAGGGGAGCAGCATGGCCCCGGCACTGGCTGCTGCTGGGGTGCACACCAGGCTGGCTGGGGGTGCACCCTGGGGGTGCTTTTCCCTTCGCTGCTGTGAGCATGGCAGGAGCAGCTGTGGAGGGTTATGGAGGGACGGGGCAGCGGCGGGGACAGGGGGGAGGAATGGCTGAGCAAACAGTGAGCTGGCCGAGCAAACAGCTGCCAAAGCGAAACAATTGGGTCCCGTTCTGGTAAAGCTCAGCAAATACTGCGTAAAACCTGCTGCTGGCAGTGGTGCTTGCCCTAGTCATCAGGTATAGCAGTATCAGAGGGCAGATACAGAGCAACCTAGGGAGGCAGGGAGAGGTTGTGCAAGAGAAAGCTCTGACCAGCATGACTCAACACTCATTAGCAGTGGCACACCTACGAGAAGCCCATTAAAACCGAAAGGAAGAAGCTCAAGCACGTTATTTCTCCTCTTTGCTGTAAACCGTCTCTTTTCCCATGTGCACATCTCAGTGTCTGCAGTGATGGAAGCAGGGAGGGAAGCACTATGAATAATTATTGCTGGTTCTTGGAGCTGCACAGCATTTCTGGAGAATTAGGTTCTGGCCTGAAAAGCTTCCAGCATCAGTGGAAGCAAGTCATTATAATGGAGTGCACATGGCCGGGAAAGGGGAGGTGGAAGACAGATATAATTCCTTACCCCATCACTTTGACCCACTTTAAATTCCCCCCACACCCGTCCCCAGGCCCCCTGTCTCTGCCTCTGCCCTGTCTCCTGCCCCATGGCCCCTGCCAGCCCAGTCACAGGCCCCCAGTAGCTCCCTCCAGCCAGATGGGCTTGTCAGTGATGTGATCCAAAGCTTATTTTTCAGCCACGGCCTTGGACTCTGGTTTCTTCAGAGCCAGCCACCCTGATGCCTGCAATCTCCTATAAAGGCAGCGGCACTGCCCCTGCATGCCGTGCACAGCCCCGCACTGGGCTGGCTGTGTCTGTAGCACAGTCACAGATGTGCACCTGGGAGATGCCCTCAGCTCTTAGGCTGAAGTTGTGCTCTCTGAACACCATCCACCTGCCAACTTTCCCTTGCTTACTGGCTGGTTTCTTGGACATGCCCTTGAAGAAAACACCAAATGAGATAGATAGATAGATAGATAGATGAGACTTCCATGTGTCTAGGTATAAATACCCCAACCTGGGCTGTGCAGAGTGGAAACATGAACAGAAAGCATGTCTGCAGCACGTCCCCCTGGGCACTGGTGTGCATCACTGGGAAAATGGTTTCATTTTTTCTGCTTGCATTAAAGACACCAAAATTAGGTTTACCCTGAAATGCTTAGTACACAGCTGTAGGACTGGCCTTGGAGTAAAACTCCCTTAAGTCACTTCTCCATTAGTATTTTACAAGGAGAGAGCTAAATCCAGTCATCCCTTGGGCATGTCTGCATTGCATTCCAGAGGTGGGATCGCAGCTTGGTAAACATACCCTAATGAGCCTGGGTTTTAATCTGAGTTTTAACCTAGTTTTCTGCCTGTTAGCGTGGGTACCAGTAGCAGTGTGTCACCGAGATGTCTGGATTGCAGACCCCTCCTAGGCCAAACTTGACTCTGCTGCTGCTCATACTCTCCCACTAGTCCCCAGATAGTTTAAAACTGGCTCACGCATGCCTCTCCAAGCCATCAACATGATCTCGGATTGCTGTTTTGGCACTTTATGTCACCATTACATTCCCACCACATCTGCCAGTCCGGAGGCACCATGAGTCCTCCCCTGCTGCTCCCAATACATGTCTGAGCCCTTGCGCTTGCTGGTCTGGACCAAGGTGCACAGCCCTCGTGCGATTTAGAAGGGACCTCTCTGCAAAGGCAGAGGCTCTGGAAGGTGTGCTACATGCTGCAGAGGGGAAGGATGGTCTCAACCCTCTGTGTCCAGGGTGGCTTTGCTGTTCTAGGCAATTATCTGCCACAAAGAAGACAGGTCATCCTGCCCCGTCCTTCCTCCCTGTGCCCCCCTCTCCTGCCCTCACGGTGCTCACAGTAAGTCTTCAGGACGGCTCTTCTCTCTCAGAAATACAATCCTAGGCCCACTGTCTTTTATCTGATTCGGATTAGATTTCTTTCTGCTTTTCTCTTCCCTCCATTGACACACAGAAGAGTGATACCCCCACAGGGGAGGGTCCAGACATACTCCAAATGATGTCAGCTTTGATTTATTATTGTTTAATATCATGTTGCTTACTGTTGCATTGCATGGAGTTAGCTTAGTTTGGGAAAGACTGCTCTTCTTTGGACAGGACAGATGGTCTGAAAATTAATTTTTTCCCTTGCCTACCTAAATATCCAAAGCAGGCTGTTCTGTCATCAGAGCTTTGCTTAGGCGAGATCTTTCCTTGGCAGAAGTGGCAGGGGGAAAGGTGGGGATAAGGGGAGAGAAAAAGGGAGGTGAGTGCACTCTACCACAGTTGAGGTTTCTCAGTTTGTCTCCTCGTCCCCCCTCCACAGAGCCTCCTTCCACTCCTGCCAGTTTCCCAGTGGTCTAATTCAGAGCTGTGCCTGGGACAGGGCCAGTGCCAGATGCTGCAAGGAAGAGGGGTGGGAAATGTGGCTGCAGGTAACTATGAAACAACCCACTCAGATGTGTCATTTTGTCTTAATCCCTGGCAGTCAGGGGTGGCTTGTATCCTGGAGCAAGAGGGCTTACATCTCCTACATTTTTATTCTATCTCATGTAGCTCTGGATGTTCTTTTTTATCCATTGAAACATCTGATCTTTTCGTGCTTCCTGCAAAGCTCTTGGTCTCCCTGATGACAATGATTTCCATCTGTGCTTTCCTTCAGATGATTTCCAGGCTCCTTTTGGTGAACGTGTGGGTTCGTGGGGATCCGAGCTCCCGTTTTGTGAATGAGCTCAAGGGCTTGCTGGGAAAACCGCTTGAGCTCATGCTGCCTCGCAAGCTCCACAAAGCTCAGCTCCCTGCCCTGCAATTGGCAGGACTGTGTGGGTCCTGCTCAGTGTAGATGGGTCCTGTTATGCTTCTTGCCGGGGTCAGGAGCCAAGCTGCTAGGCTGTTCAGAGCAAGGAGAAGAAGACACCAGGCAAGGAGGGGAGGAAAGGAAGAAGCCCAGAACCCACATGCTCAAGCCAGCTTCAGTTTCAGTCTTAGCAGGGACAGAGCCTGAAAAAACTGCTCCTTGTATGTCTACCAGGCAGACGAAGAACACTGCGTTTGTTCCCACTACTACTTTTAGTATGCAGCTCTCAAACGCATAGACCTATATCGTCTCAAAATGTTCGCTTATTTTGTTTGGCCTGAATCCTAGAGGACATAACTGTGGGTTTCCGAATATTTAAGGCAAATGTGTTATTTATAAGCCATGTCGGAAACATTCTGAGCATGTGGATTTTTAGTAAGGAGAGTCTGGATTTGGTATGTCTGCACACCTCGGGTTTGCCATTCTGCAGTGCTGTCTGTGGTGACTGTATTTGAGGTTAGCAGTGTCTGTAGCTGCGCTAGTCTCGTGGCATTCTCTGCTTAATATCTCCAAATGTACTGGCAAACAGCAATGAAATAATAAGGCGGGTAGCAAAGGACAGAAGGAGAACTTGTGTGCTTTTGCATCCCTTGCAGTGCCCTCATTTAAACTCCTAGCAGCCATCACACCGCTCCTCTCTACTCTCCGTGGGCCCCCATCAGAGCCCTTGCCCTTTCCTTCCAAGATGATGACTATTGCCCTTGGCATGGCACCCCAGCCTGCGACCGCCTTCCCAGGGAGGAGCAGGAGACAGAGAATGGAGCCTCTTCCTCCAAGTACTGCTCTGTCCACCCACCCCTCATGGCATTTAACTGGAGCTTGTCTCCACGCTGGCTGCCCGTGGCATCCCTCCACAGCAGCCTGTCCTCTGGGACACACGATCCCTGCAGCACAACTGACCGGTAATTAGTCAGAGCAAGAGCGGCTCTTGGGGCCCGCATTTTCCTGCTCCTGCAGGAGCAATTAGGCTGCTCTGAGGCTGTCTTCAGTAGGCTGATGTTATCTCCACCGTGACGCAGGCGAGCAGCCCTAAGCCCTTGTAATAACCATGCCAGGGTCACTCTCTTCCTGCTGCCTGTGTGCCTCTACCTGGGAGACAGGCTGAGCTCCAGGACTTTCTCAGTTATCTAACCAACGGGCAAAGCCTTTCCTTTAGCAGCACCAAAGCCTGAGAAAGCCTCTCTGGTCCGTGCTTGAGGTGAGCCTGCAAGGTTTTTTGGCGGGCAGATGCATCCCACAGTTGCTGCAAAAGCCATGCTTTGCCTGGGGAGCTGAGGCCAGGGACTGGCTCTTCAGGGGAGAGCCTTGGCTTTCCAACCAAATCACAGAAGGTCTGAGATTTTGCTGCCCACTAATTGAGACAAGATAAAAGTTTGCATCAGGGATTCCTGCTCCTGCTGACATCGTCATATGCAGCTGGTCTGCTCTGCTCTGGTGTTAATGGTGTCTAGGAAGGCTCCCAGCTGCCCCCTGTCACTGCCCAGGGAGAGGCAATCTCTACCCTGGAAAGCTTTTACCTAATTAGACGAGACAGATAGGGAGGGAGAGAGAAAGAAGGAAGTGGCAAAAGGCTCGCCCAGGGCCACGTGTCAGGTGAGTCGCAGCAGCAGGATGTGAAGCCAGGGCTCTTGCACTACAGGTACACGTCGCCTCCATGGCAGGGCTCGGCACAGTGCCCTGCCCAGCCCGTCCTAGGGCCAGGCACCCTCCAGCCCACCCTTCTCCTTCGCCCACAGGCTGCAGGGGGGTGCTTTCCTCTCCTGGTACAGAGCACAGCTCAGCAGGGAAAGCCTGGCCTGGCTGGGGGTGTTGGTGGGCAGACAGGGAGGTGAGCACTGGCCAGCCGGCAGCCCCCCGAGGGCAGAGGGAGAGTTTGGGGCACTGGCTACTCTGGGTGGTGACACCTGCGCAAATGAGGGGTTTGTGTCCCTGGAGCTGGGGCAGGCAGGTGGTGCGGCTGATGCTGGTGATAAACACGCAGCCATGGGAGTGATGTGGTGAGCCATTCCCATGTACCTGCGGGTGGGTTCCCCTTGCCCAGAGAGACTGCAGCATCAGTCACTAAGCCCGGGGACACCTCTCCAAGGCTGCGATGTCTGATGCTGCATCAGTCACCAGAGAGAGAAGAATACAGGGTCTGCACAGGGCACTGGTCTCTTTGTACTCTGCCCTCACTAACGTGGAGTTTGCCGTGGGGCAAAGGGGTTGGACTGGCACCAAAAGCACCCCCCTGATACCTGCTTTACCTTGAGTGTGCCTCCAAAGCAAAATTAAACCAGACTACCTGCACTCCTCTGTATGGTGCAGGACACATTCTTGTAGGTCAGCAAGACCTCTCAGCCCTGCCCTGATCTTACACTGACCAAGGCTCTGCCCTGTCCCATTTGTATGGTTCGTCTGCAGAGTTGAAGGGTTTGAGTGACAGCACGCACAGACACCAGTCCAGACTAGGGCCCTTCTTGCTGAGCTGTTTTATTCTGCTACCCATGATTATTTGGGGTACATCAGGATCTTCAGTTATACATCCTGGCAGAACATGTTATACCCTATGGTGACTGCAAATTCTGTAAACTGCAAGCCAAGGTCTTGCAAAGGAGGCGAAGGGCAGGGGTGAAAGAAAATGTCCCTGAACTGTGAGACACAGAGTGGAAGAAAGATCCTTATTTCAGCTCTTTCAGCAGACAGAGTTTCCTCTAGATACCAACAACCACTTGGGAGCTGCTCGCTGGTCCCCAGAGCCCTGAAGCGTGAGTGGGAGAGGAGGTAAGTTAGGAACGATGTGGTTCCAGTGAGCTGGGAGGACTATGGCTACCAGGCTTCAGGTTCAGCCTGGTCTGCAAGCCATTTCAGTCCATGCTTGCTCACACGTTATTGCCCACTGGAGTACGTTAATGAGACTCTTTCTGCCCTGTTCAGCTATTCCTGATGTTGGGGATCACCTGGCATTTTGCTCACAGGCTTTGTTCCTTGAGGAGTCAGCTGGGGCAAACAACGAGGTGTTTCACCTTTCTCCCTGATTAGACGAGCCAGTCGCATGCAATTAAGCAGCTTTAGCTCAAGGCAACTGAAGCCATAATCGCTGGGCTCCTCTGCTCTGCTTGAACTCTGTTATCCATGCTAAAAATGTCAGAGAAAGAAAACATTTTCTTCTCTCCCTGGCGTCTCCCTGGCGCTGGCTGAGTGGCAGGTGCATATCTGAGATACCTCCATGTGCATCTATCTGATCACCCTCACTCCCCACGTCAGGCTTGTCTCATTTGAGGTAGGCTAGGGTTCGGTTTCAGGAGAAGGCAAGAATACCTGGCCAGGTGTCTCAGCCCTCCCTGGGGAAATCCTCTTTGGTTTGGCAACCTTCCTGCCTCTCAGGGAGAAAGCTCATCTTGGCTGCTGAGGGCACCATGCAAAATTCTCCACGTGCCCCTTAGAAACAGCAAGGGTTGAGAATAAGCCCTCCTTTGAGTGTCTCTGTGCTTCTCCACCGGGCCTGCACCAGAGGAGAGGCGATGCCTGGAGAAGGCATGTGGACCACCCTACTTTTGGGGTAATGCTGTGACTTTTTGTCTGAGCTGGATCTTGGCACGTACTGCAGGGTTGGGAGAGGTTTTGCAGGTAGGCATAAGTATTGCAAGGATTATTCATTTCTGGTTACAAATGTTCATGCTGCAGTCCTGCTTCCCTTATCTGGGCAAAACTGTGTAACATTCAGAGGAAAACATGCACGCACACACAAGCATACATGTACATATATACATGTGCAATGCACAGAATAATCCCTATACCTAGCCCCAAACACAATTGATGCTTGAGGACAGGGTGTATTCCCTCCTGTCCAAAACCACAGACTGCCTTTTCCTTCACAGCTGGTCCCTGTTGATTCCCTACCCATTTGTCCAGATGTCACTAAGCACTGCTCTGTTACTCAGGCATGTTTCCTGGTCATAATTCATTGTGGGTTTTCACATCCAGGTGCTATTACCACCCAATCATGTATTAATAAAGACAATTAAAGGCTTGTTTTTAAAAACAAACCTCTTTCCCGTGAAGGTGACTCTAATACATCTTGCTGGTTAGAAAGTCCTCAGTGTTCATCGGCACAACAGCCACGTTACAGTCCAGTGGTTGCTTCCAGCCAAATAGCCTAAGAAGGTGTCCCAGGCTCTCTGGGTAGCTCTGAAAGGGGTATGGGCACTTCCGTAGCTCTTCAAACACCATTTTCACTACTGGCTGTGGAGTGGCCCTGCAGGAGATGTTGGTATATATCATAGCAGCAAGAACACATCCTGCTTAGGAGAATAGGACAGCAGAGCTTGAGAGTGAGAGCATCGAGAGCAGAGTCCAAAACCAGGCAAGAAAGAGTAGGGAGATCTGTGGAGGTAAACTAATCCAGCTTGTACTGGATTCTGAAGGACAACCTCCAACAACACTGACTGCTGTGGACATAACTGAATTATGTGGAGACATCTTTCTCTTTCTTTTAGGAGACACAAGTCTTACACTGTCACCCTGACTGGAAGAAGATCAGAATGAAGTGGTTTGGCTCCAAGGTGAGCAGCCATGCAGAATTAGGTAGGGATTGTTTTATCCTTACAAAAGACCTCTGATTAGAATTGAGGCTCGCGGACCCCTCTCCCTGTAGAGATTGCATGGGATTTAAAAGCAAAGCTGCAGAAAGAGCAATATAATTTACTGCCAAATGGGCAAAACTCCTCTGGGCAGGGAAGAGAGCTTTCTGGGGGCCTAGATAACTGTCTGCAGGAGCAAAGGACCACCACATCCCACCTTCTCTCTTACACTTGAAGGCACTTCTTCAAAGCTGCTGTCTCTAGCTATGATACCTGGTGAGCAAAGTAAACCACCTGCATTACCTGTGTACTTCTGCCTGTGGGATTGGAAGGAGGAAAGGAGGAGTCCCATAGGGTAGATGTTAGTCAGACTGCCTTAGGTGTTACTAGGAGGTCTTCAGGTAGCGCCACAATATGTTCACGTAAAGAAGGGAACAACTCCAAGTTTGTATTACTGGGGGCTGGGGGCCACAGCTGCTCATGCGGAGTCTGACATTTGGGTAAGAGTCAGCAAAGTGTCAGAAGTGGGAGAAACCTCTGGTCTTACAAAAATTACATGGATGGGGTTAGAGAAAGGAGGGTCTCTTCTTGTGAAGTGGTGTCAGGAAAAGGCTTCATTTTTCAGTTTGCCAAGTGATACATCACCCTGGGATGGGCAACGATGGACTCATTTCTGAAGCTGCTCGTCCCTGTGTCCCTGCAGACACAAATATTCCCCCCAATGCTTTTGCAACACAGAGAGAAAGTGACTTCATGGCATTCCTTTTCTGACTGTTTCTCTGGCATGTGCTTTCTAAACATAGATCTAAAAATCAGAAAGCACCAGGAGAATTACGGGTTTCTACACCCTATTGTGCCTTATAATAATTATAATTATTGTAAATACGGCCCAGACACTGTAATTTTCTGCTCTCCATTGGGTCTGCCTTTTTCATTTTCTTCTTCTTTTTATGACTGTTTTCTAAGAAAGTTTTCATATGTCACCTTATAGATGGGAAATGGCAGAGTCAGCTCTTAAAATAAAAGGAGAGGAGTGGCTTGAGGGGGGACGGAGAGAGGGATGAGAAGGGAGTGAGGAGAGAGAAATGTCATATACTTTGTGGTGAGGGCACCAATGGGGACAATCAGGAGACCTGGTGCAGTACCTAATCTAATGCCGACCTGTCGCGTGATTATAAGCTCCATCTATTTACCTATTTTTGGTTGTGGGGGCCTTCTTTTATCTTATTGCTTAGTTCAGCAACTATCTGATCTTAAGTTTAAAGGTGCTGACCATTTTTCACATGAAACATCCAGCTGAAGTTATTGTAAGAAGATGTGGTACAGATATTTGAATAGGTAGAGTATTTGTGGCATTGCTCAGGTACAGGCAGGAAAACCTGGTTTACACTACGAGTGGATGTACACTATGGTATGGACACTGGTCCCATGCCCTGTAAGTGTCCAGAGCAGAGATGTGGCTGAGATGTATCTTCCTACCCAGGCAACTTGGTCTTACTCCTGTGGACATAATGACATGGGGTAGAGTGGAGAGAGACTAAGAATCAAGTATACCCAGGTTTTGTCCCACCAGGAAATCAGAATGTGGTCACGATATGGACTTAGGCGGAGTCATCAGTCAGAGCATAGACACAGGCAATGCTTCCTGGAGCTTTGCACAGGAGCGGTGAGGAAAGGAAAGGAAGTTAACAGCATCAAGGGAAACAAAAGGCAAAATAAACAGATACCCTGAACTCAGGCAAGAGAGTTTACTTTGAATTCAGACTGAACTTAAAGAAAGAATTAAAGAAAATGCAAAAAGGTAGGATAAGGATGGATGGGAAGTGGTAAAAGACATGGGGGATATGGTGTGATGGATAGCAGAAAAACGAGCAAAAATATTTATGCAATGTAGAGATTGGGAAAGCAGAAGACAGGCAAATAAGAAGTCACCTGGAACAAGAGTCACTATTTTTAAACACAGAATTGAGTTGAAACATCGTCACCAGAAACCCAGCAGAGATTCAGATTGAACTGTGACTAGTTTATCCAGCTTTTACCCAAACAGAATAGCTCAGTAATCTCTCACTGAGAACTCAGGCTTCTTCTGCTCCTCAGGAGTCTCCCCTGGAGACTTCCAAGGTGAACCAAAGAGCAGAAAGCTGCTCTCCACCACATGACCAGGGGAACCTTGGTTTTATACAATTTTAGAGCAAAAAGAGGAGTCTTTCTGGGTGACTTTCTACAGTGAGTGTAGGGCTTACAATGTGGGCTAGGGGCTTGAGAGATGTAACTATTGTTGTGCCAGTGAAAAGAAATTGCAGCTGGTGATGGGACTCTGGAATCTGGCTTCTAGTTCCAGGCTTGGAAAGTGACTGACTGTAGCCTGGAAGTGAAAAGTGGGTTAGTGGAGTTTAATTCCCGCCTTTCCCACTGTCACAAACCAACCTACCAAATGACTTTCTCAGTACAATTAAATAGCAATTAATTGCCAGAGGGTTTCCCTGATGCTGAAGTTGCTGTTTGCAAAGTGCCCAGAAATCTGCTGGTGAAAGGTGATTTGGAGGAACAATGATTATGCCTTTACCTTGTGGGGCAAGAACTTCTTACAAGAAGGTTTGTGTATTTGCCTCTGGCCATCTGTAAATACACCGCTATTGCAGGCGATGCAAGAGGCTGAGCAGAGCCCTGTGCATTAAAAGGAACAGTTGCTGTAGTATTTGGAAACAAGTCAAATTCTCTGCTATCTGCATTTCTTACAAATACCACAGATTCCTTATGTTTGTGCCTCCACCATTCCAAGCTGTTGCTTTGACTTGCTAATAGCCCTCTGTTGTTAAAAAAAAAAAAGTGTGCTTTTTTTTTTTTTTATGGGGCTAACACTCAGATGTTACTTTGTGCCCAGCAAGACAGCAAGAACATGGTGTCTGCTGGATTCCAGAAGGAAAGGTCTGCAGGGATCCTGGAGGGAAAACTGTCAGACAGGTATTTATGAAAAGGAGACGATCTGGTTGGATTCAAGAATGTACTACAAGCTAGATGCTTATCTGGTGTCAATTGACAGTTTCATTGAATTAATTTGGGCTATGCTGATTTATAACTACTGAGGATTTGGCCAAGTCTATATAAACAACTCTAATTAAGCCCCTTTCAAGGCAGCAAGAGTTAGTTCCAAGAGATAAATCTTGATCAGCTATAGGTCCTTGCCAATTGTCTTCCAAACTCTGATCTGTCTTGTCACTGTAAAGAATGTATGGAGCTTTTGTCATCCAGGTTCTGCCAACTCACTTTCTACTCCTCTCAGCTTTGCTGATGCAACTGCTCCAGCCTGTGCTGAGTCACTGATCACAATTTAAAGCGAATAGCAAACCTAAATTGATGAGCAGCCCCACAAGCAACTGCATCAGGTGGGAGCCAATGTTTGGAACTAGGCTCACGTGCCAAATTCTAGCTTGACCCACAGAGAAATAGCTAGTAATGGAGTGGGATCACCAAGCCTTGCACTCTCAAGTTGAGCTTGGCTGACTTTCCAACAGATAGGCTTTGCCTGGTCCGGCAATCACCGAGACTTGCAGAAGAGAGGACTGGCAGAAATGTTATGGCTGATATTAAGCAGAAAGCTGGACTAAAAGTGCTGGTGGATCCCTGTGGGCATGCAGAGGTAAGCATTTAGCCACTCAGACAGCAATCATTCCCCACAGACCTGCCCGTGGCGTAGCAGCAACACTCAGCGGCTGTTTCTCCAGCAGTGGGTGGGGGATGGCCGATATGTTACCCACCACACTCCACTGCAAGGTCGCTGGAGGGCTGTGCGGCACCTGCTGCTCTTCTCTGGGCCGTGGATATCGGTTTTGCAAGACTCAGCATGGACCCCGGCTCCAGGGCTACGTATGTTGCTGAGAGGACTCAAAAAGGGGAGAGCATGAGGATCTCCAGAGTAGGCAGCTGGCAGTTTAATTTCAGCATGGGTAGGTACAAGGTAATACAACATGAGAGATCAATTTAAACTACTTATGTAACACGACAGGCACTAAATTAATTATTTCTAACTCAGGAAACCATCAAGGTTCTTTTCAGGCTCAATAGCAATAGCGATCACAATAACTAGCTAGCACTGAACAGGATGTATTATAATGCCTTCCTATGGATTGAAATTATGTCTACATTTGAAACTGTGTGCTCAGATTTTGTCACTTTCCTGAAAGATACCAGAAATAGAAGGTATCTAAAGATAGATACACATTATTAGAAGAGCTAGAAAGATTTCACAAAGAAAAGATTAGGACCATTAATTTAGTGAGAGGGATGTGACATGGGAATGACAAGAACAACGGCGGGGAGAAAGCACATGAGACCCTGCTATTTATCCATTTTAAAATACCAGAATGAGAAAGAAAAAGCTCATGACTTAAAATACTGCACCTGAAATACTAAGAAAGGAACACACTCTGTTGCACAGTATGTAACCTGTGGAATTCACTGTTTGAAAATACGACTAGGGCCAAGAGCTTGGGAAGACATTACTCTCACATTTTCCATACAGGAGCAATAAAAATACCATCCACCCCTACACCAGCTGGGATAAAAACCTACATGGGATATAAATCTTCATCTTGCACGACAATAATTGCCGTGAGCTAGATGAGGAAGCCTATTGCACAACCGTCCACTATGAGGGTTTCACTACCTCCCATGGAGCGTGTGGTGCTGGCTGCTGGCAGAGGGGCTGCCGGGAGGGACACTGCCCCTCTCCCTTGCCATCCCTCCCCTCCTCACTTCCATATGGAGCAGGTCCTTTAGCTGTGCCAGGGACCTCCACATGGACCGACCGCTCTCCTCCGTGCTCTCGGCAGCGAGGGCTGTATTTCGTGTGCATGGTGTGGCTCTGGTGATCTGGCTGAAAGGAGACACGCCTCTGGCCTTGGGAGATGTGGAAGCTGGTAGTCATTCAACCAGCTCCCTGCAGGAGCAAACTCCAGGTAGGAGTCAGCAGCAGGGAGGACGCCCATCTGCTGCAGACATCGGCATTCCCCTCAAGACAAAGAGTTTTCACAGCTGTGAGCGGCTGTGATCAGAAAGCATGTAGCAGTTCCCTGAGGCAGCCGGCACCCAGACTGTGAATTTGGAGAGGAGGGTTGAAAGTCTGGATTTGGCTCAAAATATGGTACAGAGCTGGTGCAGAGAACCAAAGGGTCTGGTGTTTGAAGCTGATGCCCAACACAGAGTTAGGGGGAATAAATTTGGGGGTGGTTGTCTCTGGAAAGGCTGCATCAAAATGTGAACCCATTGGGAAAGAGGTGCTGTCTCCTTGCCACAAGGTGCTTTATTACTCTCCAGCTGCAGTACGGTTAGGTGCCAACCAGGAGTGGGACTCTGCTGCTTGAGGCAATGTTCATACAGAGCAGCAGATACCAATCTAACAGATGTGGCTATTTCAATGTCTAGAAGCGATGAGGAGCCCGGGCAACATCAAGGCTGTGGGTTGTCCCAACATGTCAAAAAATTGGGCTGATGTAATTTCTTCTTAGCCCTTGCTTGCTGATTTTCAGGGAGAGACCCTCAACTTTGCCACAGGAAAAGAAATTCTGAAAGGTATTTGCAAGCCTAATCAATTATTTTTTGAATTTTCTTACAAAATTGATTCTTACAGAGTTTGCAGTTTGAGATTTTGTGTTTTGTATTTCATTCAGCTTCTGGAATATCACAACATCCATTAGAAACCCTAATTCATGTCCTTTTTGTCATTTACTATGATAGCTGACTGGTTTAGGATAAAGTTTTAGTGCATAATATGGCAAGAAATTTGAAATCTTCCATTCTTTTATTTTTAAACTCAATTAAGGGCAGCTGTTACATAGTACTAATTAAAAAATCTTATCTTTCTCTACAGATCAAAGTGACTTTTGTTTGTTTTGCAATGAAACAATCTGACAAAAAGTCAAACACAAAAAGTGTCAAACTGCTTCATTACAAAACAAACAGGAGACACTTTGATCTGTGAAAAAAGATAAGGTGTTTTAATTACTACTAAATAACAGCTGTCCATTATTTAAGAAAGGAAATAAAAATCCAATATTTCAAGTCTTTCATATGGTGATGTGCACCCTGAGGAGCTCTCGTAGAATTAAAAAGCATTACAATGAAAACTGGGCTAAAATTTTGAAATTTATAAATTTATGAAAATGTATTTCTTAACTCTGAATGCGCCCATACTGACAAAATTTGCCAGGGGAAATTTCCATTGACATCAATATCTGGTTATTAAAAACAATGCATTTAATCAAAATGCCTTTTAGCATAAGAAGCTGTGTTCAGAGACATTCCAGCCTGCTCTGTTTGCAGACACTGGTTTCAGCTGTGGCCCTGCTGGGTGGGGAATGGGGGTAAGTAACAACGTGCTGCAGTGTGCCTGCAGCTGGGCATGATGCAGCTGCAGCGCTCCAAGTACGTATCACCTGGTTAAGTCATTCTGGACTTACAGCTGGGCCCGTGACACCTCTCTTCACTGCACTGTGAAGCCACATGCCTTCGTGGAGGTGTTGGGGGTAAGGCAGGTGAGGTCAGGTCTTGCAGGTAGTGCTGGTTGTTGGGAGGTAGCAATCGATCCCAGCCTTCTCCGCAAGGAGTGAGGTGCCCTCTCCGTGTGGTTCTGCTGAGCTTTTCCACGTTCCTGGGCCAGGGCAAGTGTTTTGAAGCTGGCTGTGTCAAATATTGCCAAGAGCAATGCAAGTCCACTCTTAGAAAAACAACAGTTATCTATTACTAAGTATTTCCACTGATTCTCCTCGGGTCTGAGCACTGTGCAAACCTGGTGAAGGGAAACTCCTGTCCCAGGGAGCTACACTAGCTGAGGGAGTGTAAATCACAGGAGGACCACATTCCTACTAATGAGGCCAGGGTGATGGATGACCAGGCGGTGAGTGAGCACGTCAAAGGGTCAATCAATGGTCTGAGCCACGGAGTTAGTTTTGCTCTTCCCTTCCACCTTGCTGTTAACAGCCAGTGAATTTCCTACAGGAACCCCATGGAAAGGGTCCTCAAAACAGTGTCCTGTGATCTCAGGGGCAAGCAAACATCAGTCTCAGTCCAATCCTTGGACATCAACTCTGCCCCTTGTTCCCGGATCATTGAGAGCTGCTGGGCTATGCTGCTTGCTTTTCACAGCCTCCTGTTTATCTCACCTTTGGTCCTGCTCTGTGTTTACAGTTAAGCTGTTCATTCAAGTGCCATATAGTTTGTCAGGATTTGCTGAGGGAGCAAAGGTCTTCAAGCATAAGATGAGAGCAGAGGAAAACAGCCTCCGGCTGCCACACTTGTCCACGGCTTGCTTCAGAGAGGTTGCTCAAGACAGGCTGGCAGCTAATATGTACAAAAAGATAGCAGTAGCAGTATGTCGGCAAAATTTGGAGACCTCTGAGACTACCGTCTTTTTGGTTGTTTTTGGTTGACTTCTCGGTGCCTTTATGATGATGATGCAGTCATTGCTGATTTTACTTCTACTATTTTATCAGGAATTTTTTTTATGGTTGCACTAAATTCTGAAACATAGACGGGCTGACTACTTCTGCTGATCATCCCAGCCCTGCATATTTACAGTCTCCCATATTCATGTTATAGCTGTGGTACATAAAAGAGTATAAAGAAATAAAGTTTTCAGCGAGAAAGTATGCCTTTTACTTGGATCAAATCACAGAGTTAAGAAAAAAGACAAGCTTTAAGGCACCTAAAGGCAGGTTTACCCTTACTCACTCATAACCTACAGTAAGATAAGAAACCAAGATTTTAGTCCTTCAAAGAAAACCTTGGCAGGCTGGGCCTTTTTGGCAGGATCCTTGATACCTATCGAGATAGGAACAGTCCTCCAACACTGTAAGAATCCCTCAGTCATTGCTGAGACTGAAATATCACAACATTATTTGGGATGCAAGAAATTCAAGGCTGCAAGTGAAAGGCAATAACCTGTTGCTTAAGAAGTAAACAGAAGTGGGAGCCGCTGGAGGAGAATGCTAACTTAGGCAGGGACTAAGAAGACCCATCTGCATATTAAAGGACAGCAAAAATACTGTGTGAAGGTGGAAAACAGGTGATTGTTTACACAATTTCAAAGGAACTCTTGAAATAATATTTACAAAAGGTCAGGACAGGAAAATTCAGCTATTTATCCAGGAAACCACACTGAATAAAACTGGAAACGGCAACAATGCCAGGGGTCAAGACTAGGCATGGGCATCACATTTCAACCACTTCCCTCAGACTGGCGGTGACGTTAGGGAAGGGTGGCTGTGCAGGTGGCCTGGGCCTTGGGTTGTGACTTTGTGGTGAGAGCAGGTCTGAAGAAGCAAGCTGTTATGCAGGTTAAAAGCTAGCCCCCTTGGTAGGCAGTGTGATGTACATGTGGAGAATCAGAGCTAAGAGGCTAAGGTGAGGAAGTGGCTGGAGGAACTGAAGCAATAAACAGGCAGGAGGTGGAATTACGCATTTTGCTGTATTTTCCAGTCTGAAGTCTGAGGAATCACAGCTGGGGTTTCAGGACTGGCCACAAGTGGAAGCTATCCCTGTCCAGAAGGGCCACCTCCATCCCACATACACCCAAGGATTACCTACCACAGGGACTGTACTCCCTGCATCACTCCTGGCTGGGTCTATCATTTCAGTGACCCAAGGACTCCCTTATTTCCCACAGCCCATATTTACGTCCCAAAATCACAGCCCCTTTCCCCACTAACCACTTCCTCCCCAGGCTCCCCAGGGAAAGTCAATCAACTCTCCAAGCGTTAATCATCTTCCTTGGCAGCCTTCTCTGGGGAGGGGACCCAGTATCCTTACACAGCCCACACGCTCTGTGCCTGCGCCAGCGAGAGGCACCTCCTGAGGCTGCCCCGAGCTACCCTTCAGTGGCAAGCTGCGTGACATTTCCACAGAGACTCTTCTTTGCTTTTCCCCTCGAGACAATCCCAAAGATAAAATAGTCCAATCCACACGGCACCATGTTTTGGTGGAGTAGGTGCTGCTGGGGTTACAGGGAGGGAGCAGGATTGCTCTCACAAGGATCGCTTTGGCCAGTTTTCCTATCTGCTTACTATGGGTAGAAACCCTCCTTTTTCCAACTATGTGTTGAGAGGTGAGCCAGCCATCACCAACGTCTGAGAGGGGTCTGTGGTATCATGCCACAACTCAGGCTAGCAGTATGATCACACACATATGCAAGCCCTACCCTCGAATCACAAAGAAATCTTTTACCCCCATACCCTGGAAACAGCACAGCATTGAGCATGCTCTGCCTTACACCTTTCCTCCAGGATGCTAAGCCGCCTGTCCCAGTTGAGCCATGTCTCTGGAGATGCCCTTATTCTCCATGCTGTGATCAAGGAGTGAGCAGACCACAGTCACCTCTGCTCTGAGGTCAGCCTTGGCTTGTGATTTGTGGCCTTGAAGAGCACAACAAGGACTATAGCCTGGTCCTATGCTCCGACACAGAGGACTGCACCCCACATTGCTCTGTTTTACACATCTAGTGGGGAGTTGCAATTTGAATTAAAATAGACAAAAATTATTGCAATACACCCATATCCATTAGTTGTGAATGGCTCATCTCTCACTGTGACTGTTATGGGTCACAGGTTCTCCTGCTTGTCTCAGCTACATTGGGCACCAGTTGTTGCAGTCCGAGTCCAACTCAGTTGGCCTCACACAGGGCACCAGTTGTCACAGCCCAAACAAATAGGCTACAACAAGGCTTTTACCGTCAGTCAGATTCTACTGTCCATGCTGTTTCTCCTTCCTCCAGAGGTCAGACCACACCACCTCTCCTCCATCCAACCTCCTCTCCCACAAGGCTCAGGGCTATTTAACTACTTAGTGGAACGAGCTACAGCTGCACATCATCCATGTCAATCAACCCACCGCCTTCGAGGCAAGGCCACAGCTGCATGTTATCAATGTTAATCAACCCACTGCCTTCATTCCCCTACAGTGGGGGATCTGCACGTGATCTGGTAGCTGGGTCTCCAAATGGATGCATCAGCCCTCGATGGGAGAGGAGCACTAGCTTTCAAGAGCTATGACCTTTTCCAGGGTACACCAGGAAATTTGGGGATAGGACATTTTACAATCTTTTCTTCCTTACCACAAGGTCACCTCTATACGAGATTATGGGCCTTTGGCCTGAGTAGAACTTCCCACCTACTGGTTACCCAACTTAATTGAGAATTAGTTTTCAGTCACTTCCCCTTAGCAGCAACTCTGAGAAGCTTTGGTCCATGAAAACAAAGCGCTTGCCTTGGCCTCATGCTAGAGATGAACATGCCAAGCAGATAGCCAGTCAGCCGTTTCTTCCCATCACTCCAGTGGGGGGTTGCAGGATGCTTTGATCATGTCCTCTGAGTGAGGACAGCTGGGCTGTAATTCAGTGTCCCTGCTGCTCTGAACTCTTTTCTCCACCCAGCACCACAGGAAGAAGGGACATGTTTTTCCTCTCCATGCAGAGGTGAGCCAGGGTGAAACCTAGACCTGGCAACTGGGCCAACAGACCTCTCTGTGCCATTCACTTGTTGCTTTTGCAGGAATTTTCCACCTTAAAACCCCATTTTTCTTTTGCTCTTCCAGGTAAATAACATACGCAAGAGGTCAGCTTCTTTCCTCTGTAAAGAACAACCACATTACGCTTAGACGATAAGCTGAAAAAGTGCCAAATTTCTTTTTATAGCTTCTTTATTGCTCCCTGTCTGTGAATGTGGAATGAGGAGAGCAGTGATATACATGGTAACTTTAAGGCTGCTCTGTGGTGGCGTCTGGGAATTGCAGAATAGACCAAGATCGTTTTAAGGCAAACAGGTAATAAAAAATTAAACAAACAATGAGTAGCTACTGAAGCATACATGCCGCCTCCTCCATCTTAAAAGGCACAAAGTCAACGCATGTGAGGGCAAGGACAGTGAAACAGGAGGGAAATTCGAAGCAGGCTCAGTACTGCTTCTGATGGTTACCCGACCTCTAGCCAAAGCTCCACTTCTGCAATCACTTTTCCAGTGAGCTTATGACCTCTGTAAACATGCCATGACCCTGGAGGGTTTGTGTTCAGAAAGTGGGCTCTGAAACAGCCTTCTACTCCAGGCAAATACCCATCCGCTTTTAAGATGGAATTCAATGTATTTCTGAAATGTAGCGCCTGTGAGAACTGAGGACCAGGCTGGGTGAGCCAGGCAGCCCGTGCAATCTCACATTCCTCTGCTAGAGACAGGTAAGGGATGTTACAATCCTTGTAGGACTCAGGACTACAGTCTACATTGCACTGGACTTTTCTCTCCGCCTCTCCGGCTCTCACCCTGTATCATCCTCCTCATTTGAAGTTCCCAGGTCTCTCTTTTCAGTTCCAGAGGGGTTTTGTCCGGCAGACAAAACATTAATTAGAGGTTGTGTTGATACTATCACACTTACTTTGTGTCCTTGCAGATGCCAAGGGAATGAAACAACCTCCCTGGCTGTGCAGTCCCCAGAGGGCTGCCGATCCCCTCTTCGCATTCCACCTGGTGCAGGAAAACACCAAGGCATTAGAAAGACATCCATAACCTTTGTAGGCATGTGTGTGTCCTTGCTTCTACAGAAGCACCATGCTCCACAACTTCTCTGCGTGGGTGGGCAAGTTGTGCATTCGTACCCAGGCCCAGAGAAGCTCAGGACCAGGGTAGGAGCAGAGGGCTTCCCTGGGGGCTGCAGAGGGGCTTTTCATCTCTTGCATCATGCTTTCTGGAATCAGAATTAAATCCTGACGGCAGCCCTCAAGCAAATGAGTCTGGCTTTTGGGCCAGAGTAATCTCGTTTATCACCATGTACTTGACAGTGGGCGAGCTGGCTCGTTGCTTTGCTCATGGTCCTGCCTCTGCAGAGTGTTCATCTGCTGACCTTGGTAAGCAGAGGCTAAAGTTGCCACAAAACCTACCTACTTTCCTTTGGGCCTCACTCCCAAGTTCAGTGCCAGACAAGGGAAGGACCAGCTCTAGTGAGCGCTTGGTACTGAGGTCTGCTTGACCCTCTGGGCCAAAGGGCTACACATATGCGTTAGGTTTTCTTCTTTTTGGGACCTGCCTTACTGAAAGTTGGGTGAAGGGAACAATTCTTTAGATCCTTCCTGCCACAAACACTGGCTTTTCTGGTCACTGCTGTCAGATGTAACGTCCACCCAGGATGCTCTGAACAACGCTTTGAAGCAACTGTTTGAAGCACTGAGGAGCATTTTAGCTTGTGGTTCTTGTGTTAAGGTGCTAGAGATGTGAATTTCAAAACCTTTTGGACAATTTGAAAATCTCAATCCTGAGATTTAGCGGATGGAATGGAAAAGTAACATGCAGAACATACAAGGAAGTCACGGCTTCCTCCCCGGCAGCAGTTTCCCACAAACAGGACATGTCTGCCATGCAGAAAAACATTAACAGTAAACTCTGCCCATGCCCATTGGCCAGTGCTGTGTTTTGAAGAGGCAGGAAAACCCGTCATGCTGGTGCAGCTGCCCGATGAGAACAAGTGATTAGAGCACAACGGGCAGCCCTGCAAAGCCACCAGGCTGATGCCAGAATCCTGCAGTTGCTGTGGACCATGTCTGAGTCATGTGCAGGGTCCAGAGCCTTCCCTTGTGGTGCAGAAAATGAATAAGGCTTTCCTCCGAGTGCTTCATTCTTCCTGGTGCAAGTTGCTGTTGTGACCTCCAGGTGTAGGCACATCAATTATAAACCCGTGCAAATTAATGCCTGACCCTTCTAACAAATGCCAGCAGAGGGAACACACAGGAAACATCCTGAGCCATGAAGGAAACTCAAAGTCACTCAGCCAAGCAAAAACCCAGGCGGAGCCGGTGGAGCTAACAGCATACACTGAATATGGCAACTGTGCAGCACCGTGCCCCAGGGCGAGCATGCCCAAAAACGTGTGCAGTTCTAAGGGCATCTGCAGGCTTGCATGCGCTCCCTTTGAAGACCGTGTATCTCTTTCTGCACCTACTCAATGTTACATCATCACTAAATCTCAAGGGGTTGCTAATGAGCTTTGGGCATGCTCTGTTCCTGAAAAGGCCCAATAGGACATCCTAGCTACAACCTGTGCCGCTTGGGCGAAGGAATAGAGCTGAGAACCAGAATCCGGGATGCAGGTGCCGCATGGAGCACACCAGCAGACATGCCAGTCTGACATCTCGGTGCAAAGGCCAGACTTTCCTGTCCACTGACATGAAACAAATATCTCTTCCAGAATTTTAAGGGAGTGACCCCTAGTCTTGCCTAAAGGAAAATTAGAATTAGTTTTGTTCTGAAAGATGTATGTAGTCAGGAATAAGCTGTGCTCAGGACTCATCCCTGGAGATTTTTATCCCACTCGCAATACCACTTTTGAGAACTTTCCAATAGGACGCTGTGCAACGTGGCTCTGTCTGAAAGGTGCAGGACAAAGGTGCCACTGCAGCAGGTGATCTTCACAGTAAGCATGGAGGAGACCTGTGTACATTTCTCAGGGGATCTTCATGCCACTTGGCTGGCTGCTGCCATAAAAGTTAGGCAGCGGCAGCACGGGGCACCCACATCACCTTGCTCACTGACTCAAGCCTGCTGCAAGTGATAAACAAGGATGGTGTGTCTTTCCATCCTGGTGTGATTCCTCCTGGCAGCCAATATGACAGAGGGATGGCTCACAGTG
Source organism: Falco cherrug (assembly GCF_023634085.1). Classification (NCBI taxonomy): domain Eukaryota; kingdom Metazoa; phylum Chordata; class Aves; order Falconiformes; family Falconidae; genus Falco; species Falco cherrug. Next base: position 14,586,769 of record NC_073709.1, read on the forward strand.
ACAGATATTTACTCCCCAGGTGTGGCTCTCTGAATGCCACCTCTGCCAAGGCAGGCAGATCACGGGGCTGTGCAGGGTTTCCAGGCAGAGTCCATAGGGCATGGGTGCACACGCATGGGGCTCCTTGCACGTTCTGAATGGTGTCGCGGGCATGCAGGGGAAAGTGGGGGGAGATGTGCTGGGGTGCTTGACTGCTGGTGGAGTGCCACCAGTGGCCAGGGTCGCCCAGTGAGGTGTTGCTTCTGGGGTGCTGTGGACATTTTGTTATTCCTTGAATATAACAGGATGTCCTAATGCTTGGGGGTATTCTCAATGATGAAGCCATAGGGCCATGTGTGATCTCAACAAACATGCTATCGCTCCGGGGCTAGGTTGTGCAAACATTCAGTGCAGAAGGCATTTTGTCTTGGGAGATCTGTCGTTGCTTGACAAGTGAGATGTATCTGAGTTTCTAATGATCTTATGTTCACATAAGAGAATAAAAAAGACCTATTGGATCATACACAACACATAAAACTGTAGTGATGACCCCACTGACTTGGACCTAAATGTTCACCTAGGGCTAGGTGTGGGGACCCAGGTGGTCAGGCAGGTTGGGGTGAAGGTGGATGAGGTGTGGGAAAACAGAGGCACCAGGGGAGGTGTGCCCTGGGTGCTGAGCTCGAGGACACCTGGGCTGCCCAGCCTGGGGGCACCGTGTGCTGGTAGAGCGTGGGTGAGGAGCCTGCATGTGGCCAGTGTCTTCTTCACAGGCTGCAGCCTCTGTGAACACAGACACAGGTAGGAAGGAGTAATGGCTGCCAGGAGGCCAGGGAACCCGGGGTAACTCAGGAGCATGCATGTTTCATTATTCCTGGGTTGGCTCAGCACAGGAAAGAAATTTATAACTGACAGCAGGTTTGCCAGAGCAGTTAAACACAGCAGTGTAACAATAGGAATAAGCATTTCAAATATTTTGATTTTGCCTTGTAATTCCTTGCAGGCTGCTCCAAATTAACAAGGGGAATTCTATCAAGCCTAAAGGGACTTCGATATGGTAGATAAATTCTCAGCTCTTGGTGTTTGAATGTTCTTTTCCCTGCCTCAGCAAAAAACCAGTATTTTTTTTTAAAGTGGCATGTGTGGACAGTAGAAATCTTGAGCAAGGGAGTGGTTCTTGTCTTTTCTGAAAGTAGCACACAGGGCTAGGGCATGAAAGGTTAGCAAGGACAGAAGTTCCTCATGTTTTTAAAGCTACAATTCTATAAAAGCAATTTATCAATGGTAAAATTAGTCCCAACATGATGCTTCTGATGTTTTATCCAGACACTTATCAGGAACAGTGCTGATGTCCTGCATCCTCTCAAATCCATCTTGGCTGCTGAAGCTGACTGCAGCCTGATTTGCCCTGCCGCTGCACTCATTGCTGCCGGCTAAGTGGCCTGCAGAGTTCCCTCTCCAGCAGGGTATTTTGATAGCCTGCAACTGTCAGCCTGATTTACAAAGGTGCTTTTGAGCACATTCATGTGTCGTGGGTGTTTGCCATAACAAATGACTGGATGCGAAAGGGTCTTTCCACTGCTCTGCTCTGTTCTCTGATATCCAGGTTTCCAGGTGAACTTGTCATTGCTGATTTAATGCCCACCAAGGAGGCTGGCATCCCAGCTCATCTGGGCTTGTTTTACCTCATAGCTCAACCTTCTGGAAAGGTCTTTTTCTTCATGCAGATGGATACCTTTACAGCAATGCCTGGGGCCTTTCTCTGTAGGGCTCAGAAGTCTCTAAGCCCTAGCTACAAAAAGATGATAGTTGTAGCATCTTCCACAGGTGCGGAGCCTAAATGGGAATTCAGACATAGAATCAGAGTCACAGTATCATAGAATTCAGGTTGCAAAAGACCTCTAAAATCATCAAGTCCAACCATTAACACCTAGCACTGCAAAGTCCACCACCACTAAACCATGTCCTTAAGTGCCACATCTATAAGCCTTTTAAATAACCTCCAGGGATGGCGACTCAACAACTTCCCTGGGCAGCCCGTTCTAATGCTTGACAACCCTTTTGGTGAAGATATTTTTCCTACTATCCCATCTAAACCTCCCCTCGGGCAGCTTGAGGCAATTTCTTCTTGTCCTGTTGCTTGTTATCTGGGAGAAGAGACCGACTCCCCCTGCTCACAGCCCCCTGTCATGGAGCTGCAGAGAGCGATAAAGTCCCCCCAGAGCCCCCTTTTCTCCAGGCCAAACATCCCCAGTTCCCTCAGCCACTCCTCATAGGGCTTGTTCTCCAGACCCGTCACCTTCCCCCCTGCTCGTCTCTGGACACGCTCCAGCACCTTAACATCCCTCTTGCCAGTGAGGGGCCCAAAACCAAACACAGGATTTGAGATGCAGCTTTTGGATACAAGCCAGGATGCTCTTGGCCTTCTTTGGTCCCCTGGGCACGCAGCTGGCTCATGTCCAGCCAGCAGTCAACCAGCACCCTCAGTTCCATTCCCATCAGGCAGCTTTCCAGCCACTCTTCCCCAAACCTGTAGCGTTGCGTGAGGATGTTGCGACCCAAGTGCAGAACCTGGCACTTCTTGTTGAACATCATACAGTTGGCCTCAGCCCATTGGCCCAGCCTGCCCAGATCCCTCTGCAGAGCCTTCCTGCCCTCAAACAGATCAACACTTCTGCCCAGCCTGGTGTCATCTGCAAACTTATTGAGGGCGCACTCGATCCCTTGGTCCAGGTCATCAATAAAGTTGTTAAACACAACTGGCCCCAGTACTGAGCCCTGGGGAACACCACTTGTGACGGCCACCAGCTGGGCTCAGCTGTCCAGTCAGTTTTTTACCCAGCGAAGATGGCACCTGTCCAAGCCACGGGCAGCCAGTTTCTCCAAGTGAATGCTCTGGGAAACGGTGTCAAAGGCTTTACTGTTGTCTAGGTAGACACCATCCACAGCTTTTCCCTCATCCACTAAGCAAGTCACCTTGTCATAGAAGGAGATCAGGTTTGTCAAGCAGAACCTGCTTCCATAAACCCATACTGACCGGGCCTGATCACCTGGTTGTCCTGTGATTCTTCCAGTTCTGCAGAAGTTCAGCGCTGTTCTCTGCTGGTGGAAAAATCCATGTAGACATCTACCATTTCAGGAAGACACTGAGATAAAGGTTCCTTCTCAAAGCTGACAGGACTTCTCATGGCTGTGTAGCTAGCAGCTAGGATCTACTTTTGGAGACAAGTGGCATGGGAAGGCGGTGCCATTGCCTTTGATGGGAGACCTAAAGACAGAGGAAGCTGGTCTGGAGGTGGCAGAGGCCCGAAGAATCTGTTGGTGCTTGTCTCTGAGAAGATGGAGGTTGCAGTGGTGCCTATTCCCTCATCCCTATGCACCAGAACCCTTCAGTCAATGGTCTGGTTACTAATCTTTCACCCTGATGGAAGCAACAATGCTCACTGACCATGGTAAATGGGGTCTGACCTGCCACTTACTTGGCATTTGCAACTGCTGTTATAAACCAGTAAAACTTCATCTGAAAGCAAACAAGACCCAAATTCTGCAAGTCCCTCTGGCAGGCATCTAGCTTGCTGGGGCAGAGGCAGATGCAGAGAAGCAAGGCAAGAATACATGTTCACAACCCTGTTTGAAACTTGTGTCAAGGGTAGCATTAGCTGCATATTCTACTTCAAGCAGGCAAAGACAAGTGGAAGACTTGCTGTAGCAGATGGCTAGAGGACATGTCATTGCCTTCTTCTTCCCCGCTTCACTTTCCAGGTCAGTTGCATATAACAACACAATCCCTCTTGAAGAACAAGTAGGCATCACAGGAACAAGCTCATAAACTCCTACGTCATTAGCCTGGGTCCCCATTCTGTCCAGGAGCCTGATCAACCTCCTTTTGGCAAGGCAGGTCCATGCAATAATAATAGGAGTGAGGAGGAGAATCTGTCTCCCTGGGACTTGTGGCTGAGATGGTGAAAGGCAAGAGGCTGCTCTTCTCACCGTTGTTGGAAAATTACAACCTTATTCTGCTCTCACTATTGTTATTTATACACCAGCGTAACTCTCCCAGCTTTAGTGGTACCCAGGATAGGAACAGCCTTCTTGTCAGCAAGGCAAAGAACATTTAGCTTGTGGAAACACCAGTGGGACTGTGTTGTGGTTTTACCAGAAAAATAGTCCAGAATGGTTTCCCCATGTTATGGATGGTCTCGACACTGTATGGTCATGGTGGCCCCAGGCCTGCTTGCCAAGTGCAAGGACATCTTCGCCCCTCCTTGAATTCCCATTATCTGTGGGATTTTCCCCAGCTCATCTTCCATGATTGGGATTCTGCCCTTGCTTTTATTGAGCTGCACAGAAGGGCAACAGATCACCCACATGGAAGAAGCAAGGAGGGAGCAGAACTAGTCTTCGTGGATGGTATTTGAAATTCCTGGGATGCCAGCTGGGTCTCCTCAGGCTGCAACATGGCAAACACCAGTGCGATGCCTGAAGTGTGAGATGTCACATCCACCTCATAACCAGCCTGTCATCCTGGATGGAGGGGTGGGAAATAGCAGGGTGCACTCAGCCCTCAGCAGTACTGTTGACAGGCTGGAATAAGCCCCAGAGAACGACTCTGGATCTCTACCAGTGACCTGAGAATTTGGATCAGCATAGCAGAAAGGGCACACAGAGGGACAGGTTGCTGGTATAAGGGTTTCAATATGTGACAGGGGCAACAAATCATCACATCAAAACCTATCATCTTAGATCTGTTAGTGAATATTTCTAAAGAAAGGACTCAGAGAGGCAGGAGTTCTAGAAAGCGTTCTCCCAGGCAACGCACTGCCTGGGTGCCCATGTAAATCTGTTTTTGGGGAGACCTAGAGCACTAACGCAGAGGCTATACTCTAATAGCAGTCAGGTGACAACGGGGTAAGGCAAAGGAGAGGAGGGGGTTGTAGGTGGGGAATTCAGAGTCACAGGTTTGCCACAAGCTTCAAGGAACAGTGTCACTTTTCCAGGCTTTCTAGGTTTAATATTTGCTTTTGTGAGGTGCGTGCAACTGAAGATGGGTGGCATGACAGGCATACAAACCTCTCCTTGCCAGTTGTTCTCAATACCAGGTTGTGGTATATACTGCCGCTGCTTCGGTCTCTTCATCCTGTGCTACAAGTTTCCATGGCAGAATTTCAAATCTTGAGAGAGCAGAGGCTGCCTTGGTTAGTGTTCCATCAAAGACGTGTTAGGAAACATCTTTCAGGAGGATGATCATCATGACTTCTTATCAACAGCAAGGGCACTGGGCACCATTAATTCAAGGGTTCCAGCAAATTCCCTGTTTCATTTGCCACTCCAAAAAAAATAAAAATAAAATCATCACTTAACTCAAACCCTATACTGCTTTCCAGCTGTGCTGGGTTTTATTTTGCTGCTTCCAATATTGCCTGCCTCCCGGACATCAAAACAGCTGAAGGAGTTAAAGTAACTAGCTGGTCAGGAGAATTCAGACATGCAAGAGCTGCCTAAACACACGTAGAGAGGCAGCTGGCTGGCACATGACCCACTGAACAAATCAAACAATGCTGTTAGGAGCCAAGAACAATTTCCAGTACCTGCTGCAGTGCCCATATCTTCCCTGGGTCCCACCCTCCCATCCTTCCTTTTATAGCCAAGTCAGAGTAATATCCTCCAACCTTACTGAACTGACACGCATCTGGTTCTAAGCACGTGCCTCACAAGGTGACAGCTGTCCGTCATTAGGCAATGTTTACGCCACTTATATCTGCCAGGGCATTTGAGTCAACAGATCGCTTGGTGTGAGTATATGTGCATCTACTGAAACCAAAGTGCTATAGCCACAGGGATGTAAAACAGTGCTTCATCTTGCATTGGTTATAGATTTCCTTCACATTCTCCTAGTTGAAGATATGACTCACACTAAACATTAATAAGGCAGACAAACACTTAAGGAAGACGGTTTGCAGAGGCAGCAAAATCACCATAAGCTATTGACTACCTTGCCAATGCCATAGCACAAGAGCTCTCAAGATGTCCACTGTTACTGAGGGTAGATTTGGGATGCTGGTGTAGGCAACTATTGAGAAGAGTTGGAGAGCATATTTTCTCCCCACTCCAGATGCATAAAGAGCAGTAAGGTGGACTCCTGCCACCCGTTTGTCCCAGCAGTTTGTTCCAGGGAAGCAAAGTTAATTTTTCCCTACAATACTTAGAAGCTGTGAGCTAGTTCTGTGCAGGGATCTTTACAACCTCTTCATCACCTGGTTTCTGAACACTTGAGCAGCATGAGGACAAGTATGGTTGTTGTCAGAGGAAATGTGGAATGCCTTGCCGTGCTGAAGTTTGTGGGGGTTATTTTTCCTTTCACTTTTGGTTTGTATCTTTGAAGGATGAAAAGGTCCTTTGAAGAATGAAGAAGGTCCATTGAAGAAATGCCCTCACACCTGGAGTAGAAGGTCGTGTGGTGTCTTCTTGTAGCAGCTCACTCCATGCACGAGCCTGCGCCTGTTCCAGCCAGCTGGAGGAAGGTTCATCTTGCAGCTGAGATTTCCCGAATGCTGGAGGAGTCGAGCTGCCAGCCACAACGTTTATCTAAAGCAGTAGCTGATCCTTCAGTTATCCTGGCCCTTGCACTGGGACAGCTTGAAGTTAATGACTGACCTTGAACTTAGCTGGGAATAGTGTAGGAAGCCAGGCAAGAAAGGCAGAGATCTCAGCCATCGTGGAGGTAGCCTGTCCTGTGGTGGCTCTGCACTGCAAAAAGTTCTTAATGCTTTGAAGGTTTTATGTGCTGCCACATTGCACAAGCTTGATCACTGCAGAATCAAATTATGGTGAGAAATAAGACAGAGCAAGCTCTTGCAGTCCACCCTGTTGTGAGAGCTGGCTCTGGGGGCTGCGGTGTGTCTGCCACTCTACATCAGTCCACGATTCTTGGCTCTCCAAAGGTAGTGGAAATCTTTTCAGTGACTTTGGATATGGCGCTGAGTTAACTGGAATCTTATAGGTACCCTTTGTAGTAATTAGGAATTGCTCCTTTTCCCTAGGCAGAGGCAAGTTACTGTGACATTGAGAAAGAAATCCTGCTGGGGCTAAAAACTATTCTGAAGGGTGATGGGCTGCAGGGGCTAAATTCTGCCCCTAGCTGCCTGCTTTGCCTGTTGTCACACATGGAAAATGGGAAAACCACAAACTGGCCATTTGTGCATTGCTATCCCCTGCTTGCCCCTTTGGGTCTGGTTCTGGCAGCCTGATGGGTGAAACTGGAGATGCAGGGTCAGGTTGCAGGAGGGATTTTGACAGGGGCCAGAGCTGGCTGCTGGGAGACACAGGGCAGCTCCATTTGTCTGGGCATTACTGAAGTCAATGGGATTTTGGCCATAGTGTTCAACAGGGCTAGGATTTCTCTGAGCATGCCTGAGAAAGCACTGTATCATACCGTTGTGTTGTCTGACATGACATTTACTGCTAGTGAAACCAGCGTGCCCCTTGTCCACTTGTCTCCTTGTCTCCGTCTTCACAGCTCTCCACCTGTGTTTTTTCCCCTCACCTACTCTCTTGTCTCTATCTATCTATCTATCTTTCTATTTATCTATGCCGCCTTCTGTTTCTGTCTGACTGCTTCTTGCTTCCCTCCCTTGCTGTCTTCTCAGCTTGCTGTCTCATGTACTTTGCAAGGAATGTGCCTGCAAGAAGTATTTTTATTTGGCAGCCTGCGTAAGCTTTCTGTTTTAGCTGCAGGTACTGAGATAAGCAGCCAGTGGAGCTGAGATCTCCTGTGTCACGTTTTAGGTCTTTCCATCTGATAGAGAAGGTGGCCTCACTGGCTGGCTGTGTTGGGGAGGTCTGGTGGCAAGGGCAAAGAAATTAGAGTTAACCTTGAAAGAAGCACCACAATGCCTGACATGTTTTTAGGCTGATTTGCTGTCATGAGGTGTTTCTGGGGATTCAGGCATTACCTCAGCACAAGGGTGTGCAAAGATGAAGAGAAATCCAGAGACTGTGGCAGCAAAAGATTTTTTCTCCCTAGGATTTTAGCAATAGGAAGAGGCTGCCCAAGGAGCTTCATCTGCTCCTGAGAAATATCCTCCTTGGAGCAAGTTGTTCTCTGACCAGCCTAGAGGTGACATAAGGTGCTATATGGCTTTTCTCTCTTCTGTTAGAGAAAGTGGAGCTGCCATGTGTCAGGGTACAGCTGACATGCTGTTTTGTGGCATCGTATCAGGCCACAGTGGCCCAGGATAACTCAGCCTGAGACTGCTGTGGAGGAGCTGAGCCCCCAGCAGTGTGCCGTGAGCAAGACAAATTTAATGTCATCCAAGATGAATTTAATGTCATCCTTCTGTACAGAAATGTAGAAAAACACTCAGGGTGCAGATGTTAGAGCCTCTTCCTGCACTGCAATTTGAAAGGGCAAGACTGGCAACCTGAGAGAACATTCTTGAGATGTGCTATTCATTGCTGCAAAATCCGTGAAGAACTGAGGAGAAGTTGTGGTCTGAATGGTCATGAAACCAGGATCCAGGCAGGGCTAGAGAAAGGACTGGTCGCTATTGCTTCAGTAGATGAAGTCTCTGAAAGCCTACCCTCTTATCACACACACCAAATAGTATCAAACCTCTGGCTGCAAGTGCAAAAAGGCACCTAGTATTCTGGAGACTTTGCTTTGCATACCGTCTTACCACCCTTCCCAGCTTTCCACATCTGATGCTGGGAAGGAGCTACCATCCTCTCCTGAGCAGAACTGTGGTGGCCAACCTACAGTGGCACGATGGGGGAGTGATTTGCGTGTACTTTGGGTAACAAAGGTCTATCTCGCTTTTTGACAACTCACCCTTCATGCCTTGCACACACCCATCCAGAGACATTAACTCGCTTTTCCCTCTCGGTGTGACACAAAGGAAACCGTGATGCTTTTCCAATAAGATGTGTGTGTGTGCATACACAAACCTGGCTAGCTCTGGTCTACGCAGGTGCTAGCTCAGGCTGTGCATCCTTGCACGTAGTAGACACGGGGCAGATGGGGGTGTGTGCTGAGACAGCCAAACTGCTACGCTCTGACAGCTCCATTGCACGTGTTAAAATAACATCACCCTGGCTTGTTGTCTCTCTTCTTCCACTCTCCCCCCTCACTCAACAAAGCCTAAAGGGAACGAGCTTCAGGTATTAAAATAGCTCCCGTCTAGCTTGTTCACTCTATTTCAGGAGGCTAGTTCCATCTTGACACAGATAGAATACAGAGACATTGTGGAAACCACAGCCACAAAAGGCCATCAGCCAAAACTAAATGATTTCCCAGCGCATGCCAAGTGGTTCGTTCCCCCTACCCCCCCATCCCCTCTCCTGGCTTAAAATAACAGCAGAAAGCTGTTTAGCTTTGTTTTGTTGGATTCTTCTGCTTGCTGTGCTCAGTCTGGTGGTGTTGGGAAGGAAAGCTGGAGGCAGTTTTGCAGTGTCAGGGACTCGTTGCCTTCTGGGTTTTGAGGTGAGACCTCCAGAAGCATCAGGGAGATGAGAGCCCCACAGGTGTTTCTGGGATGCATTTTCAAGGAGTAAACAATCAACTGGTGCTACTGCAGTGTTAATGCATGCATTTACCAGCTTAGACCACAGATTTGGTTTTCTAGCTTGCCTTAGATTGACTAGAAAGGCAGTGGATGCAAATGTGGGTGGGGGTAAAGTCTGATTAAGCAATCTGCAGGAAGGACTAATTTTCTGGTTTCTGAGACCCTTCTGTTGCTAAATCAAGCCTTGTGACACGGAGATGCACTGCTTAACACCAGCTGAAGGTTTGGCCCAAAATATCTCTCAGCTAAGAATCTGGATGATAAGGCTGATATGAAAACACTGTGAAGAAGACATAAATGCTAGCTTCCTCCCTCATCTGCTGCCAATCTTCCCCCCGTCTGCTTAGTGTCGATGCTTTCTGTGTTTTCTCACCCTCAGGTTTGTAGGTCTCCTTCCAGCTCGTGCTTCTCCCTGGGGTTATATGTTCCTCCCTAGAGGACAACAAATAACACCAGGCCTATTCCACACATGGCTCAAAATTGGTGGGTTGGTTAAACCTCTGTCTTTCAGTCTGAACTACACCAGAGTTGGTGAGTATTTCCAAATATCTCTTTTGGATTTGAAGGTGCTCTTAACCCTTAAGTAGAAGAGTCAGATGTAAAGTCTCCAAAAGTCTCAAGTCTTTACAAAAGAGATGTCTCAAGTCTTTCCCCAAGAGATGTCAGATTGTGGGTGTGCAAATTACAGTGGGAAACTGCAAACGTGAACTAGCTGTGGGACCAGATGGCTCCGCACCAGGAGGGTTCATAGGCAGCTTGGCCTCAGGGATGAACCTGGCTGCTTGGCCGGTCAGCTCCCAGGGGCTGCTCTCGGCGCTGCTAAACTCCACAGTTTGATATCATTCTGTCTATGCCACAAATCTTAACAACCTGAGGTCTTCTGTGTCTCAGCCTAGGTGTTTCATTCATTGTAAAGGGAAAATTTGTGCTAGCAGCGTTCAGTGGGCACTTCTGCCTTTGTAAGCAGAAATAGTGTGTGGATGCAATATTCAATCTCAAGCAGCAAAAGTTTCTAAAGCTCATTTAAAGGTAGTCAGCACTGTGTAAGTATGTAAGTTATGAGATCTCCATGTCAGACACATCATTTATTTTACATAATCGCAAATCTGTTCTATAACTTGAGCTAGGAAAATATTACCTTTTTTATCAGTGTTTGCTGCTATGCAGCAGGAAAGTGGAATAAAAATCAGAACTTATATTTAATGAAATAGATGCTTCAGCATTTGTTTTATGACAAACGTGGAATGTACATTTGAAACACAGAGGATTTTTGAATGAAAAATTCTAAAATGCTTATATCTCTAAATGGCTTTTATTGACATTTCTGAGGGGAATGGCTATCTGACTTTTCCAGGTGGCAACACTCTGGCTTAGTTTGTTCAGTTTACTAGACTGTTTCCTTTTGAGTCTGTTCAGTATTACAAAGACTATTTGTATGGAGGCTTATGACCCAAGTTGAATGGTAGCCCCATTTCCTCATGTGAACCAGAAGACTGTTGTGTTATGGAAAAGAAATGCAAATGCTTAGGAGACAGTACATCACAGTATGCAAATGCACTTGAGAGTATTTTGGGCTGGGTAAACAATGTAACATATAGTCAGTCACAGTGAATTATCTGATTTAAAATATACGGCTTAGATTTTCCTAGTGGAAAACTAAGAAAAAAAAGTCCTTGGAAAACAAAACCTGCTGATGTTTGTAGAAAGCCTGCTACCCTCAGAGATTACAGCAGGTATTTCCTGACTAGATCTATTTTTACATTCACAGAGTTTACCTATCTATATATCTGTTTTTCCAACTTTCCATCTTTCTGTCTTGCTATGTCTTGGGGTTTTATCAAGGTTTAATAATTTTGCACATAAGAACAGTCTGTCAGACTCTGGATGGAGTCTGAAGTCACCTGAATGTGTCAATCTATAAAGTTTTTGTCATGTCCCTCTCCATGAGATAATCCACAGATGTAACACAGCATACTATTGTCAGTAGCTGAGTAATTACCTTAATTTGAGCAAAAAGGTCAATGGGACCAAATGTTGCTATAGCCTTGTGGTTGGGGTATTACATACCGACCCACCCACACATGTTATTATTTGCTCAGTGTTCTTTTTTCTTCTTTTTTTTTTTTTTTTATTTTCTGCTGGTTTTATTTCCCCCCACAAACCTTAAAAATAAAGATGCTGTCTCTGGCTAGATATGTGAATGGAATAAATTGCAAGGTCCTGAAATGCTACATGTCAAATTAGCCTGTGTAAAAATGCTTTCCACTTACATAGATTCTAAACACTGCTAGGACAGCCTGCTCCCATCGAGACAGACGTGTGGATCTCTATTTCAGGAAACATGGCACAGGAGGTGTAACCCAGCCAGGGCAAGGCAAAGTCAGTGAGGCCATCTCGATTTGCTCTAGTGGAGGATTTGCTTCGACAGTTTCTCCCTGGGTCCCCGCTTCATGCCACTGCTCCGCCCTGTACCTGACAGAAGCCCTCACTCCCCCATAGTCTGCCATGGTTTTGCAAATGTGTTTCTTTTTGCTTTGCAGCAATGAGGAAAGGGGTGCTGGGGTGCTGGCAGGGGTTGCCTGGGGGTGGAGTGTGCTCAGCTGAAGGCAGGAGAGTCATCTTCACAGTTTATAATGTGCAGTTTGGCAGCTGAGTGCCTGTTTAACCAGACCCACAGCAGAGAAGTAGGATATCTCGGGGACCTCATTGCTTGGGGCTGTCAATGAGAGAGGCATTCTTCAAGGAGTCTCTGAGAAGCAGGAGCTTTATAGCGAATTGTTCTGTACGTATATGGAACAAGTCTTTCTGGAGTGTTTTTTATCTGGCATACAGAGAGGCACAACCCATCGTTTTGAACCTATCAGGGGAGAGAAGTCTGGGGTTGACAGGCTGTTGGTGTTTACCACCACAAGTGACAAGGGGAATGAGAGAGTCCCACCTGCATCAGATAACACCTCTGGCTGCCAGGGGAACAACTGCAGCAGGATCCCTCCTAACTGCCGCCAGAGAAGCTGCAGGCACCAGCCCACCCATCGCTTCCCTGCTGTGCCCACCACTCCCCTCAAGCCAGCCACAGGAGCACTGAGCACGGCACAGGCTCTGTTTTCATGGAGCTTGAGGCTTCTCCAACGCAGCTGCTTTCTCATTAGACACTGGCTGCCACACTGCGCTGGGGTGTCCCTCTCCTGAGGGTTCGATTAGCTGGTCCCCATGGTAATATCACCTGGGCAAGTATAGTGGGTTTGTTTGCATGGCGAGGTTTTGGTAGTGGTGGGGCTACAGGGGTGGCTTCTGTGAGGAGCTGCCTGAAGTTTCCCCCATGTCCAATGAAGCCGATGCCAGCCAGCTCCAAGACGGACCAGCTGATGACCAAGGCTGAGCCCAGCAGCAGTGGTGGTAGCGCCTCTGGGGTAATGTATTTAAGAAGAGGAAGAAAAAAAATAATAATCTGTGCAACAAATTTGCAGTGGAAGAGAGGAGTGAGACTATGTGAGGGAAACAACTCTGCAGACACCAAGGTCAGCGCAGAAGGAGGGGGAGGAGGTGCCTGCAGCACCAGAGCATATTGCCCTGCAGCCCACGGTGAAGCACCTGAGCGCTGGTGGTACTGGTCCTTATGGGAGATGAGTGGAACAGTGAGCACCAGACAATTCTGTTTCCAGAGGAGGAATTGAAGCACAGGCAGCTGAAATTGTTTCCTATGTGTCATGGAGGAAATGTGTGTCTCAGTGTCATACAGGGCCTCTGCAATGGGAATTAAGCACCTATCTTCCCAGCACTAGTCTGCTGACTTCTCTGTAAGACACTCCTCCAGCCCCTGCCTGGGCCATGACACATCTCTCCTTTTCTGCCTTTCTTCCTTCATCACTTGATGCACCAGTGTTCTGTGTCTTCAGCTGTGGAAGACAAAGAAGCAGAGTCCTAGTAGTATTAGATTCCTTTTCTAAAGAAGCCTCTTTAGAAAGTTTTTTATGTTGTACCGAACAGCGTTCCTCCTTCATTTTAGATGCTCAGGTCACCTGGCAGACTCCAGCTCAAGCGGGCACAGCAGACTGTCTGTGGGTGCTTGTTTCCTCAGTGGCTTGGGTGACAGCAGCAGCAGCAAAAACACAACCTTGAGGCAGAGAGTGCTCGTTGGAGGCCAGGTTCCTACAGGGGAAGGCAATCTCTACTGGGGTCCTTGCCAGCATGCCAACACTGCTCTGCACGCCCAAACTGGCTGGCCAAAAGCTGGCCTCAGGCTGCTGCTCTCAGACCTCCTACTGCAGTGTAGGCGCAACATAAGCCTATGCTATCTATGCCACCCCTAGATCTGGCCATGCTGCCCCAGCTCAGGTGGGAGATAGTTACTAAGTACTGATCTCCACTGAAGTCATTGCTCAAATACCTAGGTAGGTGTTGGATCTGGATGAGATGCTTCCTGAACCAATGTGGCTAATGGGTGAGATGTTCCTCTTGCATGGCCTTGCTTCTTCACCTTCTATGCAGCCTGAAAGGCTGGAGTACATGTTACAGTGAGCCTTAGCTCTCCTTGAAGGGCTGTGGGCCTCCAGAGGGTGTCTGATTCAGATTAAAGTTCCCTGTGATGGCATCTGTCTCACTCCACATCTGGGTGACTAACCTGTTAAGTGCCTCCTATTGGAGGTAATGCCTTGCTGAGCAGTGATGAGGCTTGAGCTCCTAAGTCACTTGCACACTTTTGAACATATTTTTCTTTATTGAAAAGGGGTAATGCTGAGAGATCAGGAGTAAGTATGCCAAAGTGACAAGGTGTGACAGGAGGGAGTGATGTATTGTCATTGACTGTACACAGTGCACAGCGTTTGATCAAAGTAATGCTGGTTTCCTTCTTTGTGCCTCAGAAGTGTGAAAGCTATCTGGGGAAGGCACCACTCACACTCCCTATTTCTATGCCTGTTCTTCTGCTTGGATCTGCAGCAGAAGGAGTCTTGAAGAAAGCAAAAAATACTGTGCAGCATGGTAAGAAAGTTGTTGGAACCGGCTGTTCACTGCGTTACATCCTGAACCTCCCTCCTGTACCATCTTACCCTGTTATGGGCTGCTGTGGGTAGAGGAGCGCAACTGTGGGGTTAGTGAAAGGGATGGGAATCTTGCCATGGGCTTTGACAACACCTGGCTGAGCTGCTGAGCTACCTAATAGAGACCCATGCTCTCAGGTTTGGGGTTCAGTTACCACTGCTGGGCTTTGGGCTCATCTTCTGTTACTGTTCATGAAAAGTTATCCTCTTTGTCCTCCCCACATGGCCTGTTCTTTCTCATAGCACACTTCTCTGAGTCTTCCTCATGGCAATGACCCTGTGCCAAGTATCTGTTCTTCTTTTATCCTGCTTAGCATGGGTGACCTGCACATGTCCACCCAGGAGCCTGGTACATCCCAAGCTGATGGGCTGGTGGATGTGGTGCTGTCTTCCCCTGCTTCTGATAGTGGGTTGCTAGACATGACTGCAATGACATATCCCAGAACTGCTGAATTTCTAATGCAGACTTTTATCTCCTCTCTAGGGACAAATCTATATAGGGATATAACAATCTCGGGCTACTGGTTTGACATATCCTGTCCCAATTCAGAGAGGTGGCCTCTTTACACCCCTCTAAGCATTACTGGCAAATTGCTTCTCCAGCATCTTTTTATGGCAATTTTGCCATCTGCCTGTAGAGCAGAGGATGTTGGCAGTTCTGCAGAGACGTCCCGCCTTTCTGTTTTGTAATTCAGAGTTGTACTTTGCTGTTTAGAATTACACAAAAATCATCTTGGCATGACGGATGCTGAGAACAGGCATGCGTGTGTGCCATGTGATCCCTGCAGCATTACAGCGCACACCAATCATGCTCACAGACCAACAGATAGTCAACTGCTAGTTTGTTTGGTTTTTTTTATTATTATTATTTTCCACACATGTGACTGACCCTTGAATAGATAATCCAGTGACTAATCTGTTACAGGAGCATCTTGATGGACTTCCTGATCTCACGTGCTCTGTAAACTCTCTGGGCTTCCTGACTGACAAGGAAGTACAGCCCTCATAAGATACAGCACTCAGTGCTATTGAACTCTCCTTATTTGCACCATGACTTTGTCAGGCAGCATCGCAAGTCCTTACTCAATAGTTTTCTTAGCCTTTATTCACGCAGAAATCCAGCTAAGTTGCTACTAACGTGACCATTTTGATAAATTTGACAGGAGGGGTATTGCTGTTGTGCGAATGCCATCTGCATATTAGGGGCAGGGACGGGTAATGTTAGCCAGGACTTTGTCTTATTCTGCTTTTTTTTCCCCTCGTAGTTGCTCATTACAATGCCAGTCACTATTTTGCTTAAAATTTTCCATGCTAGGTCTCTTGCTTCAGAATGATTAATTAATTAATTGATTGATTTTTAAAAAGCACAACTTTTTGCTAAAATGATTCATTGGTTTCTGAGAATAAATTTAGAAAAATGACATTGCTTTGCCCTGTAATAATCTTTCCTTTTTTATGGTATTTTCACTGAGTACTTTGGAGGAGGGCCTTGACATTTTCCTGGGAAGGGGTCAATAGGTTCTTGGTTGCTACCCTTGCCAAAAAGCCACCTAGAGCTAACCAGGCTTTAAACTCCAAAAAGCTGTGGTGTGCACCTGCTTGGCAAAGGTTTGTAAGAGTTTGGCTGCTAAATTCTCCCAGGGCTCTGCCTCCATCAGCTCCCCTCCAGCCCCTCCCAGGGCTTTCACCAGCCCTGGGGTGCAGGAGAGCCTGCTCTGCTGTCTCAGGGATCCTTCATCGCTGAGCAAGGCTTTCTCTGCAGTTGCACCACTGGTGCTGAGCCTCAGGCGTGTGGGAACTTGTGCTGAGTCTCTTTTCCTCATCTTCACAGCTAGATGTGGCTTCAGAGGATGTAGGGGAGGCGCATCCTGGGTGTTAATGTAGAAAGATAGCAGGTAGGAGGAGAGGAGAGCACTAGGGGGCTGGTTGGTGGAGGCTACAGGGAGGACAGTAGGAAGGGATGGGGGAAAGAAGTCAGAAGCAGTGAGAAGGGAGGTGGGAAGAAAGACAAGATCACAGACAGGGACTAAGGATGATAAGCAGGAGAGGACAGTGAAAAGCTGGTGGAGGTGAGGGAGACACAAAAGGGAAAGGTGACTGGAACAGAGCAATTGATATTCCTAGAGCAAAAAGCTGTTCTCCAGCTTCGAGCGTGGCAGGGGATGCCCAAGCTCTTCTGTCCCAGTTAGCTGGGAAAGCCAGTGGCTGCACACCTTGCTGGTGTCCTAGAAAGGTCCCTCTGGTCACCAGCTCCACTCCCTTGTGCCAATACAAGGTCAGCACTGCCTAAACCAGATGTGACTAACATCACGACCTCCCACATCATCCTCATGCACTGTAGACCACAGCTTCCCAAAGAGGAAGTCTAGCTCCAGCTGCCTTGCACCAACTCACTGCAGCCTCATCACATCCCTCATCTTGTCCAAATGGACAGTGAGAACAATTCATTCCCTTCTTCTCTGTCAGGCTTTTGCGCATGCAAGGAGTGTAACCTTGCGTCCCACCAGTTTTATCTCCCACAGGCTAAACAACTCGTCTCTTCTGGATGTGTATCTTGTTTCCCCTCATTTTCTGACACATGGCCCTCCCTCCTCTATTGACCAGATACCAGCTTAGGCTGTTCAGGAGCTGAGGAGAGAGGAGAGATCACCTGGAGTCATCCTGCTTCCACATCACGCTTCATGCAAAATTTTCACTTTCAGGGAAGAGTAGGACATTGTTGGCTTACAATTAGAAACTCATTACCATAGTTATCGAGTGATCAGGTAGCATCTGAGTGACGTTAGTTCTGTGTGAGGCAATATGAGCAGGTTAAAGTCTCTGACTCACTGGTGGGAAGTCAGGGCTTGTGCCCCTGCTTGCTGCTGTGCTTCTTTCCCATCCCCACGGCAGGTACAGCTCTGGTGCACCACTGGGGAACTACTGCTGTGTACAGCCTGTGACACTCCAGCCTCCTGCACCGGGCTGGAGGCTGAAGGTGCTGCCTGAGCTGGCGAGCAGTGCCTGCTCAGAAAGGGGAGCCACTGAGAGGTGGCAGGAAGCCACCGATGGATGGTGAAGACCATCCATCCCAAAACAGGTTCAAAAGGGAGAGTCTTTGCCTGCAGACAGCAAGGTGGCTGGAGTCACCCATTGAGGGTGACTAATTCTGCCCACTAACTATAGAGGTGCCATCAGGCAGTTGGTTTCCCAGGGTAGGGACCTCAGGTGATACAGGGGGAATCCAGATCGAGCAGAAGCCAGAACAGGTGGATGATTCAAAAGTTTGAGACTTAATCTCATCATGTTAGCCTTAATCTCATTAAAGTTTGTGAAGGAGCAGGTACAATGGGAAAAGCACCATGGCAGGAAATGAATGTTCAGGACAGAGATTGGATCGAGCGTGGTAGATAAACATGGGTAAAGCAGGAGGGAATGATGAACCTGTGCAGACTGCGTACTGTAATTTGTTCTCTGTGGATAGGAAATCTGAGGGGTAAAATTAAACTGCTTTTTGCACATAAAGTCTGTATTATAGAGTTTGTACCTGGCGGGGAGGAGAAGTAGGATTATACAGAGAAGTCTAACTTACGCTCTTCCTAACCTTGTGGTCCTTGAGTTTGCAAATTTACCTGGCTCTGAGCAGAGCTTTTTGTGCAAAAAAGGTAGGCTGAGAGAGTGCTCTGTTGTAGGGGGGTGGGTCTCCCTCACACATAAGAAGTCAGAGTAGGTAGCAGCATCCTTGAGCAGGGGAGCACTGGCAGCAGGGACATGAGGTGTCTTTTGGGAAACCTCGGCAGTGTTTCTTCCTTCCCTCAGACCATGGAAAGAACTGCATTGGAGAGCTTTGTGGGGTGAGAGTGCATGGGGAAACAGGAGGCACAGCAGGATGCCATCTTTAATGCTGCCTTGGGGTGTGTCTGTGGTCCCTTCCCAAGCCCCGATGGCTTGGCCTCATGCAGTGAAAGCCACCCCTGTGCAGCAGGCCCACGGGAGGCCTGTGTCCTGCTGATGTCTAAAATTGATGCAGCCAGGCTGACAGATCTCTTTCCATCTTGCCCCCTCAGACATCTCACTGGGACGAGGGTGGTGTGTGGGAAGGGACCAGCAGGCAGTTTCACAGCACTGCTCGTTAACAGAATTACTGCCGTGTTACCCTTTATGGAAAATACTACTTTGAGGGGTGAGTCTTCAGGGAATACGTTAGATGAAGATGCATGTGTCAGCTCAGTTAGACAACTTGAGGGTCAACAGGTTCTCAGGCTACATGTCCCCAGGTGCCCAAATCCTGACGAGGAGCCACTGTATCTGCGTTCTCTCTATAAGCAAACTGGAAGGAGGCCAAGGGAATTAGTGCAGCAAAATGCTTACCAGGAAGCCAAAGATAAATATTCATGTCTGGATTTGTTTCCCATTGACTTTTTTAATTACATAAGGAAGAGATGATGTCTGCAAAAGAATTCCCCTTCTCCTCCCACAGGATATATAGCGCTTTGATGCATGTCCTTTTCAGTAACAGGAATCCTCCTGAAATGAGTTCCTAGAAAGTCCCTGAGGAAGAGATCTTCATATTTTCTATGGCTCAGCTGCCAGCTCTGAAGGATGGGATGGCTGAGATTCCCCTTGTGCAGCGGTGGAGCTGAAGGCCTGTTCATCATCTGTGTGATGCATAGTCCTCTGGTCTGAACTGGCACGGGGGGGCAGAGGATCTGGCTCTGCCGTGAGATGGCATTCACCTTTTTGTTGCTGTATTTGTAATTACCCTTGCATTTCTTGTACAGTTTGCAAAAAGCTCTCTCTGTGGCCCTGTCTACACAAGCATATTTTAGGTGGGGGTTAACATCAGTATTTTGGGGGACAAAACTGCCCTGTGTCTCACACGCAGGTGGTCGCCTTCCTCCCCTACCTACTCTCAGGTCTGTGGCATCCCACTCACCATTCACTGTTTTGCTTGGGAGGTAATTGACTCTCATTTGGCACCGCGTCCTTCAGTTCAGAGCCCTGTTTTGTGATGAGCCCAGGTTTGCACAGACAGTCGTGGCTTGCTTGTGCTTTGATGGGAAGTCCAGTGTTTCTGGGCTTCTGCAGGCAGAAATGTGGCTGGGTGTATCATAACAGCAGCTGCTGAATTCCTGAGGCCTGCAGGGTCTTTCAGGTAAAATGAAGCAGAGGAGCTCCAAGTATCCAGCAAAGTCCTGTGGAGAGCTAGGCTGCAAATCTGCCAGATGGGCAGCCACATCCTGGACATGGTGGCCAGCAGAGCATGGACCTGGCCAAGAGCAGAGTGTCTGGTACATTTAGGTTTCTCTGACATGCCACATGCAAAGAGAACCATGGAAGTGATCCCCCAACCTAGCCAAAGACAACCTGTCCATGCTAGGAGTCATCCCGTTCCTACAAGGGTGTTGTGCTGTATTGCACCACAGCTGCTGCCTGGGTGGTGAGGAGCCTCAGCTTCTGCACCATGCTGGTGCCTCCCTTACTTTGTTGCCGGCTCCATGCTAAAACTGAAATGCCAGAACATTTTATTTCTGTTTATTTCTGTCAGGCATCAATCATATAACCACTGCCCAGTAATGCTACTTCCATTCCTCTTGTTATTCCTCTCTTTCTCTTCCTGCTTCTCTCCACCCTGATGCTCACATCTTGCTGTAGTTCGGCAGAGCCTTTAACAGGAAAAGGGAGATACTTGTGCCCCATTTGATCAGTGCCCTCATTTTCAGCTGATATTTAGCAGCTGCTAGGTAAATTGCCCAAATCAAATTGACAGTGATATCTTCAGCTTTGGCAAAACATTCCTGCTTATTTTATTTCCTTTTAATGAGAACACTGGCTGCAAAAATACTTTGCAGTGCTATTTGTGCTTGTGTACAGGCAAATACAGGAGAGTTTCTGATAGACATATTGGTTCAGTTTTGTCATGCACACTGGAAAGCAATATAATCCTGCTGGGGCCATCAAACAGGCAATAGCTTATTTTGTTATTTCACTTCTCACTATTTTAAAAAGCAGTAGGAGTAACAAAGTCCTCTCTGCCTTGGAAAGGCCAGCCTGCTGAAGCCTCAGATAGTTGGTAAGTGGGTTCCTGTTGCCCTTCCTAACTTACCTTCCTTCCCAGTCAGCTGAAAACTGGACCAGGGTCTTCTACAGGAGAGGGAGAAAAATGTGGCAAATCTCTTACTGATGCTAAGTTCACACCAGTCTGGCATGAGCAGATGGAGGAAAAAGAACTATTTTCCTGCAGCTGGAATAAAGACTGGTACTGAGGTAGTAAAGACCGAGCTGTGTCTCTGTTGCTCTATTCTTGATGTACCATGGCCATATAGATGGGAGTGTTACTCTTGCATGAGTATTAGGCATGTGCCTGTTAAAAGATATGGAAGGTCGGGAGTACTCAACTGCATCCCAGCAGAATCAGAAAGGCAACTGGAGGAGGGCTGGGAGCAGCCTAAGGCATCTTCAAGTAATTAATGAACAAAGCAATGACCCAGCAGTGCAGCGCAAGAGATAAGGTGGAGACAGACTCCCCTGGCTAGAGGGTATTTGCTGTTTCTGCTGACCTCTGGAAGGATGAGTGTAGCCTTCTCCTTGGCTAAGGCGTACACTGCTGCTCTCTGCCCCTCATCACAGGAGAAGTACAGGACCTCTGGGGAGACCCACACACAGCTATGGGCGACAGGCGTCACCTTCACTCCTTTTTGCATCAAGACTCGCCACAGCCTCCCACCACTGATAAGCCCAGATGAAGCCAAAGCTCATGGGGATATCACAGAATGGCTGGAGCAAGGGCAACGCTGATGGTGCTCACAGCCTCCACAAAGCAGAAGTAGGACTGCTGCAGGCAGAAGGCTTGAGCACACAAGCACCACAAACTTTTCCAGTCTCCCCCATCACCATGGATAAAGCTGTATGATGATCAGCTAGACTTCTCAGAGCTGCTCCTGTGTCTGGGTCAACACAGAAGCTTGATGTGGAGAGCAAAGGAAAGGCAGTGGATGGTGACAATTCAAGTCAGGAACCTCAGTCAGGTAAATATATCAATAACTGCTTTGTTTATGTTGGCCAAAGTACTTCCCTCTCTGAGTCGTGGCATTCACACAGTACTGTGCTTTTCTCAAAACAAACACCCCACTTGCTGGGCAGATATCCCATGGTATGATGTTTTGCCACCATGCTCTGAGCATGCTGGCAATGTCATACCACTGCTGTGTCAACAGGCGATGAAATGGAGCCCTTTCCTCAGCTTTGGGGTGCCATTCCCATCCACTTTCCCTACTGGAGGTATGCTTAGCGTGGGGGTAGACCCTGTCCCAGCCCGCATGGGATTGCTGCCTACCCATACACTGCTGCCGTGGGGCTGAGCATCCTGCTATCCACTGACTACTAAAACCACACCATAGATCCTGCCAGTGCCCATGTGGTCATGTCTACTTCCATAGCTAGTGATCGTCTAACTGGGGCAGCCACAGCCTGGATGGCAGTGACCATATTTGCTGTTCTAGCTCACTGGTCTTCAGCTGTTGGAGGGCTGAAGTGAATACCCTGTGGGTTTCTAGAAGGACGTTTGTTTTGCTCAGACTCTACTTATGGTCCTACCAGCTACATGTGCTCTGCCCCACCAGCCCTACCGCACTGCAGAAGCAGTGGACCAATGGAGAAGTCAGTTCCCAGACAGTTCATTCTCTGACTTGATTTGATTCCCCTTCCCCACCATCCTGCTGCTGGCATGACTGGTAGTCGGAGACATTGGTGAAAACAGCACTTTGCATGGGGAAGTGTGTTTTTGGTGGCTGCAAGGATCATGACAGGTCTCTTCTTGCAAGAAGCACACACTTTGGGAACAGCTGAGACCAGAATCTTGGAAAGGTGAAGGAAACTTAGTGAATCCAAAAGGCTCTCCTGGGCAGACAAGCCATCAGATTTAGTCGGAGGCAGTGGCTAGTTCAGCCTGTAGTACCTGTGGTCATGGAGCAGAGAGGGATGAACTGGGAGCAGGACAGCGCATCTGGCCCCTGTGCTGCTGAGAGGCAGTGTTTACACTACAGTAGCCTTCCTGTTTGCCACCTGACCTTTCCAGCCTCATCCCCACTCCTTTCTGGTTGACTTTTGACTGTCCTCAGTTAATCTCTTGCCATGCCCTTTCCTTTCCCCTTTCTAGTATATTTGCTATTCAGCAAGTTCACACAGCAATAAATGATTAACCAGCAGATTTATTGCTCAGTCCCATATTGGAATGCAGCAAAGATCTCCACTAACTTTGTACATAAGGTAAAACAGAAAGGCAGGGCTTCTGCCACAGCATCAAACAAGCCTTGGCCTGTGCATTACATGCAAGTAATAATACTAATAATGAGAAAACACTAAAAAAATCATGACTTGAGAAGGGAGCCAGCCAACCCAGGCATGCTGGGGACAGCATCATGCATATGCCACCCTCACATGGATGGTAAGGACATGCTGAATAGCTGGGCAAACTTCAGAGCATTTACACTGAGATTAGCAACCAAATTTCTCAGCAGGGCAGGCTGGGAAGAGGCAACAACACCTCCATACCAGCCCCACATGAATTAGCCATGTGGAAGGTTTTGGCTTGGATGGCCTGGGAGGTGAGGCTGGGGCTCAAGCTGGCTCAGCAGCCAGCTAAGCACCACTGATGTGGGAAGATGAAGCAGGTGCCATGCAGGTGAGGGAAGGTCTGGCTATGCAGAGAGAAGACCCTCTCCGAGGTGACCTCCCCTGCTTCAAGGGAGCCGGAAAGCAGGTGGTGGGAAGTAGAAGGCATGGAGCTGCTGGTGCCATCGTACCCCAGCAGGCAAGGAAGAACTGGGAAAAAAGAAAACTTCCCCTTGCAGGGTGCTTTCCTCCCTCTAACAAGGTAAGCCGGAAAATGACTCAATTATATACTGAAGAACAATGAAATAAATGTTTACAAGGTACCTTTTTAAATGCCAAGAGTTATAAACCAGTGAGTGAAAGAAAGCAGGACTCAAGATTCCCCAGTGCCCAATTCAGGCAATGCTTAACTACTAGACTGTGAGGTATTGGAAGGGCTCCAGTTCCTCTTCTGGCAGCTCTCCTCCCAAATCACAAGCACAATTTTTCTTTTTCATTCAAAGAAATAAATAAATGCCACCCTTAATTGTGATCTGTGTAAGTGCCTTGAATGGAGAAGGGAAGGGAAAGGAGGAATAGCAGTTTTGCATATCATGCCTGTCTTTGCAGGCTTTTCCAGGCACCAGCACGTACATAGGCTCTTCCCTGGTTACAGGCATATATATAATTAGCACAGCATATTATGCATTGCCTTCCTATTTGCCAGGGCATTCACCTCTGCAGGACAGTACAATGCCTGAGTGCCACTTACATGCTATCGCCGGCCTCAGCTGTCCCATGTCCCCGAGTCAGACTCCTGGAGGTTTGCCTTAAAGAGCACAGGCACTGAGAAGAAAGGTACTTGGGACTGGGGGATTTATTTGCCTTGCAGTTTTCAAGCCATTGTCTTTCATGTTCTCAAGTTTTTCTCATCAGCATAGGTGTCTGGAAACTGGCTTTACATAAATGTTAAAATTTCTGTATTACAGTAGGACTTCTGGAACTGGAGTTGGCAGGAAACCCATCTCCCTTCCACCCAGATAATGGAGCATTAGCAAGGTCCCTCCTCAGCTGCTCTATCACACATTTATCTGTAACTGCAGAGGGGAGATGGAAGCAGAAAGAGACCCCCTGGGCAGCAGTGGGCAAAGCTGTGCAGCTGCATGACCCTGTTGCCTGCCTGGGTGTATAATTCCTGATCGGAGCAGCGTGAACTAGGGGCATCCTGCCCCTTTACCCTTCTCTGCCCAGAACAGTGTGCCAGGTCATAGTCCCACCAGGTGCTCCTGGTGGGTATGTGGGGTCCACGCTGAAATGTATTAGAAGATCAACACATTTTTCCAAGGGGGTTTCATGAGCCAGACAACTTCAACAGGGACAGGCAGCATGAGAGGTTTAAACATCAGCACACAAGCACCTGTAAACCAAGTAACAAGGAATGAACACAACTCAAGAGACAAAGAGGGAACAGAAGAAGAGACGAACACATGATCAGGCTCTTTCAATGGCTTAGAAACCCCAGCAGCTCCTTTTGGACACAGACTCTCCTGCTCAAGCGTACCTGAGCAGCACCTTGGGGATTTGGTTACTGGGGACTATCATGGCTAAACAAACAGTGGAAGATACAAAAGTGCTCTCCGTGGGGTAGGGCATTTGGTGCCACTCTCTCCTGCTCCCTCTAATCACTGGCCATGTACCAGCAGAGCAGCTTGAGAAGGTTTTACTACCGATATAGGCTGGTGATATATGCAGGCTATTCCTTCCCCAGCCACCAAAATTCTTAGGTTACTGCAAAGGGTTGAATCTGCCCTGCTGGGGTAGTGCAGGGCTGGCATCAGCTTTAGGACTATTCAGAAATTCAGGACAGCAGAGAAGCATGAGCCTTGGAGACAGAGGGGACGGCACTGGAGCTTCTGGACATGTCTGCTGTTTACACTGCTACTGTAGTTGCCGCCTCTGAACCTAATAACTTAGACTCTGCTCGCTGGCCGACTTTGCTCTAGTAGCTCAGGAATGATATGCAAAGAGCATGGCACAAAGGCTGCTGGAGCTGCCTAGCGGGACCTCTGCAGAGGAATGGGAGCAGTGTATGAACGTGGAGGAGGGAATGGAAACTCCTGCAGCTTTGAAAAGTGGGCATTAGCATGTTTAAACACGTAATAGGTTTAAATCTTTGAGGACCCAAGACTTACTTTTAAAACCTGATGTGCCTTAGAAACTTCTCCTGCTGAAAACCCTCCCCCTAATCCACTTCCAAAATGCAGGTTTAGGGTCCTAAGTCACTTTGTCACCCCTGGAAATGGCTTCTCTGCCATGGTTGCTTGCCTTCTCTGGGGGAAGGAAGGAAGGAAGGACTAAAGGAAAGCTCTCAAATGCCCCACATACAGACCCAAGCTTTTTGTACCGTGCCTCTTTTTCCTGCATTTCCTCCATAATGCAGTTGCAAGACAAAATGTTTATCCTCATTTCTGGGTCTCTCAGCATTAGATGTGTCTCCTAATGTGTAGGTTGTGGTCGAAGGTAATAATTCTTACTTACTCTGCTGCTGCTGCAGCTCTGTTTTTCAAAAGGCAGTCAAAAGCACTAGCCACGTGGTGGCAGATAATTAAAGACTTTGGAACAGTTTTACTGGCACGGTCATCCCCTTGTGCTGCTCCCACCACAAACTGTAGATCTTCCCTGTTTCCCATTCCTATACTTGGGGGAGCAGGCTTGGCTTTGCACGTGATGAAGCACCAAGTGAAAATAACTGCATACCTTTGCGTGGCAGAGGTTCCTTCTACCAGGGTGACTCAGCAGGACAGCCATGCGTTCCTGTGCAATGCCCTGGAACAGACCTCCCCTTCTTCAGACTGCGTTGGGCTTGGGGTGAGATTTGGGTCTCTGGAGCAAGGCCAGTGACAGAGAACAGGTTATCCCTAATTACATTTCCATGATAGGATTTGGCTGCAGAACAAACACCAGTGAATTCAAGGTGATAGAGCCGATTTCCAGGCAAGGTGAATCAGAGAACTGGGAACCTGAAACTGAGCATAAGTTCTGCAGAGATAGAGATTTCATCATCTCAGAAATAGTCCTGGCAAAGCCCCAGTAGACAATGTAGCTAAGTTATTCTGTGGCTTTCATGTTCTTTCATGTGGCTCCTGGATAGCTAAAGCCTAACCACAATTATAGTCATTTTATTTTAAGGAATCACACAATGGCATGGCCATCTACTCAGACATTTTGGGTGGCCCCTAAGAGGGACACATTGGTGGCACTTTCGGTCATTGGCATCGCGGGATGGCAAGTTTCCTGCAGAGCTACTGAGTACAAAGCCAATACTTTTTTTAAACACTTATAGTCAAACCTCTGGCTTTTTTTTTTTTTATAAACTTTCTATATTCATTATTTATATCCTTTTTCAGATGCTGGCACAATGCTTTGAGGTCCTGGAGGCTAGACAGCATTTGGGATGCAGGAGCATTTGTTAAAAGCATATCTGGAGGGTGTTTGGGCGCCTGGCAGAAAGCGGGAAGTGTCCGGGTGTTCGTTTTTCGGAATTGCTCTCCAATGGCGCCAGTCTGCCTGTTTGCAACATTTCACCCAGTTTTGCAAATCTGACAGCCCTCTGGCCAGCGTTACGTGTTCTGCCACAGAGTTTTGCGAAACATCCTCTTGTCTCTTATCGAAACAACAACAGGGTAGAGTTCTGCTTGTGGTAAAAGTTCACAACACTGAACCAGCCAAAAAAAAAAAAAAAAATTGGGCCAGATCATCACCTAACATTTTAGTGAAGCTGCAGTGATTCATACCACCTAAGGTTATCATGCCTTGGTAGTAATGCCATTCTGCAGACTTCCCTGGCCCACTAACTTCAGTGCTGATTTTCAGAACATGTGCCTCCTCACCCCGCTGATGAACTGAAGAGCTGATGATCTCCCATCTGCCTTGCTGTGGCCATCAGGGTGCTGCTGTGTTCCTAATGACTAGCCAACTCTTAATGGCTCAGCCAGAGCTCTCTGCTTACAGACCTCCCTGCAGTTTTTCTTTAACCAACTTGCCAGACCAATTTCTTGAACATGTGTTTGCACACATCAGCAGATGTCCTTCCAGCCAGTGGTTAGCACAGACAGAGATGTGAACACGGTAAGCTGTAAACACCCATGCCCCAGTTTCTCTTTCCCCTTGATCTTAGTGCGATCTGAGTTTCACTTCCAGTAAGTGTCACAGTGAGAGGTAAAGAAAGGAGAAGACAACAGAGGTGAAGCTTGGCTGTTATTCATAGGGACAGCTTACATTGTGAGTTATGTGCCATCAGAAACAGACTGTGCCCTTGAGAGCAATGTGCTGACTCTTTTATCATCCAACCACTCCGACCTTTATGATTCTCCCCCTCCCACCCCTAGTCCCCATGCTGTGATTTATGCTTTTGCTCCACTGTGTCTATCTGTTCTTTGGGACAGGTTTCTACAGCTGATGCAGAGTTTATTATGATGAGGGCTTAATCTTCACCTCATGTTTGCATAATAATGATCATGTTAATAAACTTCATAGCACTTGGGAGGATGTAGAGGCAGATAGGTCCTTGCAGTGTATAAAGCTGTCCTAGAGAGGAGGGTAGTGGTTATGGAAGAAGTCATGCTCTCCATTGTCAGGTCCCTCACAGACACCCCTCATCCACCACACTGCTTGCTTGAGGTTCCCCAGTGCTCCAAGAAGACAGAGAGCCTCCTTAGAGCTCCCACACTACACACGTCACACACCTCGCCCCTTGAACCAACCTCTAAAGAAGTGTCAGACCATAATCTGACAGGGAAGCTGAAGGCCCTGGAGGTTTCAGGCTTACCCAACCATGGCTCATGTTTGCAGTGCACAAGCATGACCTTGATGCCCTTGGGTAGAGGAAGGCAGGGCCATCCATGAGCAATCCCTGTTAACTGGTTTCTGTTTCCCCACAGAAGTGTAACATTTGTGTGAGAGAGCAGGTGATGTTTTGCTCCCTGGCTAAATCCAGTACTCTATCTTTAGCAAAACCCAAAGGTTTTTAATGAATGAGAGAAACACGGACATTTTTTTCCAGCAAAGCCAGCTGCTTTCTTGATGGCTGGAGCTGCCAGTTTGACTTTGCTCTTTGTATGGGGTGTTTCAGAGGGTTTCAGAGGGTTCTGTGGATGGGGCCACATCAGAGACAGGTCTCCCACAGAGGTAGTCTCAGAGGCCCTCTGTGGCATGCTGGGACTTCGAGATGGACCTGTGTTGTGTATTAAGCTCATGAAAAGGAGACAGAGGATTTAAATAGCATTTATTCAATTTCTTTGTGGGTGTTTTTTCTTGAAATAAAGCCCTTTTCTCTTTTGTTTTATTGGAAACACACCCACAGCAGGGTGTCCGAAATCAGGCTGGGCTATGCTTGGCAGGCGCCCATGGGGAAACAGCGTGCTGTCCAGCAGGATTGCTCCTTGGGTGTGTTCTGTGGTTCTCCATCTCTCCTTTGACTAGTCCATGTCTCACATTCACTAGGTACCAAATGACACTTGGACATCCCCCACCCCACCCCAGCTAACTGCAGCCAGCTGCTGTGAGATGGGTGTAGGTCTAATTCCACCCTCTAACCATGTGATAACAGGCCACTCCAAATCACCATCCTCTCAAGCTTCTTCAAACACATAAAATTTCCACTGAGCAGGATTCACTGAAGTGGTCTCCCTCTCCGCAGGGCCTCAGGAGGTGCCAAGTTACTGTAAACCAGTGTCTGAGTGTGCACATAACCACATTGCACCCAAAGGGTCCTCATCTGGGTGAGATCCATCTCTCTTGCACTGGGCTTTAGAGATATTTTATATATATATATGTATATATACTTAAAAAAGACAATCCTTGCTATCTGTATGAACAGCTGATGGGAAATCTTGTGACTTCTAAATAGTACAATTCTGTAATATCTAGTTATATGTAGTAGGGAAATGCAGAGAACTTGGTGCAGTATCCAGTCACATCCCATCCTTCCCCTGCTCCATGGAGAAACTTTGGAGGTTCGTCTCCTTTCATTCCTGTACCTTGGTCTTTGCAAGTGGTCTGGTGACTAGAAGCTGTCAGCGGGAGAGGGAAGCAGCTCTGCTAGGACATCGTGCATTTGCCTACAGGCAAGGAACCACTTCTCTCCTGCTGCATGAGGAGCTGAAACCATGCGCTCATCTAGCATGATCATCCCTTGAAAATTTAGTTTGTGTCAAATAGCAAACCTCAGAGCAAGCCAGCACGGGCAAGACCCCCGAATGATGATAGATGGCATTCTTTTGCCATGAAACAACAAAAAAGCAGCAGCCAAAAGCCATCAAGTCTCTGCCGAATCATTGATGAACGTCATTCAGGCTTAACACAGTGTCTGGAGCAAGGCAAGTTGGCTCTTCAGAGCTGGTATGGGAACCACCCTGGGTGTCAGCAGAGCGGATGGCCCGCTAGCTCCATACCTCTAATTCTGGTGGTGAATACAATGTGACTGAGTAAGGTTCTGCAGGGCATCAACAAGGGGTTGGATGCAAAAGTCACGTTTGCTCCTTAAGGCAGTCAGCACTGACCCAATTTCGGGAAATGCCAATGGGGAGCTCTGCAGCAATTTAATTCTGCAGACATTGGCTGGAAAGGGAGGCCCTCCTCCTTTTATGAATGTCTGGGAAGAACTCACAGCTGGAGCAGGATGTGGAACCCTGGAGCTTGAGTGCTTTTGTGCAATGAGTGAGATGGAGCTGTGCGGCTCCTGCTGCCATGGATTAACACCAAGTAGCTAGCTGCCGTTCTGGGAAATTATTCAGATGTACTGAGGTGTAAACAATCTCTTCCTGAAGGTGGAGCCCAGGAAAGAAGCTAGGTGTCTAGTCTTGTTCTTCCCTCAGAATTAGGACTGGCCCATACAGGGATTTGAAAGCAAACTGAGGGTGGCTCAATTGAGATAAGGCATTTGTGAAGCTTATTAGAAAGGCGAGTGTTAGAGGGACACAGCAAGCACTGTCTGTTGTGGATACCTGTCTGGCTTCTGCATAAATAGGGGTATTTATTTAGATATGTTAATATCCATTGCCGTGGGGAAAGCAATCAAATCTGAATGCTCAGACATTACTTGCTGCAGGGGAAGGGTACGTGCAAGAAGAATTTGAAGGGAGTTCTTGCTGCCAAGGGAAGATGAAAGTATTTTAGAAAGAGAGGTTGTGAAAACAAGTAGTACTGGAGAGCTTATCTGTGCATAAATGAGATGGAGCCTGAAGTGATGGAGAGTCCCCATTGCTTTCTTAAAAACCCAAGGACAAAACAAAAAGAGTGGCTGAACAGGACATAAGACAGAAAACAAGTTCTCATAAAAACTGCTAGCAGTCAGGGAGGGAAGGAAAAATGTCAATGTATGCAAATCAACTTTGATTTGATGTTCATCCCAATGTCCTGCTACAGAGGGATAAGCTTGCAACTCCCCTCCTGCCCCCCGAATAAAAAATGGAGTATGCTCCCAGCTCTCTGGGCCCATGCCAGAACGTGAAGTTCACTTTCAAAGGCAAAGCTGACGCGGAGACATTTGACAGGACTCATGCTTCTAAATCACGTGGATGCTTTTGTAAACATTACTTCTGGGTGTACTTAATATCTCCACTATTAATCGGGTTGCGGGGAGTTAAAAGACCATTAATGGCATTAACAAATGCTATTTAACTGGGCTGAATTGCAAATGCAAGTTTAGGCAGAGAACAAATACAATGTGACTTTGGAGGAGCAGAAAGCCAGCCAAAAAGAAAAAAAAAAATCATCTTGGAAAAAACCCCACAAAACAAACATCTATTAATCAACCCAAAATACACAGCCTATGAGAAGGAAGGAAAAACCTTGGCAGATGTGATATTGAAAGAACTTGCAAGTGTGTTGGTTAAAGCCAGATGTGTGGCTCAAGAAATGGAAGGTGATAGGTGGGCCAATTCGTGGAGCAGACTCGATAAGATCTTGGCATGCAGTTACCACAAGGACGGTCAGTGGAGTTTGGTCTTGCTGGCACAAAGAGCACACGAAACAGGACCAGGAAGTTGTGATCTTCTCTGAAATCAGTGGCCTACTAAGCAAAGGAGGTGGTGATAACCTGGATGGTCTTCAAAGAAAAGCAATCCCAGGGAATGAGGGTCTGCAGAAATCATCCAAGCCTGTCTGGGTTTTTGCAGAGTGCAATGGGAGAACAACCCAAATCTGCTTTGTTTGGCTATGTATTGGCTGGCTGTGTTTGTAGGGGCATGTTAATACCTGTTCACACTTACTGGTTTCCGAGCAGTCAGGACAATGAATCTTTAACACGGTGCTTGCTTGTACGTAAAGGTATAAAAAGGGGAGGAAATTGTGTTAAAGAAAAACGTAACCTGAATATTGTGGGGAACAATTAAACAATGAAATACACAGGAATATGAATACCTCCCCGGGCTCTTTGCTTGGAGCTTTCAAAAGTAGGTAATGGCATGTATCCTATAAAGTCCAGTTCTATACAGTCACAGAGGACAAAAGGATAACCAAGGAATTATTTTATAAATGTGTTAAATGCATAGTATTTCAGCTAGATAGGCACTTATATTATCAGTGTCCTTATTACTTCTTAATAATGACATCAAAAAATCACTGAGATTGGAAACATGAAATGTTCAGAAATAAGAAATGCTAAAGTCATGATTGCTCTTCATGCCCTAATTCAGATTTCTATATGCATCTGCATTGTGTTGCAGTCATAGGATCGTCACTGTATAGGACAGATCATCACTGTGCTCACTGGGTAACTGCTCAGAAATTCTTTCTACCCTCATCACTTGACCTCAGACCTTACTTACTAAACATCACTTAAGTTCTGCCTAGAACACAAACTGATTACATTTCCTCATGGGCTTTCCTGTGACACTTTCACTCTAAATCTGAGCAGTTCAGAAGCATGAACAGATTTTCCCTTACCACAGCCCTTATGAAAAGAGGAATGAGCTAGTACCACTTCCATTTTACCAAAGTGAAAAGGATAAAGACATTCGAGTTGGGGCCACTAACTCTGGCTGGTCACTTTACAGCTACACAACTTTGGTTTGGCGGGATTATTTTTTTTTTAGGGTTTTTTTTTTGTATGCGTGTGTGCTGTATATGTTTAGACATTGGCATGTTACTTAAATCTGCAGAGAATTTACCCTCCAAGTAACTATTGTGAAAGACGAAGTTGCAGATACATAACAAAACCAATTGTTTTCTGTGAATATGAGAGCTGGGAACTTACTGAGAGAAAAGGACAAGAGAAATAAAAATAAGAAGTGTTGAGAGCAGGGAGGGAGAATGGTGTGCAGACGAGAAAGTCCAATAATGTGGAAGGTTCGTGAATAAATAGAATGAGCACTTGAGAACCATTTCAGGCAGGACATGGAGCTGAGACGACAGAAGAAGGGTGAGCTGAGCAGCCCTGCAGACCTATGATTGCCTGCTATGAGCTGCCTTTAGGGGCAAACCACATCCTCAGCTGAAGACTGGCAGTGTGGGGTGGGGCATGGAATTTCTAAGAGTGGCCAGGATTTCTTGAACCTTTAGTGCCAAAGACTCCATAATTTCATGTTGAAGAAACAGCTCCCAGCAACTTTGCTTGCAATGTGGAACTCACAGCACTTTTGCCAGTCTGTCCCCAGGTGTCCATAGCTTGGCAAACAGAATGGGAGGTAGTGGCCAACTTAGAAAATGCTTATTTAAGTGACTTGCCAGTAGCACACAAGGAGCCAGTGGCAGGAGCAGGGCTAGGCAGTGTTCAGCTGCATTAATGACCAGATCATCTCTTCTGCACTTCCAATCCCCTTGCTCATTTCCTACACACCCCTCCAGCTTGGCAATAAAGGACGCAGGGGTCCTGTGGGAAAAACCCAACCAAACGCTACATGATCATGTAATTAAAGGCTGTACTATAACACACAGGCACAAAGGACATGAATTAATGCTGTATGGAAAGCCTCCGGACCAGCATTTCCTCACTCTGCTGTGCAGTCACAATGTTCCTTTAACATAGTTCTCCATGTACTGTTGCATAGGCTTATGCGGGGGGCGGGGGGGGGGGGGGGGGGGGGCGGGGGGGGGGAACCACAACAAAGTTTCAGAGCTTTCTCTCTTACCCCTTAGAGAGCGTGCGGTGTGGAGACGGATTGATCCTGGCACAGGTCACCGGGGGATAGAGAGCTGGAGATCTGCAGCCTCTGCCACCTGAGGTGATGGGAGGGTAGCAGCTCATTAGTCCTGCAGACTGCAGGGACAGGAGCATGCTGGGCTTGGTGTCGGAGCCTGGGCTGCCAGGGGATATTGAGGTGTACAGGCACCGACACTTTCTATAGTGTTAATGCTCCTGCTCTGTCACTTAGATCCTGAGCAACGTACCCGCATGTACCATGGTACTCCTTGACTCCGTCTTGCTCCTTCTGTCACTCATACCCTGTCTCCTCTCAGCTCTGGCTGGTGCCTCGTGTTGCTTTTTTTCATTCCTACCCTCACAAGTCCTTCCAGTTTGTGTCTCTGCTTACTTCTGCGTTCGAAGGCAGAGTGGGCACAGTCCTCTCACAGGCAGAGATCTCAGCAGAAGTGGTGGCAGAGGCAATCCTGCTCCATCCTCATGTTCCCATGGAGGGACACGCGTGTGCATCTACATCTGCATGGTGGCACAGAGGAGCTGGAAAAGATGGAGCACAAACCCAGGAGAGTTATACAGGAAGCATTCAGGAAAACAAGTGCTTGGCTTGCCTCTTCTGCAGACAAAATGCAAATGTTGGCTTTTCCAAGGCTTATAAGATGGCCAGACAGGGGTAGACTGTAACAAGGCTGCCAAAAGCACATCCTTGATATGAGGACAGCCCTGTACTTGGGTGCCCGCTCTGAGGCTTGGGAGTCACAGACCAGTAAGAATGTTTCACCATGAGGGAAACAATGCATTTTTCTTCTCCTTGTTCTCAGAAACAGGCACGCCACTTAAGCAGAAATGCAAAAACAAATGAAAAATATTCAGCTTGAGGCAGGCACCCAGCATGGGGAATTGCAGGCCAGATGGTTAGTGTGACAAAGTTATAAGTAACTGAAAACAGCCTTTTAATAAGAAGTATGAGGCAACTTCAGCATTAGGTGGTACCACCTCTACTGAAACCCCGTCTCCCTTTTTCTCTCTTTAAAAATGACTTTTCTAATTTCAGCACACCAGCAAATTTGCTGAAGAAGCACAACGATGGCATGAGAAAACCCCTGTGGTGTAGCTGTTGCCATTCTATTACGAATGTGTCAGAGGACAGCGGATGCCTTTCCACCACTCATCCTGCTGTTGGGTCCCACTCCCTTCTCCTCTTGGCCCCATCCCCTGGGCCTGCTGTCTTCTCACCCACCCCACAGCCGGTCCCTCAGTGCCTGTCTCTTCCCCCTTGCAGCAGCTGCCCCCTCAGACTCTGCAGCCACCTCCTCCTTGCCTGTCCCACTGCTGGCTCTGGCAGCGTCAGTGTGGAGCCCACACTAATAAGCCCGGCAAAACTTCTTACCTTGGCTCCCTGCCTCCCCTTCCCCTCCCCTCTGCTGTCAGTGCGCCTCACTGGTCTTTTGGAGAAATCTCTGTTTTCCTAATCTACTGTAAAACAAAATCTCAGCTCCTGATGATTGTTGCCGCTCTGTTGACTCTCTCCAGAGCTGAGGCTGGGTTATCGGTCTACTGACTTCAGTGGGATGACAGTGCTTCACATCATCACCCAAGGATGAGACCTGCTTTCATCACTGGACTGGTGCCAACTTGCACCAGCAGAAAATATGTGTTGTTGGCTTAGGTTTCAGTGTGCCTGGGCTGATTGGTGTTGGAGGGTGAGCCAGCCACTGACTCCAAATGAATGCAGAAATAGCTAGACACAGCTATGTATGCCCTCCTCATCTGCTTCACCTGCTTTCTGCTTCTTTCATCCCAGAAGCACATGCACATACAAGGAGTAAACATGTACATGAGCTTTCAGTTGCTGTGTGCACTGATGCTTGCTTTATTTCATTCTTGGAGAAGTCCCCTGTCTCAGGAGATGCAGCACAGGAGATGATGCTTTTACGGTGTTTGCATGAGCTGTTCCTGCTTGTTCCACATCATCAGGTTATGTGCTGACAAGTGGAGCATATGCTGTCAACAGCATGTCTGCTGTGACTAAATCATATCCTGGGTCATCAACTCAAGGCTCACAGAGTGCTTTTCCAGTTTTGGAGGGAACTGTCGTCTGCTTGCATTGTTTATAACCCTTGGGAGTCTTGGACAATCAGGATGACTATTTGCAAGACCTAGCATTGTTTTCTTAAGCTGTGCAAACATTTGTTTTCTTACCTCCATTGCTCTCTGCATGCACTACAGGCATCTACTCAGTCATGCAACATGTTGGGTGAAATAGAATTCCAGAGTTGCCACTTGAAGCATCTGTGTAGAACTTGGTTGCTTGTATTACGGCCCCCAAAATGCAACCTAGATTAAAATCAATACATACTACAAATGGTTAAACTTTCTGTGCTGTCACTCTGCCTTGGCAGTATCTGGGAAGTCATTTCACACAGGTTGTAAAAATCTTGTCATGAACTTGGGGACACAACATGTATGAGAGCCAGAATGTTAAATTTAAGATTTTAAGGTCAGCATCTGTAATAATTAGAAGATTTTTTTCTTTTTTCTTTCTTTTTCTTTGTTTTCAACTGAAACTTCATTTTTTAAAATTGAAACCTTTCCCCACTTGCAACTTCAGTAAGCACATGCTGAAATAATTCCTGATACTCAGTGACAGTTCTGTCTGAGACAATTATATCATCAGTAGACACTTCAGCTTTTACAGGGTTTGTAGCATCTGTGCAGTGAAATGTTTTAGAACCTGCCCAATAAATATATTGGAGGTGTTCAGCCCTGGGTTTTCCATGCCAAAGGACATCTGAAAAACCTTATCAGTTTGTCTAATCTGCTGAAGAATTTGGCTTCCACCAATTGAGTCAATATTTCAGACCAAGTGGAAATTTTCTCTTTGTGTGTTCCTGTTCCAAGGGCTGTTTAAGGCTGAATCAACTATGCTCTCCTCCATAATTAGAAAGGAGCAAGCTTGCTTGCATCCTCTTCTGTTTTGCAAATACTGCCGCTTACTGTCATGCAATATCTCCACGGCCTTCCACTGAAAGGCTGGAGGAATGTTTTGGATTGTCCAGATCCAAGTTTCCATGACATGTTCATCTTCACTTAGATTCCAGAAATGCTTTTCTATGACTGAGGTTACACTATCCCAGACGCTGTCCAAAACTGTAATGAGAGACTATCTTGACTCCCATGACAGTACAGATCAACAAAGAGAAATGAACTATTCATATTTCTCTTTCTGTTTCTGTGGAAGGAGCAAGTGTTGGCTCACTGTCTCCTGAGTTGTCCTGTAACTATACCGTCATCTTTCCACCTTCATTCATTGAGCTTACTTTCCCAGAAAACCATTCATTCTTTCTTTGAGTCAACCAGCATCAGCATTTTGTGGCTCAGGGTTGTCACAAAGATCATCCACTCTTTTAATTTTCTTTCTTTCTTTCTGTGAAAACAAGATTAAAAGGCAGAACATGGCTGCAGACATTACACCCACCCTACTGGAGGACCCTCTGTTTTCTACTTCCACCTCAATGCACAACTTGCAATCATTACAAAATGGTGGTGTATCTTCTGGGTGATTGTTAGAGGAGTTACGTTCTGGCAGCCTGTGAAAGGCATGTGGATGCTCTGATATTTGATATTCAGTATTTTCCTTTCTGTTTGCTACAGCCATTTCTCTTCTGTTTGCAGGGCATTTCTCTCTGCAACAGTGTTTGTGCCTATACCCTACTGATCTCCCAGTCTAAGATCATCTCTTGGAGTTTTTTGAAATTCCTGGTGGAAGCCAGTGGAATTATTGCAGACTGACAATGCTGTCACTGCAAACATCTGAGTCAAAACCTCGTCTTGTGTAACCTCCATATCTTAAAGTGACCTCTTTGTTCTTTTTTTCTTCTTTTGTTTCACTAGTTTATGGGGCAAGATTCCCAAGTGATGTAAATAAGTGTGACTTCACCAAAGTCAAAGGATGTAAATTGGTTTATACTGTCCAAAAATTGAATATATGGTCTTCAGTGAAGGAATCTGTTACATATTAAACTCAAGACACTGCTTTCTGAAGTGTGTAAAAAACCTTTTTGTTTCTTTTTATGTGTTTTACTTTCCTTCATATCTCATCTCGTCTTGTCTCCTTTCCTTTCCTCTTTTATGTAACCAGGGGGAAAAAAGTAAAAATCAATGCCTGGAAAAGTCTCTTTCCCCCTCCTCACAGTGCAATGGGCTGGCTTAATCATTTCCCGCACCTTCCTGTGTCACTCCTAAGTTTCAGAGCCACTGTTGGAGCTTCTTGTCATGGTTATGCCAGTCTGATGATGACAGCTATTTAAATCGTGTGGCTTCTTGCTTTGTACCATCAGACAGGCTCATCAAATCAAATTTTTCACTCTGCAACATTGTGCACAATAACTCTATTTTCAACAAAAAACTGATATGGGGGTGACTCATTTGGGAGAAGATGTATAAATGGCATTTCTTCAGTTAGGTTGACCACTCCTGCTTCCTGAGCCCAGGTAAACCTGAAAGACATCGGTGCTGCAGATCCTGCATCTCCAGCAGGTCCTCTTTACCTCTCCGGCTGTGCTGGTACCCATGTGTGTGCAGGTGCGGATGTGGCGTGGAGAAGCAGACATTGTCAGGATCAAAAACAAAGCAGAAGAACTTTGTCAGGGCCAAAACAAAGTGGCCCACTGCATTAATATGTTTCTTTACTGTCTCACTCAGGATGTGGTAGATCTGTCCATTCCTGTCAGAAATGTGTGTATGGTCAGGGCATGGAGGCTCTGCATGGAAGGAGGTGCAGAGAGACTCCTTGCAGGGAAAGGTACCTTGGGCATTTACGGAAACATTCATGAAATGCTATGTTATACTCCCAGCTCAAGCAAATGATGACCAAAATGCTACGCAGCATGGAAATGAATTGTCACCCTCGTGCTGAGGGTCTCCTGCTGCCTCCTGAGGAAGCTGAAGGATACGTTGCCATTAAAGGTAGCATAGAGAAGTTCATATTGCCTCCTACCACTACCTATTTACCATTCTCTGAATCAACATCCCCCTTCCTCAGCTTCAAAATTAAGCCACAACTTTAAACTCAGAATGTTTAAAGAAACAGGGAGGGGAAATAAGTGTCTGGGCCATTCTTCAAAAGCCCCGTGTAAACACTGGGTGACCCATTCCTTGTTCTTTTCCTAACCTGGCTGAACTCTGGAAGTAAGCAATAAACAGCAAAGGTTAATTAAATCCATTTCTAAGTTTAACACCCCTGGGTCCCCACCCTGTCCTAACCAGACTTTGGGGGCTGTGTGTTATGGGCAAATACGTCCTGGTTTGAATTCCAAAACATGATTTCAAGCTTCCTTTAGAGACAAAGAAAACGGATTTCTATATGCTGAAATAAGTCATTCAAGACAGACAACCTAATTAGTGTTGTTGCTGCTGCAGCAGCAAATTTCCCCACCAACAAGAAATTTTGTGTAGTAAAGAAAGAAGTGCTAGTTCTGGGCAGCAGCACCAGGCACTCAGTGTAATTATAATTTATATGGCCCTCACTGCTTAGTAGTTAAGTGCTTGACAAGAACCAAGGGATTTACTCTGAGGTAGGGAAAAGTTTTCTCCTCTTTTACAACCAGGGAGCCAGAGACGAAATGACCTGCCCCAAACTATTCAGTGGATTTGGCCAAGCTGAACTCAGGTCTCCCTGAGTCCCTCACTAATGGTTTCAGCAGGAACTTCAGACCTGCCTTTGCCCTCGCCTCTGCCCTGCCTACAGCCCTGAGAAATTTTGATCTTTCTTTCCAGTGGGGCAGCGAAGGGAAGGAGCAGCCTTCTTTTCAGCAGCAGGGCCAGGCGTCCCCAGTTCAAACCCCAGATTATTTGAGTCACCAAATTCCCAACATGATTTAAGAAAGTATTTCCCAGATTTCAGAAGGTAAAGGGCTCAGCCTCCAGTCCTCCAAGGATGCCAGGCTGGTTTAGCTGTATCACACTCCTTTTCTGCAGAACTCACACCTCACCCATCCCTATCACCAGTCAGATATATCACCAGGATGCCAGGTACCCCAACAGGATTATATTTGAGTATACCTGTCTTGCAGAACTACATAATGGGCTGTCCTCTCTCCTTTTTTGGCTTTCCAATAACTTTATAATTCAAAGTCTCTCCACAGGTCCAAGAGGACCGTTAGTTGTTGCAAAAGAAGCAGCAGCAGCATAGAGCTGGGTTATCTTTGGGAGTGGGTTAGAAATGCTGCTTTACTGGAATGAAAATCTCTTCTTTAGGAAAGCAAAAGCCAGGCTGCAAACCTACAGAAGAACATCTCTTCTTTCTGAAAGAAAGACACTGGTGTCTATGCTGGGGTGCCAGTAATGGCCAGAATTCCCTTGAGGCTGGAAGAGCCTCAGAGTTTGCCACTGGCCCTGAACTACATTTTGAGCCAGGTGGGAAAATGTCAGATCTGTTTAGCAGTGGAGCTAAAACGTCTGTGAATCCAGCGTCAGGGCCTCAGTTGCTTGTGTCGATGTGGGAGAGCCGGGAGGTTTTCAGCAGCAGCACTGGGGGCTTGTTCACAGCACCTCTGGTCTAGCTGGGGAAGGCGTGACTGCTTGGCAGGTTGGCATGGCACGGGGGCTCCTATCGGCCAGAGAGCTTAACGCTGCCGGGGGCTTTCCTCTGGGCCCCAAATCCTCCTTCTGTCTTGGGGGCTTTGTTCTGCTTTGGGGGCCAGCCTAGAGTGGCTATGTACAGTTTCAC
Source organism: Falco cherrug (assembly GCF_023634085.1). NCBI lineage: Eukaryota > Metazoa > Chordata > Aves > Falconiformes > Falconidae > Falco > Falco cherrug. Next base: position 14,626,786 of record NC_073709.1, read on the forward strand.
TCTTGCCATCAGAGGATATCTGTGTTGCAGGAAGCTCTTACAGTAACTCTGTAAATACGAATGAACATGTTTCCGTGATAATGTCAAGTGAATAATCCCATATTTTTCTCTTCCTTAATGAGCAATTCCTGCCCTTCAGTGTCTCTGACCTGGAGAACATGTTATTACTGTCGGGTGACAGTGCTGTAATCCCATTCTTATACTTGATTTATGAAGGCAGGGCCCAGGGCTGCCCAGGGTCAAGGCCTCGTTACGCTAGACACTATACGAGCTCTTAATGAGGGAGAGAGTCTGCACCTCCAAGAGGATGGACAAAAGGCGGGAGTGAAAATGAAGGTATGGTGGCCAAGCCTGGAAGGGAGCTGATGTCTCCTGAAGCCTGGAGTAACTGGCCAGCTGCTGACTTTGTTGCCCCTATAAATATTGCCGACTTTCTGGCAGCTCTGCTGTGCTTCTAGCTCTGGCGTCAGAACAGCCTAGTGTTTTGCAGTTGTTTCACCTAATGGGTCAAGCAGCAGTTACTGGATGCACAGACACAATAGTGGGTTTAAACGACACATATGAACTTTATTATGGTTTCCTAGGGGGAGAGAACCACGTCTTCTGGTGTGCTTCAGGCATCATTCAGGGGATGCTTTTTTCCAGCTCCTCAGGTTGGGAGTGCCTGTGTGAATATAACCACAGTGACGCACAGAGCCGAAGGACGGATGGGTCCAGCAATTAAATAGGAAAATCTCCTTAATTAAATTAAAAGAAAAATAAAATGTATGCCTTATTAATGACCTCAGGACAGATGCTGATGAGCTCTGCATGGTGCCCCAAAGGTTAACGCCGGCTGCCTCTTACAGCACTCATGTGGACAGGAAACCAGGGCAGAGGCAAAGCACTGCTTTCACATTTAATGGGATCTCCCTTCTCTCCAAGAGGAACAGCACGAAGCAAATGGACCATCCAGCGCTGGCTGCAGCTCGTGTGTGGTCTGTGAGTGCAAGGATGTGTGGCTCCTGTAAGGACTTCCACTTGAGGGGTAGTTTCTGTGAAGCATTTCAGCAGACAGGAGAGCAGCCATGCTGTGTGTCAGTGGGGAGCAGCACCTCAGCCCCCTCTGCCATGCGGAAGCTGTCTGGGCAACAACGGTATGCAGGTAGTTCTTGGTAAACTGCGGGGACTGAGGTGCAGAGAAAGATACAGGGTTAATTGCCCATCCCCAAACAAAAGCTGGAGACTGCTGTCTTTACTCTGCCCCTTCTCCAAGAGCTCCCCCCCCCCCCCCCATTTCCCTTGGAAAATCTTCCGTGTGCTCTAACAGCAGCAGAGTACAGGTGACCCATGCCAGTCTTCTCCTTTCCTGACCAGCCTGCCTCACACCTGTTACCTAGGTTTCGCCTACAGTAACTGCCTGGGCTGGACAAACCCTCTTCCAGTAGCCTTTTTCTGCACTTTCTTCCCACATCCATCAGCAGCAGCATTTGGGAGAACTTCAGAGCGATCACACAGAAGCCCTGAAAGAAGCCTAAATTTTGGTAAGGGGAGAGGGCAGAGGGAGGAAGGAAGAACAAGTCATCTTTCACCCCATGATGTGCACATGTGTTTTTTGCTCGCTTCCTTATTCTAAGCTCTCCAACTTCACTCCTTTCCCAGATCCTTAATAATTCAAATAAACGTCAGGTCCAATCTCACTTAATGAAATGTACGCCTATTAAATGAATGAAGTGGAAAAATGGCCCACACTGACTCCTTGCCTTGAAACCAAGCTGCAACATGTGCTTCTTACCATGCAGATTATTTTACCAGGTCTCTAGGAAATTCCCAGTAAAATAAACAAACCTTTAAAATCCTATGAGATTCCCGCTCCAAGGAGGAACCCTGAGATGTTATTCAATCCTTGGAGCCATTTGTTTCACGTGTGATCCCAAACACTAACCAAAGGCAACATAATATGATAGGTATTTACAACATATCCATTATCTTATCAGAGCTTCAGGTACAGCTGTAAATAGTCTGTTCCAGCTGGGCAATCTGCTGAGTTAAATGAGTTCTACTTTTAGAAGCAGGAACTGGAGAACATGTCCCATTTAAGTTCAGATTCACTTGCACCCAGGGGATGGAAATTCAAAAAGCAGGCCTCAGCACCACAGAGGGAAGTCCATATTCCATGAAATGTGGCTCCCTCCATCTCATGCAAAAGGCGGGGCTCACAAAGACCATGCTGCTTGTATGGGTGCTTTGTTGACGGAGCCCTGTCAGTGGTTCACCAAGCGTAGAGAATTGCTGTTACTGGATGGGAGGTAATTTTACATAGTCAGACAAAGACAAAAGAAATACAAGGCTGAGGGAGGAAAGAAAAAAGACCATGCTGGAAGCTATGAGAAGAAAGGGAGGGGGCAGAGAGATGATGGATGGAGGAAAGAGGAAAACGTGAAAAACAAGACCAGAGAAAGAGTGTTTGTTAGGGAAAAAGCTTTTCCACTGCTTCCCAGGCTATGACCAGTCTGAACGGGACATGGTGTACTCTGCATGTTGCCACACACCGTGTACCAGGTGAGAATGGCTGGTCTTCCACTCCCAGGTCCCCTGGCAGCAGCATCTCTCTTGTATGGAGTCAGAAGGAAACAAATCTGTTAAACCTAGATTCAGTCTGTAGGCTTAAAAAGAGCCCAGTGAAGAGTCAGAAGAATTGGGTTGCATTGAGTCTGAGTTTGTCTAGAAGCAAATGGAATTTCAAAGAAAGAGAAGTAAAAAGGCTTTATCTCTGAGACATGAGAAAGCAGAAGCCCATTCCAGCATGACGGTGATTACTCTCCAATCCTTCAGAAGCATCCCAGAGGCAACTGCACAAGAGACCTCCTGTCAGGAGATGCTGTTGACCATTTTTATCGGCTCTCTGCTAAAGCTAAACCTTGCTCATTAATGGCTGTTTGGCAGCTGATCTGAAAACGGGTGATTCATGGTGACTGACCGCAAGAGGAGGTTACTGCTTTAAGGGGACTTGAGTTGATAAGTAGAACCAGAGATTTGGGAATCTAGTGAAACCAGCACTTGGAAGTGTTAACAAACAGTGAGCCAGTGGTAGTGAATCTACTTAAAGGTGCATACCAGGGCACAAAAACTAGTGCCAGGGTAAACAGAAAGCAGAGAACAGATTAGTTTGCAATAAACATGGAAGCAATTGCAACAGAAAACAATGAGTCCAACAAACTTCTAATACAAGCGTCCCGTTTAACAAAAATATGCTGCTTTTGGCAAACAGCAAAGACATACAAAACCAAAGTGCATTTATGCACATATGGTTGAGTGGACAAAGACTTGGAACTGATAAGTTTGATGATGGGACAAAAACTGTGGTTCTTCAGGTTTCCATTTACATGTACCCAGTCAGGCTGGAGTGGAGATTTCTTTGTGACACTGGGGTGAGACAGACACCCTTGGATTCTTAAATACAGTCAGTACCAGAGGAGACTTTCTACTTTTATAATTAAGAAAAAACAGCAATACACTCATATGCAGTCAGTCACACAGGACACAAAGATTCAACGTTGCCAAGCTACATGGGATGTTTACAACAGGGCAGATGCTAATGAGGACACAGAGAGCAGAGGAAGCCTCAGCCACGCAACTGTCTGAGTTGAATCAAAGTTTTCAAATGCAGATCTGTAACTAGTTCATTGAACAGATTCAGCATTTCTTTTTAAAGAGCTGGTGGGTGGCCTTTAATGTTTTGAGATGGATTAAAACCAACATAAATATGCTCACTGATCGGAATACCCAGGTGACTAACAAACTGTGCAAGAATTGTCCTGCAAGGACAGAGATGGTAAAGTTTACCTAAATTTGGGGTATTTGCTGAATGAATAGACACCAGCTGGGCAAAGTGGAACCTGCAGAAACCAAACCAAACATCTCCTTCGCAATTTGAGATTATCAGGGTAGTGTCAGAATTTGATGATGAACTGAAAATGACCCATAGCAGTGGTCTAATGCCTAGCAAGTAGCTGAAGAAAGGGAAGGGCAGAAAACCTTCAATGAGAAACACAGGCAGAGCTGCTCCCCAGGAGGAGTAAGCATCTAACAAAGCAAGATTATTGTGCAAAGGGAGGAAGCAAAGATTTTTCTGGAAGGGGAAGTGGGTCAACTTTGAAATGCAGGCATGTGGGAGGAAGGCATTTTGGGGGCACAGGTACCATGGGAGGTGGCCTTTTTCTGTCCATTTTCCTTCTTCTTATGTAAGATAAAATGTCATCACTGCAGGGACAAACAGCTGTGGTACTGTGTGGCAATGTCACTTATGTAGCCAGCACCCGCTGCCCACAGCGGACACTTGGGATCTGAGCTCACAGTCACTGGTGAATGGGCTGCATTGAGGACACCAGTTTTCCACAATGCTCCTTAATAGGAGGTATCCCTCCCATGATGGATACTCTGAGTGTTCCCTCGGCAATGGTTTCCGTTGCCGGCTCGTGCCTCTAAGGTCAGCCGCAGAGCAGGGTGGGTGGTCAGACAGGGAAAACAGGAGAGCGAGCTGTCGTGTTTCACCTCCTTTGTCCCCTTCTTGGGGTTAACAGGGTCATTGCCTGTCCTCAGCCCTGCAGTATGGGGCCAACCTTAAGCTTGTCCCTTGCAAGAGGGTTTTGGAGGGCTCCTGGGAGGCTGCAGGGCTTAAACAGGAGAGTGTGGGGCACGGGGTGGGATGGTGTGAATAGACAGCTGTCAGGACTGTGTCTGAGCAAAGGTGTTTTGGGGGTGATGGCATGGCCTCAGTCTAGAGTTGTGCCTGGAGTGGGAGGACCTCTTGCTCCTACTGAAAGGTGGAAGATGGTCTGTGCATGCAGGACATGGCAGGGAGAGGCATGAAGGTAATTTTCAAAGGGTGGCCAAAGCATGAAAAGGGAGCTGTGTGGTGGAGCCAGGATGACGTGTGCCTGAATAGAGGACGTCAGCCGTGTAACACAGTCAGGTCCTTCACGAGGTAACACAGGGAGCTCTTTTAAGCACACACATACATGCACGCACAGAAAGAACAATTTATGGTTGTGTCAGACGCACGTCTGGGCTTCTCATTAAAATTAATGAGGTAACGTCTCTGAGGCATTCTGAAATGGCTGCTGCCCAGAGAGTGCGGGAAAGACCTCTATCACTTTGAAATACCTACTTAGCAAAATCAATTGCAATTTTTACTTTCCATGAGCATTCATCAAACTCACGCCAAGAGTATTGGCTACTGTTTAAACTTATATGCAACTGACTCTTCTTCAGACAGTTTTGCTACCATGACCAAGATTGAATGGCCAGACTCACACTGAAAATATATATAATGTGATCTGTCTAGGAGAGGTACTGGACTGTTCCTATTTCTTATTTATGGATTTATATGAAGGTGGGGCTTGATTGTTATTAATACTTCTTATTTTTTCTTATGTCTACAGAAGCAAAGAAATGAGGGAAGATGTAGCAGCAGAGTGGTGTGCAACTGCTCGCCCTGATGACTACCTGCACCCTCGAACTGAACACATGAGATCTCAGTCTTCCTATTCATCTGTTGTCTGCAAATAGCTGTGAAACTCTCAGCCAAAATGGGTGATCAATACAAATCCATGTGACAAAATACTTTTTCCATTTTTTACTTAAAAGATTCAGGTTTTTGTTGCAGTGCCTTATGTCAAAGTTGCAGGGTTGATCACTCAGTTAAGAGATGCCAAGCATGAGGAATGTCTCTGCCTTGTGCTTAAGAGACATTCTGCTGCTCTTTGGTTACATGAGCACATGCTGTATTTTGGTATGACCTCTGCCTTCTTCAGCACACAAGGCTGGCCGATCTGGGAGGGAACTGGGCTATGGAGAAGGAAGCTGCTCTGGGTCAACTGCCCTGAGTGCCACTGATGTCACTGGTATGGCTGTCACAGCAGGAGCAGCGAGGAGTGTCTGGTAGGTGAGGCAGAGGGATGCTGTGCTGGGTAAATAGATGCTCTCCTCCCTGTCTGGGCAGCAGCAGAGTCCACTCAGACTTTCCCTGCTCGTCACTCACTGTGTGCTGTGTTTTTTCCTGTAGACAATATTTGTGGCAGTGTTGTGCATGCACACCTGGAGGGAAAATCACTGGGAGCTGCACACTGAATGTCTAAAATGCTGTAAACTTGCCAACAGCTTTGGGAAATTAAGCCCTAAGTGCCTTCATTTTGGCACCAACAATTAGTGAGAAACTTCTGGCAACTTTGATCTCTCTCTTTTATTATGGGGCAGCACCATCCCCTCTCCCACACATGCTATGAAGAAACGCATCGATTTTTTGAAGCTCTCTGACTTGGGGGTAAGACCATGAGGAAATTCAGTAATGATGTTTACAGGGCTGCTTGTGGAAAACAGGCCTGCAGGCCACACACTGGGGAAGAAGGGCAAATAGCTGGGCTGAATAACCACACATACAGTTTAAGCAGTGGAAGCCCTATGGAAGAAGACTATGTGTTCATGAAATTAAAGTGCTCTGTGGTGCCATGCACTCAAGGTTGCGAGTGTAGATTGTAAAGGCAACGTGAAGTCTGTAGACCCCACCTTTTGACTGGTGCATGTTTCTTTACTGTAGTTGTTTGTATGCAAAACTCTAAGTAGATGCAGCGTAGACTTCCAGTGCTGGAAAGGCATTGCCTTTCCCACCAGCTGAATATCTTCCCAGTGTCTCCTCCCTACCTCATGTGCTACGTGATTTATTGTTATTTAAATCACAGAGCAAATAAATGGCTTCATAATGAAAGTCCTTAGTCAAGATGCCCTGTTCTGTATTTAATAATTGGTCCTAACCCTCCTTGTGTCTGCTGATTGGCTTGTTGCCTGTGTGCTGTTTTGTTCCCTCTCTCTGTCTCTGTGTTTTACTGCAGGAAAGAAACAGACTCTGAAGTTTATACCAACTTTTCTGATCCATGTATCTCAGGAAATGGAAGATGCCAGATTCTCTGTATATTTTCAAAGAGAGCACAGAGCCTCTTCAACATGATATAACAGTTATTTCATTTAAGATGGAGAACTATCTTGCAATATTATCATCAATATATTTCATTTTGTATTAAACAGTTTGATAAAATTAAACTTGACCTGCTTTCTGCAAGTGTCTTAGATATTTTCCATTCCTATTGTAATTGTTACATCTATTTATTGTACATTAAAAAAGAGGCAAAGGAGAAATCTCTGCTACTCCCTGTAGTTTGAATGTCACCGAACCTTGTCCTGCTTCTGCAGCCTTATGAGGAGTTTAATAGTACCAGACACATGGGAGCCTACAATCATTTCATCAATAACTTGTAAAAATGCAATAATGCTTGAAAAAAAGAAGCATTTCCTAACCCAAGTCAGTACAAATAAAATTGCTAGATAATGAAGACCTAAAAGTGGTCCATCCTCCCACCCTAAGTCAACCAGTTCCTGTTCTGGCTCTGGCCCTCGCAGCGCCAGAGGGTTTATGTCCCTTTCTGTTGCCATTGCTTCTGTTCTTGTGTGAGCAGCTTGTCAAGTCCTCTGTACCCACCTGACCTCTGGCAAACCTGTTCTTCCTCCTTCACTGGCTGGTGTTTGTCTCAGTTTCTTCTTCAGGTGTCCTTCACTCTCCTCATCCAAAAATCTGTCTATCAAGTGATCTTGACGCATACATCTGTAAATCTTGGGTTGTCTGTAGAGCAAATTCCTCCCTTTCTCCATCAGACCCATGTACTGGTTGCACAAATTTCTAGCTGACAGCTCTCCTCTCCTCATCTGTGAAAGGTGGTATTTCATGGCAGCAGCCACATTGTTGTGTCAGGTGTGAGGATAGCTCATGGTGTCATCCTAATTGTCAGTGAACCTCTTCGGCTTTTCTTACTGCTGCTGTCTTCATCTCCTCTTCTCCATCCTTCAAGTAAATGGAACACCCTTCACCCATTCTTCTTTGGTCCATCCTCCGGGCTCAGCGGTTCCCTGACTGTCAGTTGTGACCAAAGGCAGGAGGTGTCTGTCCACAGCCTCTGACTGTCTCACAGCACACAGTGCCTACACGCTGCAGTGAGGCTGCATGTTGTGCAGGTGGCAGACTGCCCTCAGACCCCCTGCCCAGGCACTGGTGAACACGTGGGATCACTCACCTACCTTTAATGTGGAGTTGCTCTTCAAAAACGATCTTTGAATGGGGAGTTACCAGCGTCGCTGTGTGGCTCCTGTTCAAGCCTGGTGAGATGCTGAGCACAGCTACCCTGACCATGCTCATCCTCGAGCATGCTCTGCTCGATCTGCTGCGTGCTTTGAGATTGGGCTTGCTTGTTCTGCTCCCCTTCTCCCGTCCTCAGAGATAGCCCCTAGCACAGAGTGCTTGGTTGCCCTGGCTTATTTGGTCTGATGAAAGAATCGGCCCTGTTCTTTTCAGAGCCAGAGGAAGGGAGGAGGAAAGATGAGTGGACCGTTACTTGGGCCTTTTGCTTCTGTGCAGCTGAGTTTAAGAGAAACCCTCAGGCCGTGTCTGCAGAGTGGCAGTCCTCCTCCTAGGCAGCAGCCCAGGACCCATGCCTGATTATTTCCTATTTGAATAAGTGCTCTGGCATAAGGGTGTGGATGCTGGCAAGACATCTGGGGAAGGATCTTGGATACATCAGCAACCCAGATTCCCAGGGAGAAAAAGCATGTGGACTGTTGTGAGTGCTTGTGGCTTTGAGTCCAAGGCAAACAGACCCTAAAAAGCAGTCTGGCCGATGTATCCACATTGCCAGGCCAGCCCTGCTGGCAGGGGAGCCAAAGAGGAGAAATCATGTCTTGGTTGTATTGTCACTGCCCTTGCCATGCTACACAGACACCTTGTGACTTTGGAGGTAGAGGACTGCAGACAGCATGAGGAACAAACACTGCTTGCCCCCAGGAGAGGACAATTTGCCTGTCAGCCAGCTCCTGCTAGTGTCCTGCTGTGGCTGTAGTTCCCCAAGTGATCCGCTCTCCAAACTCTGCTCATACTAGGGCTCAGACCCTGTCAGACTACCCACCGCCCCTCTCCTCACTCCCCTGAGAAGGTGTAAATGGGAGTGACGATGACATGCTGTGGCTAGAAATACTTGTCTGGCCGCACTGCAGCTCTGGTTCCTGGTGGTGGGTGCTAGAAACCAGTGCATGCCACAGAGACCTATTGATCTGCTCAGCTGTTTCTGGGATGACCTGCACAAGTGCACATGCAGTGGTTGGTAGAGACCACGAGACACCCTCTGGACTGAAACACCCGCCAGAACAATGAAGCATACTAAGGTTAGTGACTTTCTCAAGCCAGCGGCTGGGAGATATCCAAGGAATGCAATGGGAATATGACTCTTCTGGGATGCTGCCAGCAACTTTGGATCACATGCCTACATGATGCTTAATATGCCATGCAATGCCTCTGGGCATCTGATGCCAAGCAAGGCCTTCAACCCAGGGGCTGGGTGCTGCACAGTGCAGAATTCAGAGTGGGGAGCTGGAGTGGGGCAAGGGGCTGGAGCTAGCTGCCCTGGCCTCATCCTCTCCTCCACCTCCTCTCTCCAAGGTTTTCCAGCTGTGCCTTGCCTGTGGGCTCCTCTGTGCACCTCTGTGCACGTGAAGCTGCGGGGTCAGCTTTGGCCTTTAAACATCATGCAGGACTACTGGTGATTGTGCCCAGTGACCAGCATTTCCTTGGTCTCAGAGTATTTCAAATGAGATATGGATCTCTCAGGGACAGTGGAGCTAGAGCTAAGTCACAGTGGGCAGGTACTGGAAGAAATTTTTCTGCTTTGTTGCCTGCTTTGGGGCTGAACTGACTTGTTCTGCTTCCTTTCCCCTGACCCTCAAGAGATATTTTGTCTACAGAGTGTCTGGGCTATTATCAGCTTTGTTAAACATATCTTACCTGAGGCTGACAGCACCCTCTTCCGTCCCTCCAGCAGCTTCTTTTATATCATCAAAAGGCAATGGGCATATTATCAGGCAACGGTTTTGCTAAATCATGAGATTACTTCAACTGAAATGCATGTTCCTAGTGCCTGAAGCTCCAGAAGAAACTCTGATACTTTGAACTTGATGTGCCTAAATTCTTGATACCAGCGTCAGAATGAAAAAAAAATCTCCCCTTCCAAATATATTTTTGAAATCTTGTGATTTCTGCCCAGATTTATGTCTTTGAATGCCTGAGCAGGGCATTTTTGTGGGTGTTTGTGGGTGGCTAGAGCATAGGTTCCCAGGAAAGAGGTCTCAATAGACAGAGGATAACCTTCTCCATTATGTGTTTGTCCTGGAAAATGCTTGCAAACACAGGATATCGTTTATGTGCTTGCAAACTCAGGGTAGGAGGAGCAGTTACTTCCTTTTGTTGGGCTGTGAATGACAGGTTGGTCTTCTGACAGCCCCAAGACATTCAGGAGTATGAAACTGTACTCTGTAATAAATACAGAGACAGGAGGTACCCAGAGAAATTCCTTTAGTGGAACCTTTTGGTCTGGTCCCCGTAATTTATTTTTATAAGTAATGTCAAGGCATTTAAACATAACATGAGCCAAAAAGGACGTTAGCTGTCTTGGATCAGGGACTACTGTTCCAGACTGGTTTTATGCAGGTCTCAGCACCACGGGGTCCAAACTCCTAAGGTTCCTTCCACAGCAATAATACAGATAAGAAACCCTGCTTAACGGGCTGGGAGTTTAATATCCAGGAAAACCAGTGGCCAAGGGAAAGACATCAGGAGTGAAAGCATGGCTGCAGTGAAAAAGGATTAGAACAGCAAGTTTTGTAAGAACATTGGTGTATGGTAGTTGTCTTTCTAGATCTATGTTAAGGAAAGCCTGCAAAGTAGAGAATAATTACCACAGAAAGAGTTAAATAAGCTCCACCAGAGGCAACAGAGGAGAAAACATTACAAAGTGTTGTTGTTAGCTTCGACAGTCAACATGTCATAAAAAGGGTGAAGTATTTGTAAAATTCTGAATGACAGAAGTCCACAAGGTGTGTCATTTTAAAATATACACAGGAGTGCAAACAGAGCCCTGCACAATGTTAACAGAGTTCACGGAAAGTAAATGGAGTAAAATCCCATTGCACAATAGAAGGGTTTCCAGAGTGAGCATTCCTGTCAGCCTGGCAGCAGTGTGAGGTTTGACTATGCTACAAAGAAGCCATGTCCTATAGACATTAGTTCTGTGGATGCTGCTGCTGCATGGGTAGCCAGCTCTAAAATAAGGTAAGGACTGGGGAAAATTATAGGAACAAAGGAAAAAAGACTTGACAAAACCCTTATTGTAGCAGGCCACAAGTGAATTTTCTCAGGTCCAGGGGGATTATTGCACTCAGTTGCAAAAGAACACCCGTGCATTAGTACCTAGTAAAGCTCCACTGATGGTCCTGGCTGGACTATGGGGTGAAACAGAGCTTAGGCAAGAGGGAGAAATCAGAAAAACTCCAGAGACTTGGGAAATTATGGAAAGGCAGTTTTCCCAAAGGGCTCAAGAGAATTGAGCCTTTGCTTAAATCGGAGATAACTGAAAGCAATAACATCATGGCACTGTATCCCCACGGTGCAGCTCCTGTGAAGCCAGCCCAGCAGGCAGATCCTCAGGCTGGGTACAGTTGTGTTCGCTTCAGTGATGCGAGTGCTTCTCTGCATGGGGTCACAATGAAGCTCTGGGAGGGACATGCCAGCTCACAGATCCCATCTGTCCAAAAACGGCTACCTCCTATTGCTAAAATTATAATCTGGCTGCTGTTGTAGAAGCCCTGTGAATAAGCAAGTATTTGGTTATCTCCTTCAGGCTGTTCACTCCTTGCATTTGGCAGGACCTCGTGCATATTATTGTCGTCATTTTGGATGCGCACTTTCTCCCTTTTGGCAAGTTTTTCTGTGAACTCAAGAGGAAAGCAGGAAAGCCATTCTCAGATTCTGCTTAAAACAATTTTTAAAGGCCAGGAAAAGCTGCTAGAGGGAAGATCTGTCAGAATGTCGATTTTAAAGAAAATCAGTTGATGTCAAAATTCAATGCAAGAGGATAGATGCTTTGATGTTGGTAAACCAATTCTTGGTCTTTAAATGGATGAAACTACAGGAATACAAAGCATTATAATTAAACCATGCACTGAATTATTCAGAGGCATAAAACAATGAATTACAAAGTGGGAGGCCTCAACCCTTCCTTGCAATAGCACATCACTGCATCACTTTTGAATGTGCTGGGAAGGCCAATGACCTTCCCAGCCAGGGGAAGGCCGATGCAGTTCACATGGATGTTCCTGAGCTCTCAGGCTATTTATCCAAAGTGCTGAATTTAAAAGCCACTTTCCAATGAAAAGAATGGGACCTGCGTGAGGCTCCTTAGCTGAGAAAACAAAAAAAAAGAGGAAAGAAAAAGAAGAAAGACACCAACCCTCGGACCCCTTCATCACATTCTGCCTTAGGACATGTGCCATGGTCTTTAAAAGAATGTGGCAAACCTTTGTGCACCCCTGGGAGGCATCTCAGCCCTCCTTGCATCTGCTGAGACTCCACCAAAGCTGAAATAGTGCAGGATCCCCCTTGACCACCTTCTATCCCCTCCATCTACCCTGCTCTTATGCTCGATGGCTCCCCTCTGGATGCAGCAGTAACAGGGACCGTATGCCCAGATCCTCAGTCCAAATCCAGGGAAATCCGTGCATGAGTGCCACCCTCAGATTTGTGAATTGGCAGGGTCCCATTTGTTTCATTGACACCGGACAGCCCCCCGAGAGCCTTTCCAGGAGGTTCCTGACAGGGCTCAGAGGACCTGTTACCAGGAAGCACTTCCCAGTCTATGCCAGAGGTATATGGAGTTTTTTTCCTGCTTGCACTGTGGTGTTCACAGTCCAATTTACAAGCCCTTCTAAGCTATTAGTAGTACAGTCAATAAGCTGGGAAACATTACAGAAGCTGCCCTATGCATCTGTGATTTATGTTCCTTGCTAAATATAACACTCCCAATGCTCGACACATCAATATTTGGGAATGGAGCACATGGAAATATTTCATGGACTGGGAAGAACAGATCTGTGGTCAGTCACTCACACTTGTCCTTTTGTGAGCAATCTGTCTTTCCCTGCAGCAGACAGTGGAATTTGGGCACAACAGCTGGAGCTTCAGTATCTCCACATGCTTTATTTGTGAAGGAGCCTGGGTGAAGCCACCCAGGCACTGACCATCCATAGATGCAACTGTAACATCACTGTTGCAAGAGCCTCTCTGAGCTCCGAGGGGCTGTGTGGAGCACATACATGCCTCCCACCCTGGACTGAACACTCTGCACTGTAACCTTGATGGTGTCTCTGCAGAGTGCATTGGGAAATAAGTTGTGCTAACAGGGACTCTGCATCTCCTGGATGGGTACTGGGATGGTGCCTGCTTAGCCGAGAGGCTAGTGTTCCTAGTACGGCTCTTTGGGCTCCACCTCTGTAGGAGCAGCAACAATCACCACTCAAGCCCATTAATTCTCAGTCTTATAATGGCATAAATGTGGGACATGGGATGGTGAGATGTACCAGTTCAGAGAAAGTAAGAATGGCCAGTGAATAACTGCCAGTGAGCAGACTCCCTGGATTGCACAGGGCAAGGAGACTATCCAATGTGTACATATTGTTTTGTGTGCTGTAGGGTTATATCCATAGCTGCTGTAAACCATTTTAGCTCTGCTGCAGTCAAGGGATTTTTTTTAGCTGAGAATCTGGTCTTGAGTGGAGTTATGCCAATTTGCATCACCCTGAACATGCATCTAAAAAGCAATGTTTCAGAGCTACCACAGAGGTATCCAACAGTTTGGACAAATCTCTCAACGCAGAGCTCACTTTATCAGCCCATGGTATGTTGTTTTCATCAGAGAAGGAATGTAGCAGAGGAAAGGCATGTGGCATTTTTAGTGTATCAGGTCTACCTGTGTGGCAGATGTCATCTGACCTGTCAGACAGTCAGGCTGAGCCACAGTTTAGGAATCTCAGTGGAACAAAGTAGAGTGCACTGTGGAAAACACACAAAACCTCTCAAAATTAGGAAACAAAATCAAAACAGCAACCCTTTTTACAAATTCTTTCACAGTTCTCTTTTGTGCATTCTTTAGCATCTAACGTTTCTTTTGGAGCAGGACAGAGAGGTGGATTGGCTGCTTGCCTGCCTTCTGGGGTGGAGAGCTTTGTGTAAAAGGAAGGAGAAAGAGAACATCAAAACCAGATTGAGGGGAAAACAAAGTCACCTCTTTGCAGAGTGAGCTTATGGTTTTATGCAGGTTCGGGATATAATGGTAATTTTCCAGCTATTATTGTTCTGAATTTGTCCTGATGAATAGCCTAGTGCAGTGGCCATGACAGTGTAAGAATGCATATGCTTGTTCTCATAGAAGGAAGATTGAACTTTAACATGAAGTGGGAAATAAAAGGTGTTTATAGCTAGTCCTTTTGTGTGTAAACCACTGAGTACTGTTTCTTTGCATGATTCTCCATGACACAGTGTATGAATCACTGCTTCCCAACACACAGGTTCAAGCTAGCAATGCAAACTTATTGTTCTAGCTGATCAAATTTCTCCAATATATTTAATTCTGCAGCATACCAGAGTGCTTCTGAGATAAGGGCTGGTTCAGCAACCATTCCAGCAGGGGAAAGTCAGACTGCAGCATGGAATGCCAGCCCTGGGGAGGAGGGGCCTCACCAGAGTGCTGGAGCATAATAGCGTCTTTCTGGCCATCAAGCCTACCATTCAACAGCTAGGCAACTGTTGCCTTCTCCAGCAGGAACACATGTACCCTGTGCACCACCAGACATAAGACATAGTAGGACTATGGGGCACCGTCTAACATCCTGAAAATAGTCCCTCAGAAAAGGACCTGTAACTAATGTAAAAAAGGACCAAAACTCACACGCACAAAGTACAAGAAAGCAAGACTTGTGTAAGCTATGGCTTGTTCTGTATTCTTTTGCACTACGAAGGAACTTGTTAAGTAAAACTCCAGTAGTGCTCAGCCTTTCTCCTGGAGTTGTACCAAACCCCTGCAGTGAGCCTTTACTGGAAGAGCTCACAGAGCCACCTGTTAGCGGAGTAGGAAGTGCAAGACCAGACAATCAATTAGCAGAGCTCTAAACTTCCGTATAAAATGCCCAGCTTTTTCCTACCGTGCCTACAGCCTGTTTTTTGGCCTGGGTGCTTGTTGCTCTACAGTTTGATGAGTCCTCCAATTCCCCTTTCTCAGGCAGCAATCTGCCAGCCAAAGCAGGTACAACTTTATCTCCAAAATGTCAAACAAAATTATACGACGAGCTATGTCAAACTGCTGTGTTTATGTGGCCATCTGTGCTTCTAGTCACTATCACCAGACAAAAAGATGTCTTCTTCAGAGCCATCATGATTTGACACTGCTTGCCAGATCACGAGAAACAGCCAGGCGGTTAGACTCTTATCCCCTCAACAAAATATGCAGCAGGAGGAAGCCCCTTCTGAAGCTGAGAACTGCAGAGCATGCAGGTATGGCATAGAGAGACTCCTAAGTTTTTTAAGTCAGAAGGGGATCATTTAGTTTTAACTCACACATATTACAAGCTACTGAGCAGCCTTGAATTTGCACGTGCTAGGATTACAGAGAAGCTTTTAGAAAACATCCTTGATTGAAAGATGTTACATGGCAGAGAATCCATCACCACCCTTGGTGCATTGCCCCAGTAGTTAGTTGACTGCTGCTTCGCTTCTAGTTTGCCTCCTTCCTTGCTAGATATAAGATCTTGCTTTGGCTTTTCAGTCGAGTCAATAATTATCAAATTTCTTTTCCTTTAATGATGTTGATCAAAACATCCCTTTCTTTTTTGCGGAGCTCACTGTAAGCGTCAAGTCAATGTTGAATTGAGGTGTGGGATCCCTCTAGTTAACTAGGTGCCTAAAATAACACCTCTGGTCTAAACCAGTTTTCTGGACTCCCTCTAAACTTTGGAGAAGTATAGGCTTTTTTAGAGGGCAATTTGTCATGTCTAACACATATGTCAACCTCTCTAAGGATGGATGAAACTTTATTATTAATGGAGTTATGTCTTCTTCCAGGCCATCAATAAAAATGTTAAATAGCAGAGTGTCTAGAGCTGATGTCTGGGGAAATTCTGCAGAAAATAGGTGAGAAACAGTTCCCCATTTAGAATGACTCTTGAAACTCTACCTATCAGTTGAGTGTTAATCGTTTAAGTGTGCCTTGTACTACATATTTTCTTAATAAAAATATTGTGTGATACCAAGCCAAATGCGTCACAGAAGCTTAGGTAAATCACATCAACTCTTCCTTCCACTGACTGAGTCTGTAAATCTCCTAAATCTGAGATTACAGCCTAACCCGACACAGATCCCCTTCATGGCCCTGTGGGTGAGCAACAGGGAAGGCGGTCCTTCCAGGAAGTTGTCTTCTGAGGCCTGAATATGCCACCTCTACCTTTTGAATAAAGACTAATGGTGTTCAAAATCTCTGCGCCAAGCGTATCCCTGACTACTGACATTGATTATATATCCCTGAAAAGACAAACTGTGGCCTTGAGTCAATCACATGCTTCTGATCACAGAAGATAGTATTTTTAAGGAACTGGAACATCTTGGGCTTCTTAGGGCCAGAGGTTGTTCAGCTGCAGGATCTTCTTCTGAGAGGCCTCGAAAGCCTCCTGAGACACAGGACCCAGAAGTCCAGTGAGTGTCCAGCCAGGGAAAACTCAGTCAGGGATACTCACTGTTACAAACTTCTTTCTCCTATCCAAAATATAGTATATTTGGGGGTTTATTTGCTTATCTTATTTCTCCCGTGAGTCAGTCTGGGTTTGGTTTTTTTGGGTTTGTTTTGGGGTTTTTTTTGTGTGAATTTACAGTGGTTTGGACCTTGAATGCACTATTCTGAAAATAAATTCATAGTTTGGAGGCAGCTGGATCCTGCAGTTCATGTACCACCAACTCACAGTGTCATGTCTTCTTAGCCTTGCCTTAAGCCTAGGCAAGATTGTGCTGTTAGGTTGGAGAATAATGTCCAGACAAGCATCTGGCCTTGATCTGAAGACATGAAGAGATAGAGAATCCAGCACCTACACTGGCTGATACCTACGGACCCGCACCATAATCCAATTTATCTGGCTTCAGCTTTCTGTTGTAGATCCTTGATCTTCCTTTCCTTCTGGCTTACAGAGGCCTCATGTCTTTAAATCTTCTCTCACTCTGGCTTTAGATAGGCAAAACAAATAGATCTCTGTAAGAAAGACACTGGTAAACTGTAGGGGAATGAAGGCAGTGGGTTGATTAACATTGATAACATGCAGCTGTGGCCTTGCCTCGAAGGCGTGGGTTGATTGACATGGATGATGTGCAGCTGTAGCTCGTTCCACTAAGTAGTTAAATAGCCCTGAGCCTTGTGGGAGAGGAGGTTGGATGGAGGAGAAGCAGTGTGGTCTGACCTCTGGAGGAAGGAGAAACAGCATGGACAATAGGATCTGACTGATGGTAAAGCCTTGTTGCAGCCTATTAGTTTGTTTGCACTGCAACAGTAAACTGGTAAGAGTTCAGCAGAGGACCACTAAAATAGCTGGGTGTTGTATGGTGTGTGAGGAGAGGCTGGGGAAACTGGGATTGCTCAGCCTGGAGAAGCAAAAGCTAAGGGGGAGCTGCTTGCTGTTTTCCATTGGCTAATGGGTAGAGGAGGCAGGCTTCTCATGGACAGTCACTGTGGAAGGATGTGAAGCAATGTCTGCAAGTTGCAGCAAGGGCATTTTCAGGTGGGACATAAAGTCTCCACTGTGGAGAATGGTAAAGCACTGGAGACTGCCAGGGATTTTCAAAACTTGGTCAGACAAGGCCTTGGTCAACCTGCTAGCTTTGAAGTTGTTCTTACTTTGAGTGGTCTGAAGCAGTCCCTTGCAGCCTAAGGTGTTTTTCTTCCTTAGTCATGCTCTTAAAAAAACTTCTACATCCACAGACACTTCTATGTGGCTCTGTTGTGAGCACCCTCCCTTAAAGTTCAGGCATCTTCTAAAAACTGCAAGCAGAATTGACTGCAGCATTCTAGGATTATTTTTGGCAGTGCCATGGAAAGGTTGCCTTCTTCTATGAGCCTTTTTATATCTCAGGGGACCATATTGGCTCTAAAAGAGCCCTTGACTTTGTAAGTTCCATTGTCCTCTTCTTCCCCCTTAATCTTTCTCAGAATCATCCCTTTCCAGAATGTTGTCCCCAGGCTGTATGAAAGGCTTGTGTTGCCTGTTCCTAGATGTGTATATTGGCATGTGCTTAATTAAACACATTGTTTGAAGGGCCTAATTTATCAAGTGATACAGTCAGTGTGAGTGCCATGCCTTTGACACTGTTTACCCATCTGTCAATCTTTGTGTCATCAACAAATGATTACTGGTGGTAATTTCAAGCTTCTGGCTCATTGATGAAAATGTTGACTAGCATAGAGCCTACTACCACTCTCACCAGCAACATGTTCTCCTTCATCAAGAGCTTTCTGCTGACAGCTGCTTTAAATCTGTCAGTTACTTTGTTCTTCATGCTGTTTCACCTGCACTTTCCTGATGTTTGGTTATGCTAATTTGCAATCACACTGTTATGTGGTGCTAAGGGAGACACTTCATCAAGGACTATCACATAGCACTTGACTAGTGACTACTGGCCGTTCCTGTAAACTCATCAAAAGAGCATTATTATATTTATTCAATGAGACATACTTTCCATAATGCCATGTTATGGGAATTAATTGCACTTTTTTGTCCTTTTATTCTTTATCACTTGAGTCCCATGTCAGTTTTTCCATTTTGCTTGGACTGGCGTTTAGGCAAGTGATCTACAGTTATCTTGCTCATCCAGCTTGCCCTGTTTGAACTGGCATGATGCTAATCTTCCTTCTGTTTTCTGGAATCTCCCATTTCACAAGGTACTTTCAAAATTAACCCAACACACCTCATCTAACAATATTATGATTCCTGAATGCAGATTATTTGGGCCTACTGGTTTAGAAATGCTTTTCCCTTAATAGATGTTTAACTTCCAAAGACGTCTAACACACAAGCAGGTACATTTACTGAATCACTTCTGCCTCTTCATGTTATCATTCCTGCTTTTACTATCTTCATCCAGTAAGGAGCCCGAGTGATTTCTGCAGTTTCCTTTCTTCTAAATATCCTTTTGAAAAAGGCTGTCTAGTTGCCTTGGGTCCTACTGGCCGCATCTTCCCTAGATATTCTTACCATTTAAAACCTTCAGTTTTAAAATGCTAAAGTTCTAAAAATTGTATTCTTTTCTTGTCTGTTTACTGAAAATGCCTCTTTTTATTCCTTATTGCTACTCTCAATTTCACCATAAAGCATTTGTCTGATGTTGTGCTAGTTCTGTTTTGTAGACTTGCAGCTATTTGCCACCTAATACAATTTTCCTGGACATTCTTACTTTCATTCACATTTTTTCCTGTCTGTTTTTCTTCACAATCAGGTTAATTTCTGATTTTTTTGAGAAACTAGCTCTTTTGAAGTTCTGATGCACACTTAACTGTTAGGGACAGCCCTCTATTTGTCCATATTGAATATAATCAGGTCATCCTCACTGTTCCCTTGACAACTGTCAACTCTCAGCCCAGTAATTAATTCATCTTTGTCAGAACAAAGTCCAGAAGAGTTACCACATGATGACTCCTTGTGTTAGAAAACAGCCTGTAGTTTTCCCCAAATCAGGATGCTTTTTCAGTGAGTGTCTGGAGCTTCCAGCATACAGAAGTCTCCTGCGACACAGTCTTTCTTTCCATGCATTTCTCTTGGAGGCTATGGAGTAATTCCTATTCAATGGTCTGATTTTATGGCGTGATTCACATGGTCCATTTTCACTGACTCTATCTTTCCTAAGCAGGTTATAACCAGTTATTTTAACATTCCAATCATGCTAATTGAAACCAGCAGATTTGAGTAATGCTGATTATATCACATTTCTTCTCACTAATGAGAATTTCCAATTCCTCTTTCCTGCTACCCAGATGCCTAATGGCTATATAAAAGCAAATGGAAAACGTCTTCTCTTCCCATTCTTTGTCACACGATTAAATCATTTTGCAACATGCCAAGCTTGTTTGTAGTTCCTTAACCCACAGTTCTTGCATTGTGTAATGCCTTGATTGCTGCTAGACTCAGGCTAGGGAGATTAGTTCTCCCTTCTCACCAGCAACACTCTTGTCATCCTGTTTATACAGAGGATGTGACCTAGTGCCCTGCAAAACCCAGACCTTCAACGTCACCTCCCTCAACTAAACAGTAGTTAGCTCATCCTAGCGTTCTGTCACTGAAAGGGCTAAAGGAATTGTTGGTAGGTTATTTGAACCTTGCTCTTCCTTGGCTCCTTTCCAGGGGTCCTTCAAATCTTCTGCTATTTGTGCTGCTGCACATGATGTTGAATCAGGAATTTCCCCATTTACAGTCACCAATGAGACTTGCTAGAAAAAGCACAATCCAGTACCTATTGTGCAGTTATCCCTGTTACTTTCTCCAGGGATCTGACTTCCCACCCAATTTTCTTCATGCCAATGTCCACATCCATTTTGTAATTTGATTTCCTTGATGAGTTCAAGAATCCCTCTCAGTTTCTTTCACAAAGTTACCATCAGCTTGTCCCTGAATGAATTCCTGACTATTTTTTTCTGTTTAAAATTCTTTTTTCTAACCAGCCTCAGGTTTGTGGAACTTGTCCTAGGTATCCATATAGTAGTACTTGAGTTTGGCTTTAATTTGCATAAACTTAGCAAGTGCAGTCAAATTGTGGTTATTTGGATGTAAGCAACCAGTAATCTGGTCATTGATCAGTTCTTCTCTGTCAAGATCGGGTCGTATATGAAACTACTGCATAAAGGATGCAATTCTTTCTGAATTGAGAGACTGTCACTTGTAGTTCTGAACAAGCACATGGATAGCTGTATATTAAGACTAGCATCCTATGTCACTCTGAAGTACCTTGAAGTGTGTACTGTGGTGATGGGTTATTGTTACGAGAACCTCACATCTCATAAGAAACTTCAGGTAAGTACATTTTCAGGTAAGTGGCTCCCACTGCCTTTAGGTAGATGTGATTTCCAGAGTGTGGTAGAGCTAGAGTGGGCTGGAAGATGTTCTGTCTGGTCTGGCTGGAGTGTTTGTTTAAAATCAGGGTTGTTTCCCGAACAGTTTCTTAAAAACTGTATCATCATACTCTTCATGAGGCTGCTCCCTCTCCTGGGAGCTGTAGTGTTGATGCCCAGTTTGACTTGATGGTGACCCCTTGTCTCTATCTACCCAGCACCAGACATGGGACTTCATCCATAGAAGGGGCCAGGTACCTGCTGGATCCCTTCACTTTCAGCCAGGGGGGCTGGTTTCTTGTCTCCATCTCCCTTCATTCTCTAACCCAGATGCAGATGTCCCCAAAGTAGGGAGAAAAATCCTTTCCTCGGCCCCACTCCATCCTTAGAGTAAATCATTAAACGGTTTAGGGTGGCTGCTGTGTGTCTTGAGGAGGCAGAATGAGATAGTTCAGAGCTTGCTTTGAAGTCTCAGCACAAGAGGCCATGTACTTGTCTTCTCTGGGGCAGCTTTTCTATCCATAGTGGAGCAAAGACAGTGATGCTCATTGTGCATGCTCATTACATTTCTGCATTTTTTCCTTGCACAATCTAATCCCTCCATGTGATGGGAATGTAGTAAATCACAGAATCATGGAATCACGTAATCACAGAATGGTCGGGGTTGGAAGGGACCTCTGGAGGTCACCTGTAGTCCAACCCCCACCCCCCCCAGCTAAAGCAGGTTGCACAGGATCGTGTCCAGGTGGGTTTTGAATGTCTCCAGAGAAGAAGACCACCTACTTATCTCCCTGCTTCCTCTACGCAGGATCCTGAGTTCTCCCATCTCGTGGTCACTGAGCCAAGGTTGCCCTCAGCCTTCACATCCCCAGCCCGCCCTTTGTTTGTGAGTGCAAGGTCTAAGAGCACACTGTGCCTCGATGGCTCCTCCACCTCCTGTGTCAAAAAGTTCTCATCAGTGCTCTGCAGGAACCTCCTGGCTGGTGTGAGCCCAGCTGTGCTGCCTTTCCAGCAGATACAGGGGAGGCTGAAGTCCTCCATGACAGCCAGGGCCTGTGATCGTGAGGCAGCCTCCAGTTGTCTGTAGAAGGCCTCATTGACTTCGTCTTCCTCATCAGGTGGCCTGTAGTGAACACCCACAGCAGTGTCCCCCTTGTTGGCCTCCCCTTCATCTTTACCCATAAGCTCTCAGCTTGTTCTTCATCCATCCCAAGGGAGAGCTTGATATGTTCCAGCTGCTCCCTCACATAAAAAGCAACTCCACCACCTCTCCTTGCTGGCCTGTCTTTCCTAAAAAAATGTGTAGCCATCCATGACATCATTCTAGTCATGTGAGCTGTCCCACCATGTCTCTGTAACTGCAATGAGATCATGGCCCTATGGCCATGCATGGATCTCTAATTCTTGTGGTTTATACCCCACGCTGTGCGCATCCGTGTACGGGCATTTCAGATCACTAAGAATGGGTCACTGAAACAGCTAAGGAGGGTCTTGGGGCAGAATCTCAGCTCATGCATTTAAATGACTGTGATACGAAGGGCCCATTCACACAGTTTGGGAAGCTGGTCTCCTGGATGGTGGTAGCAGGATCATAGCATGAGGTAATTTTCTCTGTTCCATTCTGGCTCTCCTGTCCACAGTGTAACACAACAGTAACTGCCTCACATCAGGATGTCCCTCCTGGAGGTTTTCTTTCACTGTTCTTCTGAATTAGTGGCATCTGATGTGAACTGAAAATCAGATTGGAAAAAAACCCGATTTAAAGCTGAATTTGCTTTGACTGGGCATTTGTTGGTGAATCTAGAGGCCATGTAAGACTGGGCTAACCTCGGGTGTGAGGAAATGTAATTGCACTTCCAAGACTTGAATAGATCTTCGAGGCTATTGTCTTCAAGCTGCAACATATGTGCACAGTGACCCTAGAAGGACCTGGATCCTGGCTGTTGATAAATGGCATTATTTTATTTATTTATTTTCTGCCTGTTGCAACATTGGCCAAGGAAACCTGCCCCACCAGTTTTGCCATTCCAATTCTGCCATTCATTTTTGGCTTCCAGCCACACTATAAAGTCAATAGTAGTCAATGAAACAATAATGGGAGAGGAGGACCAGGATTAGAGACACAGTCGATCTCTCACCAGTAGCCATGTGACTCCAAGGCTAAGTGTTGGCTTTTAATTATTATTAACAAAAGGAATCTGGGAAGGAAATGTGATCTTCCCTTTGTGTGGTGTGCATGGTCTACTCTTGAATATGCTTCCTGGAAAAAAGAAATAACCCTCTGCACAGAGAAAGGCAGGGTCTCTCTGCTGAACCTGTGGTTTTCATTTGTCTGGTTTCTGGATGACTGCATTACATTATGGAAAGTTTGTTTTTTGCAGCTTCTAAGTCCTTTTGTGAAGATCAGAAATGCAAGCTGGGTGAAGAAAAATAAATCAAAGTTGTTGCTATTACCCCTTCTCCAACCTCACAGTTTCCTCTAGGAAGGATGTGATTGATGAGAAATTCCCTGGCTTTATTGTAGAAAGTATCAAATGGAAGAGTATATCCATTTTCTTCATCATGGCTTAAGATGATATGGCTGGAAGTTGACTGAGCTGAAATCCCAGGGTATAGACTGCCAGAACTCAGGTGGCCTAAAAATACACACGGTGATTTCCTGATGTTCTCCATACCCACCAGTACAGTGCCAATATGCTGGTCATAGTGCAAGATGATGCATACAGCAGTCTGCTAGGAAAAAAAGCACATTAGGGTTATTTTTTAAATGTAAGATCTGCTTCATCACGGTCTGATTACTCCAAATGACCTGTGACAGGAGGGGTTTTGCCACAGTCGTGAGGAACCACCTCTTTCTCAGGTACCACTACAACATTTGACCAGATGACTCATTCCTGTATACTTGAATGTCTGGGGTGAGGCTTTTTTGCAAAGAATCTTTTCTTCTCTCATCAAAACCCTTCAGGGCAAGGATTAACTTTTGTTCTGCTGTGTTTGTACAGCACCATACACAATCTTGCATGGTCCTATATGGCACAACCCTTCACAGTCCTCTAAAGGGCTGCTGCTCCTTGTCACAGATGACTGTGAAGCTTGAGTTTCCTTAGATGTTCCTGACAGAACTGCTAACTTCTTACAGATCTGGGGCCAGAAATGGATGCCCTAAAAGGTATGCACCACAATAAAACTCCACCTCATTCTGGGTAGTAGCTTTTGGCACTAAGAGATGTAAAACTGCATGGCCACATGGTGCTTTGGTGGGGCCTAAGTAGTTTTTGGCAGCTGACGCTTGCACCCACGAGGTTTAGCCTTCCATCTTCCTCTTGGATGAGGAAGTGTTGATGGAGAGCACATGGGAGACACCTCCTGTTTGCCACAAAGACCGCTTTTTCCAACATACCTTTCATGGGATTCTTACATGGGCCAAAGTTTTCAGGAGCAGTACATCAGAGGAAAACGTGATCTAGGAGTCCATGAAAAACTTAGGTGCCCATCTTAAATGATGTCTTGGGCTATGCTGTTTGGTGGGACGGTAGCTACTGGGCATGTGAAAGTCTCTTTCAAAGGTAAATATTCCTGAGAGAAATGCAGAGTAATTGTAAAAGTTACCAGCATAGACTTGAGCATGGAAATATATATAAAGACAGGACTAGAGTTGGTGTATAGGTGGGAGAAAGGCAGAAGGTATCAGATGAAGGGGTTAGCAGGCTTTCGGTTACATGCTCCATTTAGTGGGAACAAGAAGGAAAAGTCTTCTGCTTTTCCTCTTAGCATACTGTCCCCATGGCCCACATTTGTCATCTAGGACTTTAACAGCAGAGAAAAAATTTGCATTGCAGTAAAAATAAACTGGCTTTTTTGTTATTGACTATTTTTATGAAATGTTTAAAATGAAGCATTGCAAAAAAATGAAAATCATACCCATTCTTTTGCCAATTTCAATACAGATAGAGAAGGGATGAACTATTTTTAACAAAAATAAATACCCCTCTTTGAGGTCTTCCTCTGAATTTCATACCAGGACCCTTTGTGTTCCCTGGCATAAGTGTTTGATCCAAAAATACACAAAGATCTGCCAAACCACTAACTACAACCGAGACAAAGTTGAGTAAAAATGGAGCCAAAAAATGTTGTGTGTGTGGCTTCTTTTGAGAGGTTAGATCACTTTTATGTTTTTGAAACACATAAATATACAACTATATATATTTATAAATGGCTTAATGTTGCTTATCAGGGGAAACTGCACAGGTGAAAAGGATATAGAGGAGACAAAAAAAGGCACAGGAGAGAAATTAGAGGATGGAGAATGGGGCAGGGAAGTTAAACTCAGCTGTTCCATCTTCAAACTGGTCTTCAAACACAAAAAGTGATGGTTTTGTGATTTTTGGTGGAATTATCCTGTAAAACCCCATGACACAGTATGTGAGCAAACTACAAATTTGGAGAATTACTAAAAGGAGCTGACAGTTCTCATGCTGATGTGAGCTGTAAGACTTGAGATGGGAAGGACTGGAAAATTATGCATTGGGAGGGTTTATAAACCATATGGCATCTAACGTAGCTGTTCCTAAACCAGAGCCTTGATCCCAAGGTGGTTTGCAAGAGTGCATCCACCTGGCAAAAATTCAATTGCAGATGTAAGGCTTTCAAGCAGAAATGGGGCTGCAAGCTGGGAAGAGAAGCTGGCACTTGAGAATGGTTACTCCTAATGCTGGAAGTAGGAAGGTATTGCTCAGCCACTGAGGCCACTGCGTTTTGTTCTGTCCCCAGCTGGAAAAAAAAAGGAGACTGACCAAGGAGTACCATAGCTTTGAGGAATTTTGATATCTATATACTACCTATACATTTAACTTCTGGGTGGGGTCCCAAAAGGAGAACCACAGAACTTTAATAGAGAGTGGGATATGGGCAGAAATGGGGTGTTACTTTGAGCGACAGGAAAGCCCACTTGTGAAAGATGTAGCCATGTGGGTTTACACCATCTAAGAACGTAATCCCAGTATCTTAAATTGCACACGTGTCTTTTGGTGAGCACGTATTTGACTCTTAATTATCTGGTATGGATAAGTGAAAGCAATCTTTCTTCTTTGTGGAACACCAGAAAGTCCTGAAAGGCACTAGAAGAGGTTACGCTCTACCAGATGAGATTTTGAGGGTGTGGTACTTTTATTTCATTCTTTTACCCAAATGTCACTTTTTACTTAAATTGAGCGGTTTTCATTATGTTCCCTCTCAGTGACCCAAATACAGCTTTGTGTCACAGTTTGGACCTGACATTCCATGGACTATACTCTCCCAAACAGCTTCAGCAGTGCCTAGTCCTCATTCAGCAGCAAAGAACTAGAGGAAGACTCCTTCACACCAAAGTAACATGAAGGATGTTTTTACCTTTTTGTGCTTTTAAGCACAAAACCTTTGCGTTAGGTACATAACTTGCATAGTCTTTCACTGGGCTTTGGGATCCTGTCTTCTGTCTGCATTTGAAAATATGTCCTAACTCAAACATATTCAGCTAGAGCATTTCAAACAGAGGGAAAAAAAAAATCAAGATGAGGAGGCAGGCTTATTTTCTGGTACAGCATGAACGCCAGATTTATCTGGATGAAACAAGCCAGAGATTACATTTAGACCCTCAAAAGGATGGCGAATATCAAACATTTCTGCAAGGTTTGGATAAGCCTCATTTGTTTGGATCTTATCTGTTTTGCATGTAAAAATAATTTTCTCTCCACAAACAGAAATGTTCCCAAAACCAATCCCTCTTTACCAAACCTAAGTGGTAGACCTAGGGACAGCAGACCTTCCCCAGCCTCCCTCCTCCGCAAGGCTTCCCTATCAGCCCCGAAATCTGAGCTCTCCCAAGCTTCCTGTTTTCCACAGTTGCGTTCTCACTTTCATGGTATTTTCTGAAGTATACCCCACCACAGCTTGTGGTGTTTCTATTTGGGAAAATGCTATTTTCCTATGCTGCTGGATCCCCAGAAACACTCTGCAAAGACACCTTAACCTGCATGGAGGACTCCTCTGGGAAGTCTACCATGGTCAGTCAGTCCTCCAAATACAGTTATCAAGGCAAGAGACTCAGTCTTCAAAGCCTGGGAAGTGTTTGATATTCCAGGAGAAAGTGATTTTTAATTGCTCCACAATTCCCTTATCTAACTATGGAAAAAGGCATAGCACAGGAGGAAGGAAAAAATGTCCCTTGTCTGTCCCATGCCCCTGCTTGCAAGTAGCTTAACCCTGAAAGCCAACCTCACAGCTACGTTGCCATTGTAGTGGGCAACATCTGCACCTATTTTCACAAGTTTTCCCCATACCTTAAAAAAAAAAAAAGGCAAAAAACCTTTATTGAAAAGTGGCTTTTTACGCTGAATGAAATAATGTTTGCAGAAAAACTCTTCTTTGGTGAGTAATGTTTTGGGTTTCTTATGCTTTTTAAATGCTGCTTTTTCAGAACAATGAGACCTAACGGGACACAGGTGGGTGGCAGGCCCATGGATGCACTGACAGACAGTGGCATTTACCAAGCACTGACACCTTTGCCTGCAAATAGATGTTTTATGGTTGGGCCCTTGCTAGCAGGTGATGGCAGGAATGGTAGATTCCTGCGCTTATTGTACAAGGGCCAGATCCCTCTGGCCTAGCTTTTGCATGTTGGAAAAATGACCTTTCCTCTAAGCTGGGCTCCCAAATCCTCCATGGAAAAAAAAGACACTTTCTGGTGGTGACATCTCCTGCTCCAAGCTCTGGTCAACAGGTGATGGAGACGTGGGGGAGCTTCTGGAAAAATGAGAATGACGAAGGACATAGGAGTGCTACCAGGTAAAGCCCGGTCAGTGGGGATGAGGGGTGCTCCTGGTCAAAGGAGATGACTCCAGGTTGTGGTTTCCACCTCTGGCTGGTGAGGCTGCTGCGTCTGCGATGAGGTGTTTGCATCTCTCTCCTTTCCTGGGTCCCTGCCTTCCTGTCTGGCTCTTCCTTCCTTTGTTTACTCACCTGTGAGATATATTGTCTCAAGGCCAGACTGCCCGCTTCCTAGAGCAGGCAGCGCTGCCTGGGTTGTGTGTTGGTACAATGATGTGTTAATCCTTGTTTGGGGTAGCTGCCCACGAATGCTGGGCTAATGATAGCCGTCTCCTTCCATCACCATGTACAATGGCTGGCACCCTGACAGCAGGCTGATAGGTGTGCCGAGTTTTGTAATAAGCAAACAAAAAAAAACACAAGGGTGAGCAAGGACAAGGCAAGTGGTGCCCTGGGTGAGCAGCAAGGACCTCGGGGAAAAAAGCCCTGGGGGCAAATGATGGGCAGCCCTATCCCCTTGTTCCCTCCCCTCTGCTACCCTGCCCCAGCCCACCACTACCACCACCTCGCCCTTCAGTTAGGTTGCTGGAGCAGGAGGACAAGGAGATGAAGGAAAAGTGGCACCTTACCACCTGAGAAGACACCAAGTAGGCAGCCAGGAAAGACATAGGGAGGGCTTCTGTTCTTCCTCCTGCTTCTACCACACCTTCTGTCCCTCCTGACCACCGAGGGGTTGCCTGAGGGCTGGCTGGGCTCTCATTCCGATGTGAGTGTGGAAGGAGGATAGTTTACTTCAAACAGGTCAGACATGATGGTCACCTGTCCTTCTGCTTCCTTACGTTCCCAGGGGAGCAACTGGATAAATGCTATGATCATCCATACTACAACTAGGCTTGTGCAGGTCTGTTGTGGATGGAGATGAGTGTAAGATTAAGTACGGAGAAGTCAACGGCCACTGCTTCATCCCGGCTGAGAGAGGAAGAGGAGAGTGAGGTTCTAGGAGGCAGGGATGGAGGTAATATTGTGCCATTTAGGGCACAAAATGGAGCTTTCAGATATCAGCTCTGAGTTTTCATGTATCAAGTTCTCACCATTTGGCCTGTCACTGTGGCGAGGGCTTCCCAGATTCAGCCTGTGCCCCGTGCCACAGCCGATCTGTCCTCTAGTGAATGTCATGCGGAAAGGTCCCATCATGTAGGTGATGATTTTGGAGGGGGTCTGTGGGGAACAGGCAGTGACATTGTTCTGTCTTGGCCTGTCTGGGAGCCGCTCTGCTGCACAGGTACTGTATATAACATACAGGATGTTAATTCAATTTTCATGTACATTTTGGTGGAGCTGAATGTGGCCTTTGTCTAGCACTCTGGCTCACAAGGGCTTTTTCATAAGAAATTCTATTTAAATGAAATAGAAAACTTTCTGATAGTTACCAAACACCACAAGACAATGGCAGGCTATATCTGTTCATCATCATCAGGCATTCATTTATCGTAGGAAGGAATTTCTTGGTGATAATCCTGAGTGAAGTCTTGCTTATTCACATGGCTGGATGAGATCCAGCATCGATAGCACCTTGCTGAACCCTTTGGAGTGCCAAGCTGAAATTACAGCAGAGATGTAACGAAGCTGGAGAAGCACTAACAAATAACCCAATTGCAGCTGCACCATAAACATCTTCCCATGTGATGATATTAAGAAGAAGAACAGATGGACAAAATACAGCTATGACTCCAGCAAGAGGTACAGCACAGACTGAAACATGTAACTTTGGAAGGGAGGATCGGGAATTTGTTAGGAGGGATAATGGGAAGCAACGAGCTGGTGGAAAGTGTTTGTGCTAAGAGTGGGATGCAGGAGGGAAGCACCACAGAAAACCAGAGGCAGAAGGAACCTGAGAGCCCACCTAGTGCTACCACCCTGTACAGGTGTGTCTGCATCACCTCCTCTTAACCACGCTCTGTAGCCTTCCCAGGCACCCTGTGCCGCTGCCTAGCACCTTTGCCATCAGAAAGCATTCCCCAGCCTTCAACCTGGCTCTCCCTCGGTCTTCTTAAGCTCATTAATTATTATCCTGCTCCTGGAGATGTGACAATTAGCTTATTAGGGAATGGTTTTGCCTGCATATAAACCAATGATCGCAATCATCCCCAGGAGAAAGGAGGGTGACTCCATGCAGCCATCTCAGTGCCAGATGGAGTCCAGCTTTCAGGTGAAATTCTGCCTAAAAGAACGGACTGAGAAAGGTTTTTTTCCTAATGCTGTAGGACGTGTTCCAGGCCTGTGTAGAAAAACCTCAAGTTAGATCCTGAAGGAATTAATACATCAGTCAGCTTCAACAAAACCTTCTAGGGAAGTGATAAGAAGGCATAGTAAATATTTTACTAAGGGCTGGGCAGAAATATCTTAACCATTGTGGGGCAAATTAGTGGCTCAGCACCTATGAAGAGCATGTAGCATAGCACCACTCTGAGGACAGCACACAACCTTGTTTAACCCCATGGAGGTGTCACTGCTTCTGTGGCAAGTGTCTTAGGCAAGCAGCTGGGCATGGTCCAAGACTAGCATTCCCTTCTCGTATGCTCCTCCAGGCTTCCAGAGGAGCTCACACTCTTCTCTTGGGTGTTAGATGGCTTTGAAAATGTGAGCACTTTGTCATCTCTTGATGAGAACTGAGACCCTATGTGAGGAGTCAGCAGGAGAACAAGGAGGCTGAAAATATGAAAATGCCTCTACCTGCTGCTTTCAAGCAACAATGGGGAGCCAGCAGGCTAGGAACAGTGGGAACTAGATGAGCACGTTGTGCATATAGGGCATAGGATCAACCAGTAAATAAAGAAAACCAGAACTATTAATCACCTAAGTGATTGCAACAGAGTGGGTACCAAAGAACCCAGTTTTCACAAGGGGAAGCTGGACCTTGTCCATCTGCCAGAACGCCTCCAAATGAGGTAGCAAACTGGTAGCTAAACTGATTGAAATTATTCTTTAAGGGATTGTCAAAGCTTACTGACAAAAAGCTGTCAGGGAAAAAAAAAAAGTGTAAAGGAGTTAGGTGAATGACTACTTTTAGATCAGACCTGGGGCTATGGGCATGCCTACAAGGTATTTTGCAGCCAGATACAGATATACTGTCTGAACTCTGAACTGATCAGATGCCATAGGACAGTACTGACCCCACAGTAACCTGAGCTTGGGTTTTTCAAGGTGATAACTCCTTTAAAGCAGCTTCCATTCAACTCTGCACACAGGCAGGTCTTGATCATGCTTGCTCAGTGCCTGGGCAGAGTGTAAAATGGATGTGGCTTGAGAGAGAAGCTTAATTAATAGATACAAACAAGGTCTAGCAGGCTTTGTGCCAAATCAGAGCACAGGGAAAAGGGCACACTCAGGGAATGTGAAAAACAAAAAGAAAAGTAATGTAGAGAAGAGCAATGTCAGTACACGGTTACTTGCGGCAGTGAGTCCCAGGGGTCATCGCTTGCTCAGCAGAGTGAATTGCTGGATGTCAGTGTAATTAATGTGAATGACTGAAGATACAGTAGCAATGGTTAAATCAAAAAAAGTTGGAAAACTGTTGGAAGATACGTAAAAACTAGCTTCAGGGCCTGAGACTGTCTGTGTTAGAGATTTAAAGGCAGGTATCTCACTGCTGTCTACAGTCATGGTTCCTGGACCACCCTTTGGGCCAGGAAGGTCACCAGTACCTGGGGGACTTGGTCCATATTTGGAGTCAAATGGAGTTTGACACTGGATATTGCTCCCTGCACTCAACTTTAGGGTCAGGTTCCCCACCTCGCTGGTCCCTGGTAGGCAACTGCCCACAGTGATACAAACCCCGCTACAAACTCTGCTGCTGACTCTGTCTGGAATCGATGCTGGCAGACAGGCTCCAGGACAAATGGCCACTTGGACGGGCTCCCTCGGGGCTGGCCCAGGGAAGGCAGAGCCCGGGGCCACCGCCAGGATGGAAAAAGGGGAAAACAAGCTGCTGCCTCCACTCTACCTGTCTGAGGGTTTAAATTTGACTTTAGGTCAACCAGACCTGCCAGCATGGCACCTTCTGCTAGCATAAAATGGCCTTTAAAGTGGGAAGGGAAATGAGTATATAACACAAACAAACAAAAATTGGTTGACCAAGAATTCAGGGAGCAGAGTATAACTGCACATAAAACTGAGTTTTGCCTCAACCACCAATTTACCTTGTCTTGAGGGCACTGGAATATGTTAAGAGGCATCCAGTGGCCACAGACTTGGCCTGGCGAGTGGCGCCAGCACTTGCTCCTCCTTGAGCCCTTCCCAGCTGGTGGAGGTGATGCCCTTCAGTTCTGCATCCCAGCTGTCAATGTAGCCTCGTCAGCCCCTGGGCTGGCCCTCCCTACCCTCCTCCCTTGCTGAACACCTCGAGGGTATGCCTAGTGATGGGTCCTGGTGCTCCCAGCATCAGACCCACTGGAAGGCTTGCAGATATGAGGGACTGGGGATGCACATCCAGAAAGAAGCAGCGGCCACAGAGCACGGCCCTTGCAAAGCATGGCAGGAAAGCAGGAGATGAGGGTTGTCAGTGAGAGTAATATATTTAACTCTAGGGGGCAATTTTTTGTGGTGGCTGCACTGCAGGCTAAGCAGTCATGAGACTGTAAGGCAAGAAATGCTCTCTTTTTGCAGTGTCAACTATAGACAGAGGCCTAGGGCAGCTCTGCCAGGCTTAGCCGTCTGGAAACTAGTTTCTCACTTTAGCTGTGTTAAGCACAGATGCATTGAGAGGGCAAAATGTCAGAACTAAGCTTTGGCTTTTGGTTGTGGGGTTTGTGATATTAATTGGGTTTTGCTTCCTTTATTTTTACATCATTGCATCATTTTCCCTCTTGCTGCCCTCCACCGCTGCTGACCCAAGGAGCAAGCTGACCTGTGTGCAGCCCCCTGGACCCTGCTGTGCACCTGACACAATGCAGCATTGCTAAACAGAAGGCAAGGGGGCCTGAGGGAGCTGTGAACCCTGCAGTGGGGCTGGCAGTGTTCTCCAAACTCAGCTTCTTCAGAAAGCTCAGTGCCCCTGATTTCCCCTTCTCTACCTACAGGGAGATCTCTGCAGTCCTGGGAGCTAATTTTAGGGGCTTGGTCACTGGCTGCTGAGCTGACTGTGAACAAGGGCTTGGAGGTGTTCAGGGAGATTGGCAGAGGTCTGGTATTTTCAACCTTATTTCCAACTGGTTCAGGCTGGACCCCTTTAAAGACGCAGCTGGCCCCCAAATCAGCAGGGAAAATGTTGCTAAACCTCCATGGCCGAATCACAGAAGCTACGGGTTGTCGCAGCCCCCAGCTACAGATGGTTAGCTTTTTAACCCAAGCTATCTTATCTCCCGCTTTAGACTTCGGAGAGCCCGGGTTCAACTCTTGGCGCCTCAGCCAGGAAGCTGGCTGCCTTGGATGCTCTCCAGTGCTTATTTACAACACACATATGTAGCATGCCCATTGATTTATACTCTGGGCAGCCTCCGCCCCAAAGAGGCAGATTTAGAAGCAGCGTCTCTTCAAAGCAAGGCCGTGCTCTGCTTTGTTTTGCCCTCAGTTGAGCCTGCTCACATCTGGATGCTCAAACCCAGGTAGTGGTGCTGGCATTTTTGGCGGAGCCTCCCAGCAGGATTAGAGATTCAGCCCAGAGTACAAGTTCCCAGCCTCTTAAATCAGAGGCTTGGTGCTTCACAAGCACTGAGACTCTCCAGGCTTCAGCAGGGAGTCTAACAGTGCCCCTGGACAGATTTAGGTTCCTAACTTTAGACCCCCACTTTGAAAATGTTGGCCTTTATGTTCTGAGCCCGGTATTTCAGTATGGTGACACACTGTAATCCCTTCTATTCTGGTATCCTACCACCTATTCAAACACACCAGACCTGTTAAAACAGCCAGATCAAAGAATTTGTCTTTTCTTCCCCCTCTTTCCACCTTTTGCATATGGACTATTTCTGTCCCGAGTCCCTTGTCCTCCTATCAAAATAAGGCTTGCAAACCTCAAGTGAAAAAGTCCTGTCTGTTGCACGAAGGGGAAAGACGGTGCCAAGGCTGAGCAAGTTTTGGCTGGCCGGTCTCTGCCCCCACGGCAGGGGCTGAGCATCCTGCACTGCCGGGCCCTTCTCCCAGCACCCCCACCCTCGCAGCTTGGATCCAGAGGCACCAAGCCTGGCTAGGAGTAGCCTCGCACCTGCTTTTCTTCAGCAGAAGATCTCCCTTTTCTTGGGCACATGAATCACTCCGTGACATTTTCAAGGATCTGCCTGGTGCTTGGGATCAAAGGCTCAGCACCTTCCTTGCGTGTGAACTCGTGCCAGCGTTTTCATGAAAAAAATAATTGTGTGCCCTGTTCAACAGACCTGGCTAATGGCAGGTTCTGAGAAGCACCTAAGTACCTGGTAGCGGAGATGTAATAAAGCCTGCTATACTTAGGCCCTTGCAGGCACTTCCAATTATAAAAATCTATTTTCAGATCTTTAGAACTGTCCTTTTTTAAAATTGTTCTTAGCAAAGAGCCTCAGCCTTGGGTTATATTTTTTTTTTCTTACATTAAAAAAAACACGCATTGTTTTGCTTATTTTGAGCTGGGCGTTTGAAAAAACAAACAGGTTTGCTGGTGGGAGAGCTATTTTCTGTGTTTGTGCAAGTAAAGAAAGGTGTGATTTATAAAAATGAAAGTCCACAGAGGATGCAAAATTTCCCTTTCCAAAAGACATGTTCTCTGGGGTGTCTTTGGGAGGAGGCTGCGAGGTCTGAGGTCTTGCTTACAGACAGAAAGTGCTCTCTGACGTAGAAAAAACTCTTAGGAGAATCACTGCAGACCTCCTACGCCCTGTCTGGCCCCACGCTCACTTCAAGACTACACAAAGGACAGTTGCTGGTGGGGAACACTTTCCTCCTCACTTGATGGTTTGCAAGTATCATCTATAAAAGACCAGACAGAACAACACCTTCTGATTTGAGAAGGAGAATGCATACATAAAGTCCAGAGCATTTTAGCTGCCTTCCAAATAAAAAAGCAGAGGAATTTAAATATCTTTTTTTTTTTCTTTTTAATAACCTAACCAGTGAAGACTGGGAGATACACAGCCAAAGACCAGCTCCTCACTGAGAGCTGCTGAGCCAATTCTGTAGCAAAAGTGCAATTCAGGCATAAATGTCAAATGTAAATTTAAGTTTCTTTTGCATCGGTCACGTCCTCCCCAACTGCGTTGTAATTTAGTGGGAAGGATGCTGTATTTGGGATGGACATGAAAAAGCAAGATGTGCAGCCTGATGCACAGGCTGGGATGCCGCTCATGGGGGCCCAACGCCTCTTCCTTTGCCTCCCCGCTTCTCCCCAGGGGCTGCAGGAGACCTGAATAGTAGCGGTGCCAGCGTGTCTCGGCTGCGCAGGGGGCCCTGTGCCCAGGCGCTGCGCAGAGCTATAATGCAGCAAAGTCGGTTTTGGCGTGGGTTTGACCTGCAGTGAGGCAGAGGGTCAGGGGCGTGCGGGCAGCTCCCTGCCTCAACAGGCAGGAGCGGTGGCAGAGGGGCAGCTGAGTCAGCGGGGGCAGCTGGGGTGTCTCTGGGCGGTGAGGAGCAAAGGGTGGTGTGTTTCTGCCTGCTCGGTGCAACACAGCTCTGTGAGCGACCTGTGAGCTCAGGGCCAGACGCAGAGCAGCCTGTTGGCTTTCCCACCTCGTCCGCGCTCACATGCCATGCCCCATGGGCTTCTGGAGTCTGTATGGACAGAGTCAGCCCCACAGTGTCTTTGCTTGCCAGTGTGGGCATGTTCGAGCCACTTCTGTGTCTTGGTGTAGAAACAAGCAGCTGGCAAGAGAGGAGAGGGTCATGGCTTGGTGAACCAGCCCTAGGAAGCGCTGTTACCCATGCAGAAGGGTCGCTGGGCTGGAACAGGGCACTTGTGGGGACAGGAGAATAGAGGACAGTGTACCTTGGGCACAAAGAGTTTTCAGGGGTAGCACCAAGGGTGGTGTTTGATTTAACCAAGAGATGGTGATTGATTCAGCATGGATGGGTGGAAAGGCCTCTGGCGGAGCTTTGTCCCACCACTTTTCATTCCTTCGCTGCTGACCTTTCAACAGCATGCCCAGCAGTCAGGGGCAGACCAGTCCGGATGGCTCTATGCAGTTTTTGTGTGGTATGGGGCTGCTTGTGAGTACCCTGCAGACCACCAAATCAGGAGAGACACCAAGGAAAAACAAAACCATTGCCAAAGGCAGAGGTAACCACGTGTGCACTTAGATGATCTGCAGCAGTTCCAGGCAGGGAAGAGCAGCATCAGTGCACAGCCTTTGAGGTGGCTTGAGTCTCTGTGTACATGAGGTGGATGTGGGATCTTGGCTTATTGCTCTTTCTCCAAGAGCTTCTCTGTCCTGGGAAACCTCTCCCCAGGCCAGCTGTGAGGCTGTGTGCAAGGAGTCCTGCTCAAGCCCATGTCAGATCCTGCGATCTGCAAAAGGCTGAGCGACTCTCTCTGGCACTGCAGGCTCTGGGTATCTCTTGGGAGCTGGGAGCTGTCATGGTGTTGTAGTAGGTTTTGGATGTAACTGAGGGAGGATACGTAGAGAGAATGACAGCTTTTACTGGATCAGATGTTATGGGTGGAGAAAAACAAGTGAACTTTTGTCCATATATGTCCTCCTTAGGGGTGTCTGAAAACTCGCCTGTTTTTTCTGCCTCTATCTGTTGGTCCAATAAAAGCTATTACTGGCCCCTCCAAACCTTGCTGTGGGAGCTGAAAGGCAGCTTGAAAAACCAAACCCAAGCAACAATGTGTAATTGTCTGTAATGAGAGACAATATTCTCTTAGCTCAGTTTTTCACAGCGAAGTGGGATAAACACTGACATGTTTCCCACAGCTGAATTCAACTTTTGCCATCAAAATGTGGCAAAGCAAAGAGCACCTTATAGTGTCTATGACCGGTATTGCTTAAGGCTGCTCGTGCTCTGGTCCTCTCCTCGGCTCTGCTTGACCGAGTACACGGAGCATGTTGTTCAATGCTGCTTCCAAGAGAAAGCAATGGAGAGTGCCTACAGCCTGCAGCCCTTGGATTACATTTGACAGCGATGTAACCTTCTGCTGTTCCTAGGCAGACTAGGGGGCATCTCAGCTGGAGGAAGAGAGGAGGAAGGAGACCAGAAATGAGAGACGCAGGAGGAATCCAGACAGATACAGTCCAGCTCAGTTGGGCTAAGATCTTCTTGGCTTGGCAGATGCCTGACCTGCCAGGGGATGGTCAGCATGCCCAGAATGAGGAGGATGGCTGCAAGCACTCACACTGTCTGGCCCAGCAGTGGGGAGGTGACCTTGACAGACTGCTCCAAGTGCCAAGGCAGCCGGAGGCAGGAGGGCAATTGGACCTGAGTCAAAGAGCATGGATCGCTCCAGAGGGAGAAGGAGGCATGAGCCATAGCAACTGAACTTGTTTATAACTTGTGTTTCTTGGTATGTGAATGACAGGAAGGCAGGAGATGTCTGAAGCAAGGAGCTCCTGCCTACATACAGAGTATCTGGTTTAGCAAATTAGCCTCCTTGTTGCCTAAAATACCCGAATGTGTATGTGCTTTACTATCCTCTCTAGTCATTATAAATATACATATATATATATATATGTAAAAGATGGTCAGTTCCACTATGATATGGGCTGCATCCAATTACATTTCTGCTCCAATAACCCAGACAAGTGGGGGACAGTTTGCTGCTTACTCTTTGGTGTTCCCAGTGCTTTGCAGCCAGTCCTCACCGCACGGATGCCTGCATCTACTTTCCCAGGGAATAACATGTTGAAAGCATAGGAGTTGCAGACTCTAATTTCCATCCAAAAGACTGTGATGAAAACCTGGAGGGGAGTAAATCTCTTTTCAGGCTGTGCAGCAGCGGTACAATTTAAGCTGTATGTTGCAAAAGGGATTTAAGGCATGTCCCACTTCCTGGGAAAAAGGTGCTCAAAGATAAACTATTCCTTAAAACCTGAACTAGAACTTCTGAAAACAAAAATACTTTCTGAGTTTTATTTTACTATAGCTGGCTGTGTAGCTTGTTCCAACCACCAGGATGCTTTTAAGTGCATTCATGAGTAAAACCCACTTCCTTCATCACTGGGACAATAGGGCAATAAATGGGAACATCTCTCCAGGGCCCTGCGTGGTCTGGAGCGGCATTACTCAACCTGCCAGCCAGCCAGCAGCCAGGCCAAACAACACGCAGACTAGCAAAAACAGAGGGAAATAAAAAAGATAAAATAAGATGCGTGGCTTTTGGCTTGAATTTCCATCAGTGGGAATGTGCACATGATGGCTACACTGCAGGAAACGCTTTTGTTCAAAGGGGGTAGGTGACCAGGGGAGAAGGATACCTTTACCACCAGCAGTTAACCTGCAGTTAAACAACTAAGAACAACTGCATGTGACCAGGGAAGATCAGCTCAAAGAACAACCTGAGACCATTGCTCCCATTTCTGCTCAGGGTTCAAGGATACCATTATGAAGTGTCTAATTCAAAGCTCTGCCTGCTTGGACAAATGCTGGTTGTGGATCCATCCAGGAGGACTGAATCTGAGCCATTTCCCTTGGCTTACCTGTGGCAGGCCTGTACAAGCCTTTAGTAATACAGTGCTTTTTAAGAGCGAGTCAGTCTAATGGAGAAGGATTATGGTAAAACTGCCTCCTGCCCCTAAAATTTTCTCCATTATATTATTCACACTCTTTAAAATATTTTACCTATTAATTTTTCTGCCTTTTTTTTGGTGTTGTTTTTGTTGTTGTTGTTGTTCTGAGTGCTTGACAATGCTGCCACAGGCTGTTCCCTCTACAGTGACAGTAAGACATACTAGCCCCATGCCTTGAGAGCCAGCAGTTGGGCTGTGCCCGAAGTAGGCTGGAATGGGAGGCATCAGTCATGCCAAGAACCACCAGCCAGGAGGCTGCTGTGGGACAACATCTGGTACCACTGCAAGGAGCTAGGGAATGGAGAAGCCAGGGGTTTGTGCGCATTGTCTCATTCTCTTTTCTTTTTTTTTTTTTTTTATTTTATTTTATTGTATTGTGCAGAGCACACGACGCATCAGAAAGCAAGCACAGCAAACAAAAACAAAAAAACCCAAAGTACTGGAAAACAGTACTCCTTTCCATTAGTACTCCTAATGGAAATCACATCTCAGATGTTGTGGGTGGGTGGGGATGGATGGTTGGAGAAAGGAAACGAACAGGTGAGGAGCCCATGTCCTCCACTCCAGCTCTCCTGCCTGCAGCAATCCAAGGGGAATGAAGGCAGCAAGGAAGGGTGCTCTCCCTGCAGGGAGGCCAGACTGTGATGGTGCCATAGGACTCAGAAGCGTCTCACAAGTTTCTATAGGGCAGAACTGTGCAGCTTCCAGTACTCCCCTGGGATGCTGCAAGAGCCCTCTTACTCTGAGATGGAGATCGCTGTGGAGAATCACAGAGGGCAGAAGGTTCAGAGGAGGTCAGGGGGCACCTGGGGGTAAAATCACAGGGCACTTGCTGCATTGCCCAACTGAGGAAACTCCTTTGGTGCTGTCTGCTGAAAGCTGGAAGAATATTTAAATGGAAAGATGACTCTTTCCTGGTCTATGTATAATACA
Source organism: Falco cherrug (assembly GCF_023634085.1). Classification (NCBI taxonomy): domain Eukaryota; kingdom Metazoa; phylum Chordata; class Aves; order Falconiformes; family Falconidae; genus Falco; species Falco cherrug. The sequence continues at coordinate 14,666,240 of NC_073709.1, forward strand.
CTTTCCTTAAGTACTTCCTACCAGGATGAAAATGATTACTGGGGTAAATGAGCCTCCAGCCTGATCTGATGTACCTAATAACTTTTGACAACCATAGAAAACAGCAAGGGATGACAAGAAGGCATCTGGTCCCTCTCTGACCTGCAAGGCACATCAGCTCATTTCCATACATCTTTCCCAGAGACCTTTGATCCCTTCCTATCATGAAGGAGAACTGGCCTCCAGCACCACCAGCCCCAGTGTCCTACTCCAGAAAATGATATCTGGCAATGGGATGTTGCTGCCGGAGGAATTCAGCCAACATACACCCTCTTCCTGAGTCGCTCCCAGTAAATAAGGTGACCAGAAATAGGCTACAGCCCAAGGGCTTAGAATTGGCAGGCTGTAAAATAGCCTTCAGAGTGTAGACAGGGCAGCCCTGATTTCTCACTTTTGGGACACCCTTCCAGTAAGGCAAGGAGCACAAGCTCTACAGGCAAACTGATACTCCAAAAGAGTACAAGTGGTCAAGAGATTCAGGCAAAATGACGATCACTTGGAAATTACTTTTTGGTTCCCAGGAGGACCTTGCTGGTCTTGGAAGTCCTTGGATTTCACTCAGTGTTCTTGGCAGGTGGCAAAACTTTTCCAGCAAGCTTTCCTGTTTCTTCCAGTCTTTTGGCTCCCCTTGTTCAAGATTTTCTTTCTTAAAAGCAGATTTTGCTCATTGCTTTTCTTGTGGAAATTCTCCATTTCCATGTGGAAGAGCTATCAAGAATCAATAGCTGTGCTGGAAACAATCATGCATGCTCACCATCATAGAGCTCTTCTAAACCTGTCTCTGTGTGTTCCTGTTTTCCAGATATTGTTTTAGAAAGGTGAGTCCTAATCTATTCCAAGAAATATAATCATAAATGCTGTTATGAAGTTGGTAAGGCAGAACTGCTCAAAGACTCACAATCATGTAACACATCCCCCACATTCAAGTATCATCTCTGCTTTTGCTCAGGGCATTTCTGGCAACTGCAATTTTTCCTACTTTGGTTGCAAGGTGAAATGAGATATATCTGAAGGACAATTGGCCCAGTCCTTCCTTAAAACTCATGCTTTATTATGTTTTCTAAAGGGAATAAGCCATTGTTTCTGGTACTTCAGAGTCATACTGTCTGATGAGCACTTTGTTCAGTATATACCATTATTCTTGCAGGTGAACATCTCTCCTGATGCTTTCTGCATTTCATTCACCTTTTAGTCTTGCCTCCTTACTGTAGAACACCTCTGCCATATAACAAGTCCATAGGCAACAGACTTCAGCTTTTTGTTCTGTCGAAGGCTGCACGATGGTCAAAGTCATGATACTGTAAATTGTTTTAAACCACATGCTTTTTGCAACAAGTCTGTACAGATTTTGCAAAAAGTGGGGCGTCAAAGATGTCCCTGCCATCCAGGCTACAGCATACAGTGTGGTGCCACAGTAAACTCCATGGCGGTGTGGGAGAGGAATGGGTATCAGCAGGGACCTGAATCAGCAGGTTCTGCTGTTCCCCATTTAGCTCTGCTTGCAGCCCTGTAAGAGATACTAGGGGCTGTCTTTTCTCAGCCACAAAGAGCTGACAGACCTTTGGGAGAAGCTTCTGAGAGTAGCTCTGGCCTCTGACAGATTTTCCCTAAAGGAAATATAAATATCTTAGATTGTCAGAGCAGGTGAGCAAGGCTCTGCCCAAGCTTTACTGCACCAATTGAAGCTCTTCTGAGGTGCCTCGATATCTTGGGTGTGAAAAGCAAGGGCTATGCACACGGTGTGTCTCTGAGGAATGCATGTCTTGGGAGGAGACAGAGACCAGCAAGAATCTTGGCTCCACCACTCCCCTTCCCTGCGGAGCTGCTGGAGACACGTGCCAGCCAGACCTGGTGGTTGCTGGCCATCGGGTGCCCCTTTCCTGGGAAAGTGGTGCTTCCAGACCCTGGGTATAGTCTGTGGGAAGGTGTCAGTTCTCACAGTGTTTCCACGGAAGGTGAAAGTCTTTCCACCTTATTGAAACATTTGTTTCAACTTTTAAAAACAAAGTATCAAAGTCTTAAAGTTTTGTTTATGAAATTGGCGTGCCATAGCAGTATGAGGGGTCTGGCATAATAGTCTGTTTTGACTCTAAAGCATGCTATAACATTAATGTTTTGTTTTGACAAGATTGTGTTTCTGTTTCCTTTGATGAAGTCAAAACAAAAACGTCAGCAGGAGTTTTCCAAAGCACAATCTCAAAATTACATTTTCTCATTCAGGTGTGGGTTTTGAATGGGCACCATAACCTTGTTTTGTGCTCAGATCGTAGTGGGAATGTTGTATGTGGGTAGCACCTTGGAGTAACAGTTCAGTCCCTGGTTTGCTGAGGACTCTACTTGTCTCTATTAGCTTTAGCAAAGATATTTTTGCAAAAGTATAGTCTTGGCCTGTGGGTTCAGTGTCATACTTTGAACTATGCCACCTTCTGCTGTTGTAGCTCCCAGTCACTCATCCCTCCTGTTTAGCCAACAGGAAGCCACTCCAGAAACAGGCTGAGAAAGAAAAGCTCCTGAAAAAAACAAACAAAAAAAAAGGGGTTGTGACCTGCTAGATCAGAAAGCCTCCAAAATATGGAATAAAACTGTCCTAGAACAGCAGCGTCTTCTTAAGAGGCCAGTTGTGCAGACATGCTCTGTGTGACCAGTCCATCCCTTATTCATGTAGCACCCAGAATTCACAATCTCTTAATCCTATTCCTAACGCTTGCTGCTCACACACAATATTAGCAAGTGTCTCTGCCTGCTTTCCCCTCCCCATCTTTGTCTAGTTGAATTGAGGTGTCTTCAAGATGGAGATTTTATTACTTCGTGTACAAAGCACCTGGAGCATTGTGGGGGTCTTGATCTCTGCTTTTGCTGACTGGTAATGTATCTTTTCTATTGTGCAATTTTCTGCTCTGAATATTGGCTTTCATGGTAATATATTTATTTCCCTTGTTTATTCCATGTCTTCCCCCGCCCCCCCCCCAAAAAAAAAAAAAAAGTTTCCCTTTGTTTACTTGGCTGTGCTCTGATGCAAAGGTATTTATCTAAGTGGGGTCTGCTCTATTTGTACCAGCACAGGTGGCATGTAAGATGCAAACATCAGATGTCTCTTTACACATCCCCAGGTTTCCTGAATGATTGATTAATAGCTTTCTCCCTTATCAGTTTTTCTTTCTCATAACTGGGGGTCAGCTTGCATGGGCTAACACCTTCAGGGAGGCCCTATTTCCTATATACATCAGCTTTACTGACTTCTTATTATCTCAGCCCTATCTGAACCTTTGTTCAATTCAAGAGGTAATTAAACTCAAAGCCAAAGCAAATGTCAGGGTGATAATGAGACAGATAAGATTAAAAAAAACTTTTTTTTTTTTTAAAGACCTGAGACATACCTGAAGTGCTTGTTGGCCCACAGCCAGTGGAGTTTCTTTTCTACCTGGATATAGTCAGAAAAGTGACCGTGTAAAAAATGGCACTACCCCCTTCCAGGTGTGTGTTGCTGAGAACAGCACCTACCTGGCAAAGCACTCGAGCATATAAGTATTCGCCCTGAAATTGTTTGTTCATGTGCTTAAATTTTAAGCACGTGCTTAAGTGTTTTGTTCAACCAGGGCCTCAATCCAATGCAGCTCGAGTGGGTGTAATTCGGCGGCTGCAATTCCATTCATTTCAGTAATGCCAGTGGGAGCCCTGGCCTGGAGTGACGCCGGGCTGTAACTGCTGCCTTCTCTGCTGTTCCTGCCCAAAGCCCAAGGTGAGTGCCGGCGCTTTGCTCTGCTGCCCAGTTTGCAGGAGAGCAGAAATTGTGCAGTAGCTCCTGCAGGCTGCAGAATGCCATGCATCGCCTGCTAGCCTTCCCCTTTCTCTGGGTCCTTTTGGGCTCAAAGGATGGGCATGTCCTCTGCTGATCCCTGCTCTGGGCTGAATTTTTCTCAGCAAGAGCCACCAGTGCACAGGAACCTGCTGAGGTCTGGGGGCAGTTGTGCAGGGGATGTCGTGGGCTCCCCCTGCATCACAGGCTGTCCACACTCCCTTTTGACTTTCTGCATTGAATGAGTTTATAATCTGAAGCAGACCTGTGGGTAATTATCAGAGCTTGGGGTGGAGAAGCCACTAATCAAAAAGAGCTGCAGTTTTCCTAGGGAGCTTCAAAGCTCTCCGCAAGCAGGAGAGCCTGTGAAGGATACACATGTTGCTGGCTAGGCAGCCCCTGATGGTTAAAGTTTTACTTAAGCCCATGTGTTTTTCCACTGGGTATTTTTATCCTCTGAAGTCTACTGTACTTGGCTACATACAGCAAACACATCCCTGTTGTTCTCTCACACGTGTTTACTTTGCAGCCAGGGGAGCACAGCTCACCATGCTCGCTGTTGCTTGCTGGCTGAGTAAGCAAAAACGAAGCACCAGAGCATCTCAGGAGCCCCAGTGCCTCCTGTCTCTCCATGCTGGCCCATCACCCCTTATGGCCTCCCTGCCTTTGAACCGTGCTCACTGCCTCCCTTCCCGGGCATGGGACAGATGCACCTGAGATCCATGGTCTCCTCAGCATCCCTTTTGCAGTCTGGCTCCCATCCTGCTCTGCTGCCTCACCAGCAGCATTTAGGTCTTCTCTCCTGCTCCCAAACCTGCCAATAAAAAGCAGTTGTTCTGTTAAGCCTCTCATGGCGTGAGTGAGAAGCTGATTTATTATCTCATATCTGAGCACTGAGGAACAGAGAAAAATCTCTGTGCTGAAGTGATGCAAAGAGCCCATGATGAAGTCAGGACCTGAAGACAGGTGTCCTCTGCATCGGTCCAGGACCTGCACATGGCCTTTCAGCAGCTTTTCCACCTTCAGCGTCTTGAGGTGGGTGCTAGCCACCAACAGAGTGATTCCACAAGGATCTGTGACTTGGAGGAAGACTTGAAGTAATAACACCAAAGTCAAGTAATTATGTAAGCAGCAGAGTCTGTTGGTCTTTCTCCAAGGGCTCTGTCCATTGTGGTTTCTTTGATATTTACCAATATGCCAAGCTCCTCTCAGAAGCTTTACTCTGAGAAAAATGAGCAATTTTATTCCCTCTCCCTTAACTAGATGCCAGTTTTTACAAAGCAGGTAGAAATTCAAGATCTCTTGATGTTCCTGTTCCTTTGCTGATGGGTTCAGAAGCCGGGAGGGTAGTAGGGTTGCTGGGCACCATAGTTGCATGAATCCTGTTCCATCAGAACGCCAAGCTAAAAATTATTTTCATGAAGTTCTGAAAATAAGCAAACTAATAGCAAGTAAGAGAAGGAACTGGTTGGGAGAAGTCAAGCTCAGCATAAAGTGCTGCTGTTACAGCCACACTTCACCCTGTGAGCAGGCCTTGTGTTTTGGGTGAAGCTTTAGTCTGCGTAAAAAACTTGCTGTCTCCTCCCCAACACTGTGGGGAGGTTTTGACTGGAAACTGGTACATTACAGCTGCAGATGCTTCTCTGATCCTGTAAGATGAATTATAATATTTTTTTTAATACTCTGAAAATAATACTTTGTGCCTTCATCCATCCATTATTTATTGACTGACTCACTTTGGAAAACAGATAAAAGAGAAGAGTTTAATATTAATACATGAGGAAAGATCAATGTAACTTTGAATACACATTGCAAATACATATTTGATTGTATTAGATTGTACATACTAAGTTGAATACATAAATGTTATATAAAGCACCTATTAGAAAGGGCACAGATCCCAGACTAAAGTCTTTTGAAACTGTTATCACGTATTTATTACTCATAAGGATAAGCTCTTTTTTAAAAATGGTTTTAGAAAAGAACTGTGGTCAAGTAGAAAAGAATCACTCCTTCAAATAAACAACAAGGCCACACATTTAGCAGATGTGGTTCTCATCATGTCTGGGACAATACTAGAAAAGGAAAACAAAACTTGCCCTGAACCTTGCTGCCTGAAACTTTCTCCTTGCACGTGGGATCAAAGGCAAGCAGGCTTCACCCACAGAGGTGGGAAAGCCCTTGAAGTTCCTGCTGCCTGTCTTTGGATGGGTTGACCAAGGGACTGGCTCTCACAGGTGTGCGGATAGGCAGCATGTCCTACCTGAAGGAAGCCTCACTTGCAGAGAAGAAGGTAAGGGGTCTTTTCCCATGCCCCATGTCTTGATCCCACCCAAAGCAGATCCTGGAACTCCTGAGGTCAGGGCACAAACCACAGCCTCCCTGGGGCAGTGACTCACAGTGAGACATTACATGCTGAGAGGCCAAGCCAGCAAATGCCACCCTGGGAAAGGCACACAGAGGCATGGTGGGCGGCAGACAGCAAGCAGGCCACCTCCAGCCGGAGGCACGAGTGGGGGAGCGGGATGGCTGTGGTGCTGCGAACACCCCAAGGACATTTAGATGGTGCCAAGGGCAAAGCTGCCCACACACTGCCGTAACCAGGGGCTCTGCAGAGATGGGTAAAACATCTCACTAGGGCCAGGACTTGCTCTTCATCAAATGCCAAAGTCCAGGCAGGAAAATGTGATTATTCTTCTATGAACATGTTTCATGGCTACTGCCGCAGCTGGGGAGGTTCCTGAGCAGTGCGTGTATCACTGCAAAGCTCTCCTCCTTCTGGCTGCAGGTTTTATCCTGCTTCCATCCTCTGTGCAATGGGTTGAAAACAATAAACAAGACTGAAGTCATCTCTGTTCCATGCGCCCCCTTGCTCCCAGACCCTGGCCGGCGTGGTGCTGGGAAGTTGCCCCCCGGGATGGCTGGACCGAGGTCATTCTTGGCGTCAGGGAGCTATGCACCAGGTCTCTCTGGCCCCAGTAAGGGAAAGCCCCAAGGGAGGCTGTGGAAACGGGAGCTGAAGGCTGTGGAGAAGAACTGAGTAACATGGAGGCCAAAAAGTAAAACTTACTTTAGCTCCTCCTCCCTTTTGCTATTTTTCTCAGTCATGAAAACTCAGCAGGGGATGTTTAAAATGCCAGTCATGTAATTACTCGTTCAGTGTGCAATGCCTGACATAAGATTTCAGCAGCGTAATGGGATCCAGCTCATACTGTTGCAGCGTGTATACACAGCTCAGGGGAAGGGGAATTGCACTTCTGCTCACAAAAGATCCCATCAGGGCACTCGGATCGAGAGGAGCTGGCAGGGTCCCACAAACATGGGTGACTCTTCCACTGCAGTCCTTGCACAGCGGCCACAAAAATATAAGAAATATTTACTTGCTGAGGAATCAGGAACTGAAGGGAGAGGCAACCAGCTGCTTACACCTGGTATTGCGAAATTGGAGGTAGCGGACTGCTGCTGCTCATGGCCACATACACAGCCTTGTCAGCATAGGACCACTCAGTTTTAGGTGAGGTTGAGGTGCTGAGGACCAGGCTGTGAAAGGCACCCTTGCCTTTTCCTGGGAGTATAGAAATTTGTGTGTATGTATAGAGGAGCTTAGCTGCGAGCACCCGGAGAACTGGTCATGCAGCTGCTGATACATGCAGGCAAAAATGAAGATGTAAATTTCTGCAGTGAAAATGGTAGGATCAACATGTAGCTGAAAAACTGAGAACAGGCAGCGTGCCCATGACATCCATGGCTTGGAAGTTTTAAGCAGAATGAGACGCTGCATGGAATCTGCCATTCACCTGATGTGCTGCCAAAAGTGGTATTAAAAAATAGCATAGGCTCGAACATGCTGTGGGGCTTGGGATCAGATTTTCTAGGTTCTCGTGGAAAATCAAACCAGCATTAGTTTGATTTTCCAGCCCATCTAGGGTTTGGTTAAGGAAGCATTTTCCATGGCTGTGTTCTCTGGCCAGGAGCAGAACAACAGATGTGCAAAGCTGCAGAGTGGCTTCCAAGGTATCCCCCGAACACAGCATCCTGCTGTCAGCCCTTAGCAGAGACATTGCTTCATTTCCCTCCCGTCCCTGGACTCTGGAAGGAGTCTCATTTCCCTTCAGACCTCTTTCTAGGACTGCAGAAAAGAGCTTGAGTAAAGAAGTAGGCAGTGCATAACCCCCTGCATTTCATTGTCTGTTGGTACATCAGGCCAAATCTCAGCTGTTCAGAAATAAAAGGCAGTCCCTTAGGGTGGAAAGGGCAGGGTGGGGGGAGGAGTGTAGAGAAGGGGCTGATCTAGGGGAACGTAAGATGTTTTTAAGCCCTTCTTTCCTCCTTTTGCTTGGATGCCCTTATTTTTCTTATAAAGGAGCACATCTCTTGCCCAGTTTCAAGTGCTCCAAAGTCTGGCCCCTCATCTCCATGCTGCTCTCACTTTACAAGGGGACACTTTGCAGTTTCAGTTTCACTTTACTTCTCTTTGAGTGAGTTGTCCCCTTTCACCTAGATCTTTTATTTGTGATCACTCTGTCAGAGAGATAGAAAATAGAAAACTGTTTCAATAACTGCAGAGCAGAGAACTTTCCTTCCTGAGAGCTCTGAGCCTGGAAACCTGGGGGAGGCTGCACTGACACAAGTCACTTCTCCAGGGCCGAGCTCTGGAGTCAGCTGCTGCTGCTTATGGCTTTGGGTAGAGGAAACACCACCTCACCCTGCTGCTCCCACAGCTCAACATCCTTGCAACTGGTTTATCATTTTTTTAACAGCAGTAAAAGCTATTATCTCAGGCTGCATTGGTAGTATTGTTTCATTTCTGCATGCAGTGTCTCAGCAGAGACATCAGGCTTGGCCCTGGGAGGAAATGAGGAACAGAAGTCTCTCCCTCTCTGTGGCGGCAAGAAAGAGCTCAGAGAAGATGTGGAAGAGCCCATGGCAGCACACTGGTGATCTCCCGCATGCTGGGGTGTCGTACGCATGAACTGGGAAACCCCAGGATTAGAGATTGTTTTTAGGATTAGATTGTTTTTCAATCTCTTCTAACCTGGAGTGTGAGGGGACACTGGAGACCTGAAAATATTTCCTTCATTTAAAGTCATACCAGGACCTGCTGTAGTGGCTTCATACACTGTCCACGTGCTAGTCCCTGTTGCTAGACAGGTCAGTTTCCGATAAGGGAAACAAATCTTGCTCTTAAACCCTTGGGGGTGAACTGGGCTTCCAGACTCTTCCTGGAGCATGGACTCGGACCTGCTGTTAATACAGCCACAGAAGCCACCTCAGCCAGTGCCAGAGGATGTTGCTTCTGGCTGAAGCCTACAAGGGTGTTGCTAAAGCTAGTGTTATCCTGCCAGGTTTTTGCTTTTGTTTGTTATTTTCTCCAATAACAATAAACTTTTGAGGAAAGGTTTCTTTCTTTTCCACTCCTTGGGAGTTTGGTAACTAGTCACAATGCCAAGTCAGCAACCATATTTACACAACATACCCAGAACCACTGAGAGGCTAAACGCATTCAAAGATAGGACTAGGGAGATTTACTTCTGGTCATTCCTAGAATCCTCTCTGCAGGAGAGATTGGAGTGAACCCTCCTAGCCAGACCTAAGGTTCTGCCAGCTCATCATCCCAATAGAGACCAGTACAGATGTTTTACAGGAAGGAATTATTTTCTTCAGCAAACCCATTAAGAAGACTTTAGCTTGAGCTCTGAAGTTTTTATATCCTTTCTGTGCCTCTTAGATGCCTATGTTCTTTGCCTAACAGATATAGTGGTGAATCCTGCGGAGAAGTAAACAGAAGAGATAAAGACTCTGAAGCCCAGAGGCTTGTTTGTCTGGTGTCTGTTTAAATGCCATACAACAAAGCTTTATTAGCACAAAGCAGCAAGGTCTGCATGTGGCCAGAAGTCTCTCCTGCCTGTTGTTTCTGCATAGCCCATGTACTCACTCCTTATCCCTGGTTTATACAGCTGGTCTGAGGACCACCCCAGGTAACAAAGAAAACATCAACTCTTGAAAGATCTGCTGGGAGTAGGAAGATGTCATATTATTTACCCGGTTGGATTTATGCATGTGTGTGTGTGTGTTTAACAAGGAGCCCAGTGCCTGCTGGACTCCTGAGGCTGGAATTTATACAGGCCAGCATTTGGCTGCTGCAGTTTATCTTGAATGCAAGAATAATAAACTCAGCTGACAGAATGATGTATGCAAAGCATCTTCTCCTCCCACGGCGTGTGGTAGAGGTGTCTGGTTTGCAGGGAGTCCTATTATTAAGTGATTAGCCTTGCAACATTATCAATATCAGATTGCTTAAGGGCTTTGTGGGATCAGCGATACAGTAGGACTTGGTGTCCATCCATCACGGCGACAGTCAGATCAGATATGGACAGTGGTGTGAGAGCATTACCTGTGTAGGTGAAATAGATGTGTGTGTTTGTCACAGGAAGGGTGTCAGAGATATTCGCAAAAGAAAAAAAAGCTTCACCTTTGATATCGTTAGTTCCATTATGAGATAACTTCTGCTGCAATGTTTTAATGGCCCTCTTTATCTTGTCCTTGCTTGTCCTGTTACTGGCTCCCATTCAGCAAGAACAAAACCAAAAACATCTCAAACACCACTGAATATGGTGTTTTCTTGACTTTTCAGGCAAGGCTGATTTATTCATCTCTAATTAAGTTTCAGCATCCAGGCAACTTCAATCTCCTCTTTGTGCTTCTGCCAGTTCTGATGGTAACTGGGACCTTAGGAAGCCTGGGTCTTTGGGGTTTTTTTCATCACCTAAAAGGACACTGAAAAGACCATAAAAAAAGCCAACAGTTTGCTGTACTGGGTATGTTTCACCCTGAATAATCATTAAGACCCACATCTTCAAAGGCAGATCAAGTACTTCAGAGGATCTGAGTGTGACTATTTAAACTGCATCCTGTTGACATCATAAATAGTGCTTACCCATTTTATAACACAGAAAGTTCTTCACAGCCACACCTCACTGTACATGTTTCCTCTTGTCAATACTTTTTATATTACCCTAGCTGTGACACCAAAATCCCCTAGGTAAGGGCCTGCTATTGCAGTTCATTATATAAATTTACAGTGCTATATACATGAGCGATTACAGTGGATTGTATATCTGTAGGAATTATTCCTCTCTAAAGCGCAACTGTTCCTCTGACACAGGATGTATCTCAGAAGAGGAAACATTAGGCCAAGTACAATCAGTCCAGGCTGACGCTTGTAAGAAAACTGGGTCTAATCCATCATGTCCACATGGAGTGGGCTGGAGTCTAGTTTCTAAAGCCTTTCTAATTTCCTTACCTCCCAGTAAGTCTTTGCTGTCCTGTGGGACTGATGAAGATTCGATCATATGTTCCTGGGAGGTAAAGCTTTTAATCCTGTGATTTGGATGTGTAAGCAGACACTTCCCTGATCCCACCCATCTCAAAAGCAAAGAGAGAAATAGTCGCAAAGATTCCAGCCTCCTCCTGACTGAAATATTTATGTGCTCTCTGCCTGTGCAGCCATGCTTTGCAGGAAAGCTGAAGGCCAAAGTGTCGCTAAGCATTGTTTTGGAGCCCGGAGCAGCGTTTCAGATGTTTGCAGAAATTCATAAAGCAGTTGCAGAGGGAGGCAGATAGAGCGAGCACGGTGAAAACCACAATCTTACCAAGAGCGCTCTGGTAAAGTCTTGAAAACCTGAACACTGACCTCCACTTCACGAGGGCAGTTTCTCCCAAACAGTGATGCTGGCTTTCTTCTTACTGGCATGAGAGACCCCTCTAAGTGGGCACACTGGCTTGCTCCTTTCCCTGGATCCGTTGCTGCCCCTCTAAAGTCAGGACACTTCTTTGGCTTATCCAGGACTTCATTGTCCATAGATACTATTTGGGTAGGGAAGCTGCTGCAGCTACAAGAAGACACTGCTATCTAACACAGACTATTGCATTGCTTGGCAAACTGAAGGCCAGTTCAGGTAGCTGAAATCCCTTGATTTCTGCATTGCTTCCCATTTCTCAAACATGTGGGAGCTCCTACAGCATCGGCTTCCTCTACTTCAGAGGACATATTTTTGAGAAAACAGGACCTGGTCGACCAAGGTCAGTGAAAAGTCATCCATTGGTTCTAATAGGCTCTGAAGTGGGTCCTGAAGGGGTATCATACAACTTAGTGATATTACACAGATCCTTCATTTGCATTTTGTCTTGTTCTCTGTTTCCTGTTATCTGTTTTCCCTCTTGACTGTGGAGACAGATTTATCCTAGCAATTTACAGAATATCCTCTGCTTCTCTTTTGTGAAGTCACTTGTATTATTTCTGCACCCCCTGACTTCCTTTGCACAAGAACCACCTTTGCTTTTCCTTCACCAAGTTTCCCCCTAAGCCACCCAAGTTTCAAACCATCATTTTGAAACAATCAGCTCCATAAGCAAGTCACGGTGTTGTTTTTTCCATGATAAACTCCAAAAGCAGAAGTTGGTTGGCAGGGCAAGATCAGCACCACTTCCCAGTTAGTCTGGGGTTTGTGCCATCATGTATCATATTTGACTGGTCCTGAGTGTGGCATCACACCCCCCACACCGCACACCCCGGAAAGCTGGAGAATGGAGCTGAAGTCCCGGCAGCAAAGTTTTATCTGAGCTTTCAAATCTTCGTTTGCACCATGGGCAGCTTGGAGCAGATTGGATCCTAATGGACTGTTAGGCCAATTTGGGCTTGCTAACTGCTTTTGTAAGGATAAGAAAAGAGCTAGCGCTTCTGTGGAAGAGCCAAAACGGATATCGCTGTCACTCAAATTTCCCTCCTTTCATTTACTTTATCATCCCGGCCCCACAAGGCCACGCTGGCAGCAAAAGTGCAAGCATGCCGCTCTGCTGACCTTGATGGAGATACGCTAGCAGGCACCGAGCAGGGGTGGGGGGCTCTGCTTTCCATAGGGCACGTCCCACACGGCGGCCAGGGATTTGTCCTGGTGTTGCTGGCTTCATTCAGTGAAGAGGAGACAGTCCACAGAGTCAGAGGGAGATTTTGGAAAGCTGCAAGATCTCCCTGTGGAGGGCACATGGCAATGCCCCACGAGCAGGTGGTACCACAGGCAGCATGTCCGCAGCATGGTCTGCACCACGCCTGGTCTCTGCGGGCAGCAGAAATGAAGCTTTGCTCCTTATGCCTATATGAAATAATCTATGTGAATGGAGCAAAAAGAGGGTGCTGGGACATAAATGCAGACATTTTGCTCTATAACTATGGGATTATGACCACCAAGTGAAAATTTCGCTGTAGGATTAGTCAGCTGAAGGGACCTCATGCTGTTAGGAGCCCACATCCCACAGCACACGGTCACCCAAGGGAGCAGGCAGTGGCTGCAGCCAAAATATGAAGGAAAGTGTAGTGTGTGTGGAGGAGAAAGAAAGGATGAGAAACCTATAGGAGGAGATCTGTGAAGTGGGGTCGATAGCTATATGGGTCTAGGTGGAGTAGCAGCAGGGAGAAGGAGGAGAAAGGGAGTACAGCAGTATGTCCTGAAAAATGCCCCTCTTTGCTGCTGGTCTATTCTGTTTTCACTTTCTAGCATTGCAGTCAGGGAGTGTGATTTTCCTTTGCAAAGGGCCATGATGTGCCTGGTGATGAGGCAGTGATTTTGCACTCTTATAATTTTTCTCCCCTTTTCTCACCATGACTTTTTCAACGTCTTGATCACCACATTGTAGGCAGGGTAAGTGGGACCATGCACACCCAGAAACTTAATGCCTTCTGACAGCAGGCTGTCCTCTGCTCAGACAGATGGGACAGGTGGGTGCAGAATAGTGTTCACAGTTCCAGGTCCCAACCTGGCCAGCCATAATGTGTGTGACTGAGCAGGAGCACAGGACTAGCATCCTCATTTGCCAGCATTACCCATTCCAATTGTTTTGTAGAAAAAAAAAATCCCATAGCTTCCTGTTTCTCCTACCCTAAAGGTTTGATCTTGCACATTTGGAAATACTTTCCCCTCTTGGAGCTTATTTAGCATGCCAGACTGCTCCTGCAAGTGCCGACACAGTGTGGGGAAAAACAGGTAAGCACAAAGGAATGGAAAGTTGTTGTCTCCTCTCCTGGATTGTAATTCTTCCTTGGCCTAGACATCCTTGGTAGCATCAAGGTTTTGGAGATCTCCTCTGGAAACCCAGTAGAAGAGATGCAGAATTCCTTTATCCAGACTGATCTACATCCAAATAACTTACTGCGTATTAAAAACATCTTGGAAAATGCTATTCTGAGCTCTCTTCATGCATTCAATAGCTCCAGAATATATTTGTAGTGTTCTGGGGTCATGGAAACAACATTTTTTCCTTAAGCTTTTGGGTGTGCTGGATAGTATGGGTCTATGCTGTGCAGGCAGCAAGCACAGATGTTGCTAGATATGCCACTGATCTCCATGGTGTGCCAGTAACCACCAGCTGCACAGTCAGGGAGGTGGAGAACCAGTGGCTGATGGACTCCAATCATTTCTGCTAGTCTGCTCTTGTCTTACAGGTGTCTAGCAGAAACTCAGGGCAGAATCCATCCCTTGGTGCCCATCTTGTTCCTCCAAAGAAACCTTTCTTAAACAGATGGTTCCCATCTCCTTCATTAGAGAGCCACTCAAAGAATTGCACTTCCCCTGCTGGAAGAGTAACTTGTACCCCTACTGCTCTTGCCATTTTTCAGATAGGGGATTGTCTGTGGGCTGCCTAGTTCTGAATATCCCAAATTGCATGTTGGATTCTGTTCTGTTCTCGTCTTGCCATCTCTACTTTCTTCACAATAATGATTTACTACAACACACATTCCTAGTGATGGAGCAAAGGATGGTGCCCAGGGCTTCCTTCCCTCCAGGCCCTCCTGCTACCAGGCAGACTAGCCTTAGGCCTGGCAGCTAGGCTGCCCTCCAGGTACTGGGATACATGGGGTTGACCCTTCCTGTGGTAGGTCCTTCTGTCTGAAACCAGGCACACAGGGCAGTGCCACTTCTGCACCTTGCCACCTCTTGCTCTGGGTGAATCTGTGCCTGGATGCTCCTCAGAGACCTTTTGCAGACGGTCACTTTCCCACTGCCTGTGCAAACACCAGAAGTCCCTCTCTCCTCAAAGAGGGGAAAAAGAGTCAGCTGAAGATCCAAAGGAGAAGCTACACGTCTAATCCCAACTGCTCTCCCTACTCTCTGCATCTTTTCTGCGTGGCTCTATGCTCTGGCTGAGCATCAGAGGTTTCCTGTCCATGCAGGGTGGCTGGGGTGAGATCACTGCCCACTTCTCTTCCTTAGCCAGGGGTGGCCTTTTGCTTCTAGCTGCTTGCAGTACTGGAGCTTGTAGGACACCTCCAGCACATTTTCTTCTTGCAAGCCTGCAGCTCCCTTGCTTGGAGGCAAGCAAGAGAAATCACACATTCATAGTGTGAATGTTTGAAAAATGTTTATAGAAAAGGGAGGGAAAAGCAAGTCAGTATTAATAAATTACAGAAAGATAGAACATCTGTACTAAATTATTTCAAACTCAAGTGAGAGTGGAAAGATAAATAAATAAAGGGGAAATCATGTTAAGGAAGAAGATGAGTAACAGAAAAATTCTCCTTCAAAGAGCCACCAGTTAGCCTTTTTGCACAGCAGTATATACAAAAAAACCTAATGGAGACACAACAGGGGTCAGAAAGCTTGGTGCATCTTTCTGACAGCTGTCTGCTCTATTTATTCTGCTCCCTTCTGACTCTACATTATCTTATGGCCTGGCTAGTGCCGTACAAAGAGAATGTCCCTGAAATTTTGGGTTGCCTTGCCCATCAAGGTGGCCAAGGGACAGACTAGCTGAAGGCAGAGGTCCTGTCCAGGCAAGGATGATGAAGTAGGTATCCACACACAGCAGGAGATTAGGAATGGCCTTGGAGAAACCATGTGGCAGGCAGGACATTTGAGTGGCTAAAGAGCTCAGCAGCTCCTGTTCTGTGAAAAAATGCAATTTTTTTTTTCTAATGTTCTTCTGTTGCCATGCCTGCTCCCAGCTGGATGAGATGGAGCACCCAGGTGGGAGCAGATGTCTTTCAAGGATCCTTCCCAGGCATGTGACTCTGATGTCTTATATATTCCCTTTATTTAGCAATGTGCCTGCACAAGAAGTTCAAGCTGACATAGGTACAAATGGGATAGGGGTTCAGAACATGATAGAGTGTTTCTCTCTGTCCTAAAGCAAGATCAGCTGTACATTCCTGACAAAGGTATCTGTTTATTGGTCCAAAAAACCTTCTGAGATGGCTATTCCCTATCTTCTTCAAGAAACCTATTAATATACTTGTTGCTGGAAAACTTTTTTGAATACCTAAATTGCTTTTCTTGTAGCAATGGAAAACCACAGATTTGCTATGTCTGTACGACTAAAACATTAGATCCTCTTTTACTCTGCAACAGCCATCTACGTGTTGAAAGTGTGTTACCATTTCTCCTTCAGTCTTCTCCTTTAAACAATCCTGATTCTTTTAATCTTTTTTCATAGGCTGCATTTTCTACATTTCTGGCAGTGCCTGCTCTTTATTTTGTTGAAGTGTGTGCCTTAAGCTTCAGGAATAATATTTCAGTGAAGGCCTTCCCGCTATGAAGTGGAGTGTAGTATCACTTTTCATGGTGTGCAGGCTTGAATTCCTGTTTGTACACTGCCATGTGATAATTTGCCTTTTCCACACCACTCTGCTGTTTCAGGTTCAGCTAACCCACAAATTCTTTTCCCAGAGACACCTTTCTAACATCTTTCTGCATTTTTAGCATCATAAAATTTACTACGTGTGTGATCTCCAGAGTCTACCTGAACTTAATCCCTTGATTTTGCTCCATCATCCCATCCACTTTTTTCAGATTATTGCTTCAACTTGTTAAGATCATTCTGGAACCAGATGTTTTGCTGAGGTGCATGGTAACAACAGTTTTTGCTCTGTGCGTAAAGTCTTTTTTTCCTAAAAACTCCCAAGGCTGTTCTTTCCCCACCCCTAGCATTTAAATCTTACCCTTTTTCATTGGTATTAACTGTGCTAATTGTAGCCTCACATTTGACCCTTTTAGATGGGGGAAAAAAAAAAAAGACATCAAACACTTTGATCTGCTCTTTGTAATCTCCCTTTGTCTGCTGTCTTCAGAGTTGTGAGCTAACTCCATATTGCTTTTAGTGAATGATTGAATTCTGTTACCTTTGGTGTCTCTTGCTAATTTAATTTTCATTTTCCTGACCTTGTTTTACATGGCTATCTTCATACTCATGCTTAGACATCTGATTTTGTTTCTGCTTGTTGTAATTCCTTTTTCTCTTTGAGGTCAGTGAAGAGAAGTCAGTGTTTTCCATTTCTGGTCTTTCTTCTGCATCTGCGTTTCTGCCTTTAGTACTGTTTCTTCAGGGAACCAGTAACTCTTGGTAACTCCTCTTTTTCTTGGTTTTTTCCCACAAGGTATTTTGTGTCAGTTTCCCGGCCTTATTGAACTCCCCCTCTCTGAAACCCATTGGGTTGGTTTTCCTTCTCTTCTGACTTGCATCTCCAAGAACCATGAAATCTACCTTTCCATAGCAAATCCCATCCACGCTGCCTCCCACCTTCCCTTTCTTACTCTGCACCTGCCTTGTGCTGAGACTCAGACCTAGAGGACCTTTTCCTTTACTTCCTTTCTTGGTCTCCTATATCCAAACAGAAGTTGTGATAAGCCTACACAATAAAGGTGCTAGAGAGTCTGTATGCTACTGGATTCTTTTTTTTCAACAAAAGTCTCTAAATGTAGCTAAAAACTTCCACTTCCCACAAGACCTGTTCTTCAGATGTCTCTGTTAGTTACTCCCAAAGACCCTCACACATCTTACCTTTATGGATGGATGGTCTTTAATAGACTCCAATAAACTCTGACAATGGAATCCTCGTTCCACCTTTGCAGACTTTCAGCAAGGCTAACTCCATCTAGCTTCTGGATTCAGAAAGAGCTTATACATATAAGGCTTATAAAGTGACACCCCTTTTCTCTCTCTGCTGTCCATTCTTCTTGAACAAGCAGCATCCCTTTTGGTTAGCATTCCAGTCACACGAGTAGTTCAGCCATGTCTCCATTATTTCAGTGAAGCTGTAATCTTGATCCTATAGTGTAACTCCCAGAGAATGTTTATTAAACGTTAATTTCACCATGCTTCTTTCATGGCTGTGCTAACATGTAGGACTGACGCATTGTCCTCTTGTTTCTTTTGTGCTGTTGTAACAAACAGCATTATCCTTTTAGTTTTAAAGTTTTCTTCTAGTTTGCTATGGCGTATGTGTGAGCACATACTGACCATGCAGTTTTTACTCCCTGCACATTGTCCTTATCCTGAAACATCATCTCATAGGTAAGAATTATTTTTTTTTTGTGAGGTTCAAACTTTTTTTTTTTTTTTTTTGTGGGTACTGGTGCAGAAGACACCACTTTGAAGTCTTTCCACCCATCATTTGCTCACAGGAATCAGTAGTGACTCTCTAAACTGAAAGCAGTTGCCTTAAAAATAGATTTTTCTCAGCTCAAGAATGGAGTTGAGGACATAAATACACCACTATGAGTAAGTGAAGACAATGGAGGAGAAGTGCTTATCTTACTAAGCAGAATTTAATCTATTTCCTTCAAACTAGGAAGACATACAGCTCTTTCAAGTCCTTAAGCTGGAAGGGGATGTAGCATGCCATGCCAGCAGGAATGCTCACTTCATCTACATGCAAGAGTTTTTCCTAACCTTGGTGACCACACAGCCCAGACCCAAAGTTCTCAGCAATAACACAAACGGAGGGAATTGTCAGTCATGGAAATGCTTCAACACATTCTGCGTTGCCCAGAAATGTAAAACACCATCTGGAATTAGTGTTGAATATTTTTGCTAATGACCTCATGATAGAATATTGAGAATGTTTATTAAATTTACAGATGACACCAGGCAGGGATTACTTGTGAGTCTGATAGAGGACAGGATTAGAATTCAAAATTATCTTGCCAAACTGGATGAACGCTCTGAAAAAGAAATAGAGTACAATTCAGTGGGGACACACACACACACAATGCACACATTTAGGCAGGAATAACCACCAGCATAAGCCCATAATGAGGAAAGAAAGCTTGCAGAAAAAGACAGTGAAAAACTCTGGTGGATCACAGAAGGAATTGTCAACTGTGTCATTCTTCTGTGAAAATGTTAACTATTATCCTGGGATACATGAGTGGGAATAAATCTTGGATGATACCTTCTACTCAACACTGGGAGGTCCTCAGGGGGAATACATGATTCATGTTTGGGCACTGCACTTCTGAAAAGATATGGGGTGTTTGGAGGAAGGCAGGACAGAACAACATAATAGTGCAGAGGACTGGAAAAATGGGAATTGCAAAAGTTCACATGGAGGCTGTTTAACAGTGGAAGAGGCATGAAATGAAGTTCAGGGAAATAAAGCTTCCCACAGAGAAGAAGGAAATGACCTGTTCTCCCAGCCTGAGAGCTAAAAGACACAAATGCATCAGGAAACATGCAGATCAGGCATTACTAGCAAAACTTTCCTGATGGTCAGAAGAGTGACACACTGGAAAGAGCTTTCTGAGAAAGAGGTCTTCACCCTGGAAAGCCTTTAGACATGCACCTTTGTTTAAGGTGAATTGCAGGTACAGACAGCTTTGGGCAGCCCCTCCAAAAGGTCTGGCTAGCTGAATGTGAAATTCTGGCCTATGAACCACAGAGGTTAAGCCCCTATGTAAAACAAAGAAGCTTAAGGGAGTTATCCACTTGCATCCTGTCTTGAATCTAAGCAACCTTTGGGCATGCCCCTTCTTCAACAATCCTCGACATTGTTCCTACATGCTCAAAATGGGTATTCCCACTGCACTAGGAGCCTGTTCTCTGCCATCTGGGGATGTTTGACAATGTCTTGCTTGACAGCTCCTGAATGCTTGAGGTGTGCCTGGGTGGGAGATACCCCCTGGACTGCAGTTGACAAGGGCAGACCACAGCTTTCCTCTCTCTCCTTGAAATGCTGGTGTGAGCAGGGAGCAGGACAAGTGTGAGACACAGGGCAGCATCTCAGCACCTGCTTCCACCCATGCATACAGATACAGGCCCCTCATTTCACCCTCCTGACGCCTTCCTGTCTCCAGATGGATGGAACAAGCAGGGAGTCAGCACAGGATGTAGAGAAGCTTGTCCCCTGGTGCTAAGGGACCATCTTTTCCTGTGCCTCACCCAGCATGGAAGGCAATGAGGATCAGTAACGCTACCCTACCAGCCAGGCACACCACAGAAAAGGTCATGGTCTTCTGTGTTCTTGGGAGTCAAGGGAGCAAGCAGTAGCCTGATCACTTCTAATTGGATAAGACCTGGATTTACACCAGCCGTTAGAGCACTGGTGATGCAGAGATGGTGCCTCCCAAAGGGAGTTTAAATTTGCCTTTCTTCCATTTATTAGAAGTTATCACCTTTGCATTGGTTATGTTTGGCTTTCAATGATGTTCCAAGTAAGTAATTTTAAACTCCTGTGATTCACATGATCCCTGACTAATGGTGCCCACAATGGAAAATTCTAGGGGTTTCGTGATTAAAACCATATTTAGTGTTAGTAGTATCCATATATAGTAGGGACTGACAGGAATAAAGCAAGGAAAAGCAATACACTGGTAAAGATAGGAAATGAAGCCTCCAGAGTGAGACTTTTTCATATGACATTTAAAGGACATGCTAGAAATATTTTGGTGGGGAATCAAATACCAGTCTTCTCCACATTTAGGTTTGATGTTTGATCTTTCTTCTTGGTCAGGTTCTAGAGAGAAAAACCACACACACACTCCCAAAACATTTTCTGTTCACCTCCTGGTTTTGTACTTGGGGCTCCTCCGCCCCCTCCAGCGCCAGCCCCTCCCAGGTTCCACATCACCACGGGGTTATTAAT
Source organism: Falco cherrug (assembly GCF_023634085.1). NCBI lineage: Eukaryota > Metazoa > Chordata > Aves > Falconiformes > Falconidae > Falco > Falco cherrug. Next base: position 14,686,987 of record NC_073709.1, read on the forward strand.
CGGTTGTGATATCCACATGACCTCCAGTTTCAGCCCTCTTTGGTCCCTCTACTCCACTAGCTGAACTATTTCTAATTGGCTAATCAGCTTATCCGGTTTGGCCCTTGATACAAACCAGGTCTAGACATGATCTATTCCTGGGAGGCCCCTGGGTTCAAGGGGCCAATCTCACACCCTGTCCATCACTATTGTCAGCATGGTACCCTATCTCAAAGACATGCCAATGAACATTAGTGAGAGATTAAAATGACAGCCTTGGTTTTCTTACATGCCTTTTAATCATCGTAACATGCAGCCTAATGTTTCACTCTGTCTTCCTTTCCCTGCAAGAGCATGTTCTCAAGGAAAAAACCAGGAGGGATGAGAGCAGGTCAAAGACCACAGCAGGGTGAAAGCGGTGGAAAGGAATTAAAATGGAGGGTGGGGGAGGAGGAGGAGGCAAGAGACAAAACCCAAGTCAGAATCTGGCAGCCAGACGCAGAGCGACAAGGCTAGAATTTCAATTCCTTCATGTGGCTCCCACGGGCTGCCATAGGTACCGCTCACCGCTACACCAGCGTGCCACCAACACGTGCCAATGCCGCTGCCTACAGCGGGCTGCCCAGCATCCACAGCCACACACCGTGCTTTTCACAAATACCGCACATCTCAGCTTGCCTTGGGAAGAGCCTGGAGGCTTGGCTACTCTGAAAACCAAGCTGTCTCTCTTGAAGTGCCTGCATATGGATTTAGTAGCTGACTCTTAGACCTTTGGGTTTCTGAAAAAGTCTTAACCTGGTCACTTAGCTGTGACTTCATGCAATTATTGGCCATTTAGGCAAATGACAATCAGAGGGCTCCATGCAATAAGATCATGTCTGAATTCCTTCTTGGTCTCTCCGGCAGTGAATAGTTGGTGGCTCTTCATAAACAAAGCCCCATTCTCTGCAAAGATGTCTCAGTGTAAAAGGCAGATGCTCCTGTATGAATATCTGCTGCACAGGCAGGCATAAAGAAGGTCTCCCCATGCCCCAGTTGGGGAGCTGTGCGGCTGTGTTAACAGCATGCACAACCAAAGTTAATGACCTCACTTGTCCAAGACTTCCTTGTGCTTGGCCAGCTCTGAATGCAGACAGAGCAAGTTCACACCTGCCTGCAAAATGCCATATGGACATAATCTGTAGCAAACTTGTTCAGATGGTTCATTTCTAAGGGGCATTCAAACTTTTCCTAGATGTATGTGTATTTTTTCCTCTCACAGTCATGCTTTTACTGAAAATTTTAGCTAATGTCATATCAACTCCTTAGCTTTTCAACTCCTTGGTCCAAAACTATTTGGCTGGTGGGATGTGTGAATTCCTTTAGCCAACCAGTGGAGCATGTAATTGGCTCTACATGCACGAATGAATTACGCATATGTTTTGCTATGTGGCTTCAGCTGGTAACTAAAGATGAGAAGTTTCTAGCTAGAAAAGGAAACCAGTGAGAAAGTTAGGAAAGGCTGTAAAGCGGGCAGTGCACAGGATGTCTCTGGTTTTCCTTGCTCCTTTTCTGCTACATACCTGATTCTGCTTGCATCCTTATTTTTGTCCTGTGCTTTCTATGGGATACACATTCCTCAGCAGATGCTGGGAGCATCCTGCAGGACTGTTTGCAGTGCCTCACACTCTGCTTTTACACAGCGTCAGGTTTGGGTGACAATTCCTGATCTGGTGAGGATTGTTTGTCCAGTTGCAGAGGTTAGCATGAGCCCTGCTCACTCATGCCACCCTGCCTCAGCAGGAGATGGAAGCAGAGCCTTGCAATCACACCAGGCCAGTTTATGGCGTTAGGAGGTATACAGCTCTGTGAGTGTGCTGTTGAGGCCATTACAATACACAGCCAAATGTGTTTGCTTGAACCACTTCACAGTTCAACCGCATCATGTACTTGCAGACAGAGTTTACTGCGAAGGCAGCTGGCTTAATGAACAGTTGTACCGCTTTGGTCCTTTTTGTCATCTGTTTAGCATTTCTTTAAGGATGCAAGCCTTAAAGCAGGTCAGAGTTGAGGAGAGTTTTATATTTGGCAGTCTTTTCTCAGTCTTCCTAAAAGTGCAGAAATCAGCTCATGTTGAGTTGGCCTTCTCTGAACAAGGGGAATGTAACCCTGCTGGTAGTGCCATAATATTATTTATATAGCAAGTTAAAGTACAGAGTTCAGAACTTTTTTTTTTTTTGTTTTTACGTTTCTGGGTGGAAAAAAATGATTAGATTGTTTTGCATAAGCAGAATTTACCCTGTCCATTTCAATACTCGATTTTTGTAATGCACCCTGGCATGTCAGAGCTATTATTTCTTAATATAAATAATAACCTAGTACACAGACTCTCCCTCTGTTGAAATCCATCCTGCTCTTTAAAACAACACCATGCCCAGATGGAGTAGGATGGATAGAAAGTAATATCTTCAAAGAGAGGATCTTTTAGCAGACTATCAGATCTCACCCAGTTTCATGGTGAAAGTAAACCAGAAGTGGAGTGAATGCAAATGCTGTTGTCTTTTGCCAGCGGTTTGTACCAAACTGCTGCATCCAAGACCCAAACCAATGCTACCTGAAAGCAGAAGTCTTTGTGCCACCTCTCCGGTTGTTAGGCATCCAAACGAAAGCTATCCAGCCAGGCAGCATGGTCATCATCATCTCTCCCTCTGATATTGCAGACAAGGCCACACATTTTGCAGTCAGGGAAAGGCTGAACAGCAAGCATTTCAGCCTCTTACAGATGTGGTTAAATTATCTTAATGTATTTAAACAAAGTGCAATGTCAAAGTAGCATAAATACCATATTTCAGCAAAATGGCTGCTTCTCCAGTGTTCTGCTTGCTGATGCCAAATGAAATAATTCTCACTGTTTATTCACAAAATTCTGTCTTGCCCACTGAATTTTCATATCGCTGGGCTGGGCCAAATAATCAGTTTCCTTTTAAAATAGAAAAACCATTAGTGCATTCCAATAGGCTTTTCATGTTACACTAGAAATCCTTGGCAGTGCAATGTGATTAGCCTATTTTGTGTTTAATTATTGCTGATTGGAGCCTACCTGTGGGGAAACTCTGAAAGGAAAACAAACAGCCAGCCGTGCACACCAAGACATTTACAAAGCAGCTAAAGGAGGAAGCCTGGAAGGTATGGTAGCCATTTGGTTATATTAGTGCCATTTCTAGCTGTTTTAAACAAGATATCCTTTGTGTTAAGAAACACACCGGCACCACTTCAGAGATTAGTGGGCAGTTTCTTGTCAGTACTTGTGGACAATTCAATTGTCCGTTAGGGTGACATAAGACTAAAAGAGATATTTAGGGTTTTTTAATATCACCTTTAATTGAATGGTAATCTCTCCTCCTTAAAGTAACCTAGGTTTCTTGGGAAACTTAAAAGCTTCCTCGAATGTCAGGACATGGAGCAAAGAAATGACAGAGGCCCCCAAAAGTATAAATCTTCCTCCACTAGTCAAGTCTCTTCTGTAAATGAGTTAACTTTAAAAAAATCATATTACTAAGTATTTTATCAAAACAAACATTTAATCAAAGTGAAAGGAAGAGATACTAGTCCCCTTCTGGAATGGAATGGAGACTGCCAAGATGTGTTTTAATTTCTTAAGAAAACAAACTATGTCAAACACTGGGTTTTAAGCAAGCAGATGCTCATTTATCATTCGTTTTGTCTGTGCATGCACTTGGGATCCTGCCGAACACAAGTTTTGTGAAATGGAAATGACCATATGGCCAATACCTGAAAAATTAATTCAACATGCCCCACCTCCCGTGTGCATTTTCTTTTAATGGTGCTTTTCTCCTTCCTTTTTTTTTACAGCATTGGCCAGCTGAAACAGAACAACTGCCTTTGTGGGAGTCCGGTCCATAGCAGAGGCAATCCATGACCACTGGTGTATGCTACCAGCAGAGTGGGGATACATTGCAAAGGCTGTGCTTTCACAGCCCAACTTCTTTTAGAGGTTATCTCACCAAAAAAAGCTTCGCTACTGTTTTAACATTGGTCTTACTGTAGATTTCCGATTGGGCCTGTAGACCCTGCGAGAGGGCCCACAAGAAGTGGCCTGCAACCACCCCAGAGCCATGCAGGAGTGCTCTGGGCTGAGACCTGGGTGTGCAGCATGCCAGAGATGTCCAGGGGTGGCAGTGGTTCACCCACTGGTCCCCGAACACCTTGGGGTGGGAGGCTGGGAGGGTCTTGAAGAGCCACCAGCAGGATTAGGTTCAGCTGTGCTGACCAGTGAAAGAGTCTCTGCCCTGTAAATCTGCTGCCTAGGGAAGAGCGTGCTGGATTTGCTTTGGTAAATCTGCACATTTTCTATCTCAAGTGAAAATGAAAGGGTTGTGTCTCGTACCCCTTTCTCTGCTCAGTATTGCTTCCATTGAGCATGGACAATTGATCACCAGGTGTTGTGGGTACTCCTCATACATCACAAAACAGGTAAAGCTTGATGAATAAGGAAAATGCGAGCAAGCAAAATCGAGTAGCTTTATGAGCCCACATTCTCCTAATCTGCAGGTATGATTGCCACAGTTTCTGGAGACTTGCATAGTAAAGGCCGCTTCAATTTCAGGCTGGTTGGCTGAAAGCAAAATTAGTGCAAGTGCAATTATGACTTGGGTCCTGATGCAGAAAAAATACACATCCAGTTGAACCTACCAATAGCCACACAGTCACTGGAGACTGTAGCTTTCGCCTTCTTCATGAAGACCCAAGTTGCCATCGAGAACCTGAAACATCGCTCAGTAGCATCATTTATAGGTACCCACCTTGTCTTAGCCAGGACTGCTCTGCTTTATAGGGGTGTTTTCCAGGTCAGCAGAGTGTAAGCTTGTCCATCCCTGACCTGCCTCCCCTGCTGCATTGTTCCTCTGCCTCCTCTCTGCTAGTGGTCACAACTCACCAGAAAAGAGCTACTCTAAAGCTCTACAGGCAAGAAGTGATGCTGGCAGGCATTAGGGCTGAACATCATCAGTATGGTGCACTCTATACCACCACAGTGACTGGCACTTTTGACACCTCTTAAAGCCATACTTGAAACCATAGCATCCCAGAATGAACCTTTGCTGACCTGTGCTGATGCAGGCACGTTAAGTCTGCATACACAGCTAGCATTTTTGATGCTCTGTATTATTAGATGCCACAACAGTAGTTAACTATAAATACCATGCACCCTGCATGTGACACAGCTGCTCACCTGGGCTTGAGCTCTGGGTTAAAAGCAGCAGGGATGACTGCAAGGAGAAAAGAACAGTGGCTGTGTTTCAGCTCTCCCCTTGCCTGCTTCCAGAGGAGGTGAGCTTCAGTTTCTGCACATCCAAGCGTCTGAAGCAATACCTGCTGTCTGGAATGTTACCAGTCTACCAGGGTAGTAACCAGACACTTGTCTTCTAAACAACATTGAAAACCCCCACTATGGCTGCCCATGAGGAAGTTGGTCATAAAACTAAGGAATAGAGGAATAGACTCTTTCAGTTGAAAGGAACCTACAACGATCATCTAGTCCAACTGCCTGACCAATTCAGGACTGACCTAGTTAAAGCATGTTATTAATGGCATTTTCCAAATGCTTCTTAAATGATATTGACCACCCCTCTAGGAAGCCTGTTCCAGTGTTTGACCACACTTTCAATAAAGAAATGCTTCCTAATGTCCAGTCTAAGCCTCCTTTGACATAACTTTGAACCATTCCCACACGTCCTATCACTGAATACCAGGAAGAAGAGGTCTGCATCTCCCTCTCCACTTCCCCTGTCAGGAAGCTATAGAGAGCAACAAGGTCACCCCCCAGCCTCTTTTTCTGCAAACTAGACCAGTCCTCACAGGACGTGCCTTCCAGCCCTTTCACCAGCTTTGTTGCCCTCCTCTGGATGTATTCAAGGACCTTCGCATCCTTCTGAAATCATCATGTCCAGAACTGCACACAGTATTCCAAGTGGGGCTGCACCAAAGCTGAATACAGTGGGATAACCACCCCTTTTGACCAGCTGGTGATGCTGTTTGATGCACCTCAGGATGCAGTTTGCCCTCTTGGCTGCCAGGGCACCCTGCTGACTCTGCTGACTGAGCCTGCTGTCGAGCAGATCCATTCTGCAGGGCTGCTCACCAACCACTCCTCTCCCAGTCTATGCTTGTGCCTGGCATTACTCCATCCTAGGGGCAGAATCCATCATTTTGACCTATTAAATTTCACCCTATTAATCATAGTCCAATGCTCCAATCTATTTAGATGCCTCTGCAAGCCCTCTTGTCCCTCAAGACAATCCCCACTTTGATATAATCAGCAAATTTGCTGATGGTGTGTATTGGTCCTAATAGTGTCCTCTGCAAATAAAGGCATACTTAGTCTCATTATGTTACTCTTTTTTTTTTTCTTTTTTCCTGTTTTTTTTTTTTTTTTAGGTGTGAGTTTTACATTTGATCAACCATCGTAACTTTAGAAAGCAATTAATTTAGGTGTGGCCACATGTCACTTCTCAACAAATGCCTTTTGAACTGCTACCTTCTTTAAGGAAATTGGTCTTGTGCTGTGAATTATCTGCAAATCACATTCGTATATCCAATTTTTTTCTTTCTGGTGATACCATCTTAATATCAGCTCACTGATAGGGATGGGAAGTACAGCTTACCAACAGAAACTGTTTGGTGCCAATTGCTAGGAAACCTTTCCTAATACCTTCAGCTCAGTCTTGCCTTGCTTTCTGTGTTAGTTGGTTGTGTAACTGTCTACCCCACTCCTTAGAAAGGACTGGATTTTTCAGACCTGGGAAACAGGGGCTGGAGATGTCAAAACTGACAACCAAACCTCACCAACACTCATAGGAGGAAATCTAGATATACCCAAGGAAGAGCTCATTCACAGAAAAGCCAAGATGGATTTGTGAAGAAATATTTCAATAACATTAGCAAACATTGCTTGTTTCAAAAGTCAGTAGCAACTGCCTGGATAGATGGTAAATATTTATTTTAAATAAAAATTTATATTATAAATATTTCTATTAGTAAATAACTGCTCTCAGGCTCTATGTGGAAAAAAAATGGGGGCACCAAGCTTTGCACTATGATGCCACTGGTACAGGGAGGCTGTAAAGGTCAGAAGTGTCGCTTTGCCAGTGGACCAGCACACCTGTTCTGGGAACTTCAGTGTCCTTGTGCAGGACAGAACGTTCCTCAGGCGCAGTCAAGCACTTGACATCTGATGATCTCAAAGCACTTTGCAAAAGCAAGTGAGTTAATCTTTCACATCGCCTCAATATGGGGCTGGTCCATAGAGAAGTGCCCTGTTCAACAAAGCCATGAGCCAGCGACTGAGCTGAGAATAGGATCCAGGTTTTCTACTGGCTTCCTATCATCTTTTGTACGTGCCAGACCATACACTCTGCCGCAGCATCGTACCATTTCTCTCCAAAGGAAGAGGTGACTCCTATCTGCACTACTTTACATAAGCAAGTTACCAGACTTCGCTGCTGACGGGACATCTGTAGGATCATGTTACCTGCAGCCTCACGATCACACCCCAGCTCCAATCCTCTGATTGCCTGTATTGCTCGTAGCCTGGCTCACACCTAGGCTGAGACCATTGCAGGTCAGGGACATACAGGCACAAGAACACTACTGGCCAGGACTTGGATCCTGCCCCCATGGGCAACATGGGCCCTAGCAGGCTGAGCCATGCCAATGCATGAGTGCTCCAGCCCAGCAGTGTCACTGTAGCGCAGCAGTAAACCATAGGCTGAGATTCAACATGAGGATTCAGAGAAGGCCCAGGAGTGGAACCTGGCTCACCCGTTAATGTGTGCAGTTTGGCCATCTTCTGCTGTCATGCCTGGGAGTATTTCCTCAGGAAATTTTATTTTTCCTTATCTCATGATTTGGTGTTTGTTTGTTTAAGGTTCCTGAAACACAGTCCAAGCAGGTTGAACCTTGTGACTTGTGGCTGACTGAATACTGCTTTGCAAATAAATGTGCCATGACCACAAACCGAAAACAGTGGGCTTCAGTCCCAAGGAGATGTCCTTTTGCTCTCCCTGCAAGCCTAGTGGCTTGCCCAGTGGAGACCATGTCTGCACACATCCAAAGTCCTCTTCTGGAGAGACAAGCTGTCCTTGGATCTGACACCACAGCTGCCTGCTGGCCGCCAGCCTTTCACAGCTGCAACGTCATTGCCATGACACGAACGGTCCCCTGCCCTGCGGCTCAGCGAAAAGGAAAACATGAACTACAGGGAAGGATTTACTACTCTGTTTCAGTTGTCCTTTCTGGCAGCTGGTGGCATTCCCACCATGTCCCCTTGAAAGTCCTGATTGTTCTGGTCAGGCTCCCTTTGCGTTGATAATTCCATACACCAGCAGCACCTGTTATCCCGGTCTGCTTCTGCAGCGCTGGCTGCCTCGGGCTTGTACAGCGGGCACCTCCTGCCCCTGCCTGCCGTTGTGCCCCGCAGGGAGGGCACGTCGGATGTCTCAGCCGGTCGAGGAGCACATTCAGCATACCAGCTCGTGCTCTGTTCCCTGCACTGTTCCTGTGGCTGCATTTCAACTGCTTGATCAGAGGGCTGGAGCACCTCTCCTGTGAAGACAGGCTGAGAGAGGTGGGGTTGTTCAGCCTGGAGATGAGAAGGCTCTGAGGAGACCTTACTGCATCCTTCCAGTGCCTAAAGGGGGCTTATAAGAAATATGAGGACGGGCTTTTTAGCAGGGCCTGTAGTGACAGCACAAGGGATAATGGTTTTAAAGTAGAAGACATAGATTTAGATATTAGGGAGAATTTCTCTACGGTGAGGGTGGTGAGGCACTGGCACAGGTTGCCCAGAGAAGCTGTGGATGCCCCATCCCTGGCAGCGTTCAAGGCCAGGCTGGATGGGGCTTGCAGCAGCCTGGTCTAGTGGAAGCTGTCCCTGTCCATGGCAGGGGGAGTGGAACTGGATATCTTTAAGGTGCCTTCTAACCCAAACCAGTCTGTGATACCATGAACTCCGGGTACAGCCCATGACGTTTGCAATGCGTGGAGTCTCACTCTGCTGAAGGAGTGTCTCTTGTGATAAGCCAGGCAGATTAAGACAGCTGGCCACAGAGACCAGGACTGGTCTCCTTCAGAGACCTTCCCTTTGACACCTTCTGTGCAGCACTGCTCTTGTGCTGACCTCTGCCACCAGTGCCCCTGCACAGGAGGTCCACAGACCTTCCCGGCTGCATCGGCGTGATGTGAAGTCTCCCTCGGTGTTGCCATCACTGCTGCAGCCCAAGCCTCTCACTTCCTGGAGACAGGAAAGCGAGAGCGTAAGACAGGAAGATCAGGAGCCAGCAGTTTTAAACTGTCCCCTCCCTTGAATCTACCCAGCACTTTAGAGGAAATTTCTGTCTCAGGGTCTGTACTTATCTCATCTTCCCCTCCTAAATAACTCAGCAACAATTCCCAGCCTCTCAACAAGCGACAGAGGTGAGTGCAGATGTGTTTGCGCCTCCCAGGGTGCATGACCTGTCGATGCTGTGCTCGGGACCCTGTGTGCACCCTCCTGACTTGTGCTTCTCTTGGAGCAGCAGTGATGGTGAGGGACTGAGCTTGAGCTGATTGCTTCAGAGGTGTGTTTTACCCCCTGAGGATGTTAACACCCTGACAAATCAACAGTAGTAAAGATGCTCCATGCGCACTTCGGCTTCACAAGACTGTGGTCATGTTGCTGTTCTTGGAACAGATGATGAGACCCATTCTATATTTATTTATTTATTTATTTATTTTCAATAAACCATGACAGTGCATATATGTTCAATATAAGTGAATTATTATTATTCCTTTCCTAACACCTCATTCAGCCTATTTTTCAGAAGCCCTTTGGTATTTGTAAAGTTGGCTTCTCAGCCCCATTTGTCTGGTGCATGTTCTCTGTAGTGGGGGAATGCAAATCATCAGCACCAGAGAGGCCATAAACAAAATGCTTCAGGCAGCCCAGAAGTCCTTTGCTCTAACATCCACCCTGACAGCAAGTGTCATAGTCCTGTGAAAGGGTTATGCAGGGTTACCTTGCTGCAAGCTGATTCATTTTCTCACCTGGAGGCAAATATCTGGAGGATTTGTAGTTTCTGGCCTGAAAGGGAACTTGATGGTGTCTTGCGTCATGCAGTTTGATGGTTTGGAAAGTTTGTCTTTGTACAGACTACAGACCCTGATTAATGTGATGTTGTTGCTATGGTCATTGCCCTATCATGCGATGTTTTCTGTTTCTGCCTTTGCTGACAAGGCCCTTAGCACCAGTCTAAGGGCAACAAGTAATAACAGAGACGAACAGAGTCATAATGACCGTCCTCTGAGCAAACAATTGATATGCTAATGACGTCGGTGGGAACGCAGCTCATATCTACAAAGAGAGGGACTGGAGAATGGAAATAGGACAGGGCAAAGAACAGAGGGGATTAAAAAATCGATTTGAAGAAGACTCTTGTGGGATTTTGCCAAGGACCTAGAATAAGCTTTGTGGGGGAAAGGGAAGAATCCAGTGTGATTTTTGTACTGGGAGAAAGCCTGGTTTATCAGCTAAGCTAGCCGAGGAACTGACCCAAGCTCTATATTACCCCAGAATAGAGAGGACACTCAAGGAGAGGAATCTATGCAGAGCTCTTTTATTCGTATTTTATCTCCTGTGCACTGCTGGTACTGAGTAAAGAGATAAGTTGCTCCTGAATCCCATCTCAACCCCAAGGCACGTTACCTTTTCAAACTACCCACCACATGCTCTGAAGGCTTACAGAGGAGCACCAGATCTCCCAGGTACCTGTGGTCCTGAGGAGTGAGGTGCTTTGAAAGTAGTGGCTAGAACACAAAGCAGTTGTGTTTGAGACTCCACCTCTACACAGAACAGCAACCCAGAGCCAGTGTCCTACACATGTTTAGAGACAGATCATGGAGGAAAGGGAGCTGTGGTCTACCAATGTAGATAACGCAATGGGTTGGGGCCCTGGGGGAAGTTGTGTGAATGCCCAAAGAGGAGATCTGCTCTAGCCAAGTCACGGGCAGTAGCATTTCACACAATCATTCTTTTTTTATTTGTCCCCACAAATAATCTGTGACTGAACCAGCCATATTTTTTAGAAACAAAAATCTCCACTTCAAGCAAAGACTTAAAATAACAGAAAATGTGGAAGTCTCATGAGAATCTACTCCAGTGCTGACACCTTCACTATTAAAGGCTTATTTCTGCTCTTAATTTTTTGCACTTAAACTTCCACATTTCAGGGTAAAGAAGCTCTCTTTCTAGATACTCGCTTGTGCAGACACTTTTTAACTCTAATCAAGTTGTCTCTTAGCTGTCTCTTTGATCAGCTAAATAGATAGAGTTCCTTAAATCTCTCTCTGCAGGGTGCAATTTTCTCACCAAGAACCATTTTCATGCCATCTAGGATCTCAGCTGAACAAAGCTGAGGGAAGAACTTAGGCCAGACTGTGTTCTGAGAAAAGACTTAGGAGATGGATTTTGTTATCTGATTACATTTGGTGTTAATAAAAACTTGATTATACAACGATAAATTCTGCAGTCTTTATTGTTTTGCAATGACAAAAACTTGAGTCATCCATTGCACTTCTCTGTGAATTTCTTCCCTTTGAAATGATTATAACAAGCATGATTATATTACATCAATATAAATCTAACACCAATGTCCTGTCTTGGTTACAATATACTGATGCTTTATTCACAACATCATGAGTTTCTTTTTAGGCATTTTCAAAAGTATAAATCTCCCTTTCAGAGTTCTCAGTAGCAAAATTAGCATTTGCTTTTTGTCCCTGTGCTCACAATTTTTTCATGGTTGTCAGTCCAAGTATTTGGCCTTCAGAGCTTTCTGATGGGAAGCATAAATCAGGTATATAAAATCCAGTATATAAAAATGCAGATTCACTTATGTGCAAGAATTTTTTTCCTTTTTGCAGGTGTAGAAGGGGAACTGATTCTCTGTTTAAAAGTGTTGTCACTGCTCTTTCACTTCAGAAAACTTTGCAGCTTTACGTTACTACAGTGAGAAAATTGTTATTGGTCAGCTAAAGGCCAGTATATCATAACATGTTACTGTGTCTCCCATAGAAGAAATCATGATCTCATGTTGGAAAAGTTCTCTGGGGTATATTATTACTGGGACATGTCCTCTAAGAACAAGGGCAGAATCTCGTAATGGATATGGTGCCAGCACAATAGCACATGAGCTTACTCTGCTATCCCACATGCCTCTGCACCACTTCTCCTCCCACAGAAAGGTCAATGACAGAGAGGCGAGAGGATTTATGTACCCATCACCCTACCAAGAAACACTTTTAGCTAGGTTGGGCCTGAGCTGTAAACAGCCCCACTTATTTCAGCTAACCATTATCAAGGTCATAAAATGTCTCAAGACTTACGCAAACTTCATGCCAACTTGGCTGCAGCCCAGGTGCATCTGCTGTGAGAGCCTCCTGAGAACACTTGGGGAGCTGCGGGGGAACATGACGGCAAGCAGCATGCTGAGCTGAAGCCTGGAAGGGGTTTCTTTGGGAGGTTTTGTGTCCGGTTTCAGCAGTCCAGCTTTCTGTGGGATGAAAGCATGGCAAAAAGAAAGCACTGCGAGGAAGGTCTTACGGCCTCTTGAGTCCCTCTGTGCCTGTGAGTGGCATCTCCACGTCAATGGCTAGGGCATTCTGGTGTTTGGGATCACCTGAAAGTGCAGGTGTGTTGCTTTGGAAAACAGCAGAGGCTGTGGCGTTGTGCCAGTGGTCAGGATGGGGGAGTTTTGCAGTGCCACTGGTTTCCACATTCCCAACCAAGGTTTACCCAGTAATCCTCAAAAAATGGTTTATTGTGCAGGCTTTCTTTTGAGGGCAGTGGTCTTTCGTGCTTAGGAAGGTAACAGCTTGCTCCTTTCCCTTCACAAAGGCACAGACTGCAACGTTTAACAAGTAGTGGGGCTCGGCACTGCTTCCTTCCACCTTGCAGCACAGGGTGGGTGTGGGGGGAGGCTCAGCGGTGCAGCCTTGTGGGGACAAGGCAGGGATGGGCACAGGGTGGGCAGCCCCACTGCGAGGCACAGAGGCGATGCCAGCTGGGATGGAGCCGGAGGGGTGAGGAATGTTGGAGCCAGCAGTTCCAGGGTGCCTCTGCACAACCCCGGGGATGTCAGCTCTGACCAGGGTGCGCTGCAGCACGGGGGGACATGGGAAGCTCTCCCGGGGCCACAAAAGGGTTGTGCTCCAGCAACAGAAAAGCAATCAGGTTGCAGCAGCCTGGTGCTGTTGGTGACATGAAGAGATGCTTCCAGTTCCAGGGGACACCTTCTCGAAAGAGATTTTGTATGCTAATCCATCCTGCCCCCATCAACCAGGCCTGTGGCTGCTGAGCTGCCAAGTCCCCAGCAGCAGTAACCTCTGGTGCACTGACAAGAGGGAATAAAAGCCACCTTCCCCAGCCCCCCCTGGCTCTGGTGGGCTCTCCCCAGAGCCCCCTGCAGCCAGCCCCACAGCAAAAGCTGCTCCCCTCTCCGGGAGGGTGGTGCAGTCACTTGGTGAGGATGGTGGCCAGGTCCAGGCTCATTTGGAGCCCGGGCCACAGGTGGGTCACCCCAGCCTTTGGTGAGAAGGGACAGGGTTCCCTAGCCCATCACAGTGACTCTGGCAGCATGCTGTGCTGGCCAGCCTGTGAAGCGAAACTGGGCACACTGGTGACGGACAAGGCTCTTCTCCAAGGGATTACCGCTGCCTGAAATACAGGCGGCTCTCTGCTCCAAAGCTCAGTGAGCAGAAGAGGGTCTGTTCTCCCCCATGGTGATCTCTGAAGTCACCTTCACACTGCCTGTGACCCCTGGGGCTGGCACAAATATATTGCACTGGTTAAAGCAAACTCACGGTTTGCTCAGCAATGCCACAAAAGCCTCCTCTGCAAGCTGGGAAGAGCTGGAGTCTCTTCTCCAGTCTGGTCATGGACGTTTGTCCAACCTCTCTGCAAAGGGGATTATAAGAGCAGTAATACACAGGTCTTCTGTTGATAATCCTGCCCCATGGGGAATTTACCAGTAACCAAAGACTCAGGCGTATGAGCTCTGAAAGACAGACAAGTCAGGCCCCTGCTGCTTTGATTGGTTTTGCTGTCATATCTTAAGAGATAACTCCTTTAAATTACATGGCACCAACCAAGCAGTGTCCCGCCAAATAAAAAATAAATGTTGCAGCAAAATGTTCTTTGTCTAACTCTGCTAACAGGTTTGTCTCTCCCTAAGACAGCTGTTTTAAGAAAATGAATTTGGTTTTGCAGACAAATCATGTCTGTTCAGTAAATCTGTACCCTAATCAGGTGAGGTAAATGCCCAGAGACTAGTTATGGGGGCCGTATAAATACCTCCATAGATAGAGGCATCAGGAGATAAAATGCAAAGATATTTATTATTTTATGAGGCTCATTCCTTTCTCTAGGATCTAAGGAGACATGCTTCATTGAATGTCAGTAAAGTGCCTTTGATGTAGTGAAAAATCTACTAGTTTTGATAGGTTTGATCTTTCCCAAAATAACTCTATATTGAAGCATTGTCTGCGGTGCTGGTGACATTTAATGACATATTACCGAGTCTCAAGTGGCCATACATGGCTGTGAAACAGCGAGGGCTCTGTGTGGCTTACAGAGTCCCGTAACACTGGAGCTCTCCAGAAGTATTAAGTGTTCAGCACAAAGTCAAGGCACTGCGTAAATTCTACGCGTGTTTCATACCCAAGTGCTTTCTGCCATTTAGCTTTTTGGTGATCAAAGGATACTATTGCAGGTACCGGGCATATTTTCTGAACCACCTCTGCATATTTCAGAAGGTGTGCAGAACTCAGCATTTAAGCCCTCTGGGCTGCTGGGGCAGACAATGCTAACACACGGAGCAGGTGAGAACTGCCTTTGCCAGGGCTGGCCGTGGGAGCAGGCAGCCACCCAAGGTTTCACCGCCTCGGTGATGTCCTCAGAGCTGTAGGTGAGGGGGTAGCCCCGCTGCTTATTTTAGGCGGCACATAGACAGTTGCTTTCAGAGAAAGGCAGATTAGCTGCTGATCAGCAATCTGTCCTGCTTGTGCAGCAGTTTATGAATGGGAGGACAAAAGGACCATGCTGAAAGCACCCGTGAAGGGACATAGCTGGCAGGGGAGCTGGCTGGGGGGGTCTGCAATTCAGATAGGCAGAAATTGTCTCTCCAACAGACCTTTCTGCAAGAAGTGAGAAGGAGGTGACAAAACATCCAAAACCCTCAACAGTGCTTTCTGGTGAAAACATGCAGAGAAAGTTTGTTTCTTCTTAGACTTTTAATCGACCTTTATGAAAAGGTCTCAGAGGGAATAATATAAATTTTTAGTGTAGGAATGTTATAGTCCAATTATAATGTCTTGCTCTGGACCCTTTTGCCATGTCAGGGTCATTAGCTAACATTTAGTACTAGCCATTTCCCTAGGAATAGCAATGGTTAGTTTTCTGAAGTTCTTGCCTTTTGGTGGAGGGCATGTCAGAAGGCCAGCAACGACGGATGAGACATGGAGTGGTGGTGGTTTATTTCAGTCCTGCTCTTCACCCTCCCACCTATTCTTGGGTTAAAGAAAATGCTGATTATGTTTTTTTGGTTGTGTTTGTTTCAGTTGCCTATCGCTGTTAATGACTGCAAAGCCCCACCCTGTCTATTAACGGGTCAGTGCCCAAACCATGCCCACTGTTAGAGCTGCATAGTTTAAACAGGTGCTCTTTCTAACACACGAGAAATACGAGCCGACTTTTTAAAGCCAAGCTGTCCCGCTCACAGCTTAGGAGCGGGTCTCGCTTTTGCGAGCTCTCTCAATGGCTGTGAATTTAAGTTATGCAAATCCTGAACAACTACTGTTTGGGAGGTGGTCCCTGGCTGACTCTGAAACAGCTGCTTCTGATGAAAGGTCCAGTAAATTCTCAGCTGATAAAGCTACCTGAATTTAAAGCAGCTAGCAGGCAGAGAAATGGCTATCTGCCATTGCACAGTGCAATATGTGAATGGATTTTTTTTTTCATTTCAACCCTTCACCCTAAGGCTGTATTTATAGGAGGAGAAGGGATGTCACACTCAGGTACACTGCCCAGTGTGGTATTGTGGTATTGTGGCAATAGCCTTCTGGTATTGTGGCAGGTGAGCGGCCATCCCGCATGCACTCCTACTGAAGGTTGGGGGTGAAATATGTTTAGAAAGCTCCAGCAATATGATGAGCAGTTGATCTTCACATCTGCTCGCTACCAAGGGAAGGAGGGAGGTGCAGCACTCAATGGACTGGAGGAGCACTCAGGAGATGAGCCTTCCTTGGAGGGAGCCTGCTGGCCTTGCTTGGAAACAGCCCCGGTCCCTGGCTCCCAGGGATACTGCTTAGACCAATGGGAACAGTCCTGAGGAGATGACTCTGGGAGCTAAGGGCACAGAGCATGGGAATGAGACATGTGTCATCAGGTGGCACACACCTCATCCCTGGCCAGAGCAAAAATCCATCACTGCTCTCCGAGATAAAATGCATTTGCACTTGCTCTTTTTACTCGCATTGGTAGAGGAGAGGCCACAGGCAGTGGTTGCAAAACATCACCCTGAGAACCTCCCTGTGGTGGTACTGTTACTTAGAATCTGCCAAGGTGATGGGTGGAGGGACCGTGTGCCCTGGCATGCCCAGAAGCCCTTTAGATTTCTTATGCTTTCCTGACAAAGCACTACAAGACTCCCCCAAAGAAGGAAGACAAGCACTTTGCCCCTCCACAGCTGCCCCCAAATCAAGGCAGAAAGCTGTCTGCCCCAGCACCTGGGCAGCTCATCCAGAGGGATCAGGCATTTTGTGGGAGGCTAGGTGCTGACCCACGCAGATCCAAACTGAGTTACGGGGTGCTCTTCAGCTCAGGATAGCACAAGGTCCCCCCAGGATGGGGAGGAACAGAGGGCTGTGCTCTTTTGCAGCATCTTTTCTCCTTCACAGCCTGCAGACACCAGGATATAGGGCTGTAGGCAAGGCAAGGTAAGGAGAGGCTGGAGAAGAGAGCAGGGGACCGACCAGTGTACATGGGACACTGCTCCCCTGTGCTCCCAGGCACGCCTGCTGAAAACCGGCATGACGAAACCAGTCCTGCTGAGGAGCAAAATGGCATTGGGTACACAGATGTGCACAGCGCTGTGCAACGTGGCCAGTGACTCCAACACAGCCGGTTTCTACGCAGGTTTATGCCAGCTGGCAGAGCTGGCCTGGCTACGCCAGTGCAGGCAACTCAGGCAAGAGGTCTCAGGCGGGTGGGAGTTAAAGCAGGAGGTCTGTAGCCCAGCTGGCAGAGCCTTTTACCAATATTTGCCAGCTCACATCTGCCTGCAGGGCAGATGGGCAGGGAAACCAGGGTGACTTCTGAGCAGAAGGTGGGCAGCAGCATGACAGTGTCACACAGCAGCGGTCATGCAAGGTCTGTGCTTGGGATTAATGAGGGAGTGGGGCTTTTTCCAGAATTCATATTCAGCGTGCTGAGCTTAATCCACTGTTTTGCTCCGTTCTGTCTCAAGCACCACATCCCACCAGATGTGATGACTTTTCAAAGCCTTTTTCGGGGTGAGTTCTTTTTTTGTTTTGTGGGGGTTTTTTTCCAAAATACTGCTGAGGCAATGTAACACAGCCCAGCCTGCGTACGTGCTGCCCCATTCTGGAAAATGGAAAACAAAAGCTAAAAGAAGGTGGTTAACCTTTTCTAACTGTCGCAGCACAGGACTAGTTGCCAGGAGGAACTTGAGTGCTAATCCTACTTTACTCACCATGTGACCTTTGGGTAAGTTACCTAATTAACTTATCCTTCAGTCAGCGGAGCCTGTAAAGAGCAGGTGTTTCAGTGAAACTCAGGATTCCTGAGCCAACATGTGGCCTTAGGAAATAACCAAAGAATAAAACCTTCTGCACTTTTTTAAAGGTGGTGTTAATACAGAGAATTAAAACATTCTGCAGAAAGTTTAAACTGTCCCTCTAATTTTTTGGTGGGGCACATGATTGAGCCCAGGCGATTTAGTTGTAGAGATCATTCTGGATGGCATTTGTTATTTGTGGAGCAGTGATACAGTGTGATCTGGTCAAATTGTAACTGAATCCATTCTGTTCTGCTGGAATTAATTTCCTTCTGCTGGACATGTGTGGATCCTGATTTTCCCTGGCCACCTTGTGCTGTTTCTGCCAGCCGCACCCTCCAAATCCCACCATGGCTGCCCTCTGGAAGGAGGTGGGCTTGCCCCTCTGTGTCCTTATGTCTGAAAGGAGTTTTCAGGCTGAATTAAAAACACTTGGTGCAAAGACGTATAGTTACACCCTGAAGCTTTTTCCCGTTCAGTTTCTCCTCCTTCCTGCATATGACTTTTTTATTGACTCACTTTAGCCATAGTCTAATCTCTTTTCTTCCTGAAATTATGCAGTATTAGGTACATAAACACTTCTTGGTTTTGCTGGAGTTTTCTGGTTGATGTGAAATTAGAAGATAGGAACCCATCCCCAGAGATCATCCTCTCTCTGGTGAAAGATCTTTCACCCTACATTGGAAAAGCACTTTACAGAACTATTCACTCCCTCTTTAGTATTTCATGTCAGAGAAAATGCCATTGTATCTCTGCTGTGGATTACAAACACATCATTTATTATTATCTGGCACTCAGGAGGCAAGCCTGCCTCCTGGGGTTGGTACCGCTTGTTTTCGTGGTTTGATCTCTCTCTCATTTAAAGAGGGAGGTTTTCAGGGAGAAGCTTTTGCAAAGCAGTCTTGCTACAATGGTCCAGTACAGTGTGTATTTAAATCTTCCCTTTTTATAATATGCTGTGGACTGGGCAGCTGAAATGCAGCCTTGGTTTGGATGAATGCATTCTGCAACCAGATTTCCAGAATCAGGTTTTGATCCCTTCTTATTCAAAAATGCCCATAACCATGAATGGTCTAATTGAAACCGGAGGCGCTTGCTGCAGACTAAGGAACAATTCAATGGGATTAAGGCAATGCCGAATCTGGGCTGTTGTGATTAAATTTTGCAAATATTAACTGAAAAATCTTGGCGCAGATCCTAACCAATATATATTTGAGCAGTTCCCCAGAAGAGAGTGAGCTGAGCCTTGCCTGAGGTGTAGCAGTGTGGCTGTTTTAACACGTCCTTCCATTGTCTTCACTTGACGGAAGCTAACGATTTTGGCTTATGAAGGGCAAGCTCTTGAGGGATGTTAAGGTTAGAGTTTGGAAAGAGCAATTTCCAAGGAAAAAAGTTTGCAACAGGACAATGAAACCAGACAGAAACCCTGCTGCCTTGAAAAATTGCTCTAGGAGTTAGAACCTTTCCCACAAACCCAGCGAGCTCCTTGGGGCACATCTGCACCATGCGATGAAGCACATTGCAAAGATCCCAGTGCTGGCCAGAGAGCTAGTGGGAGGACCAGGAGCAGAAGAGCTGTGTCATTGTGGTCCAGTGACCAAGCCTGTCTTCCCCGCTCAGAGGGCAATATGCCATGATCTCAAAAGGGAGCTCAGCTCCCTTCAGGCATTGTACTGTGCTGAATGTACAGACTAGTCTGGGGTTTGCTATGGGCTTATTGCAAATGCAGTATAGACGTACTAGCATATTCCCTCTCCCAAAGAATAAGCCTTGAGATGTAAAAGGGAAGAAGTTCCTTTTTTGAGACAACAGGAAAATGCCACTTGTCCCTGAATACCTTGCTAGCAGGGAGTTCACTATACCAGTCCTAGTGGTGTTTATTGGTGGTTTTTGTTGGGTTGGGTTTTTTTTTTTTGGCTACAGCTGCCTATTACATTCCAGGATGAATCTGAGGTGCTGTTATTCATCTATAAAACTGCTGCTTCTCCAGGATATTGCCAGCCTAACCCAGGGCCAAATTTTACAGAGGTGCCACAGCTAGAGTGACTGGGTCATTCGTGCTGAGGATCTCCCAACTGTGAAACTACTCCCCTCTGTCCTTTGGCTTGGAGTAGCCTGTTGAATCAATCTGCACCCACTTGTGAGCATCAGGCTTCAAGAAGGACGTTGACCAACTGGAGAGAGTCCAGCAGGCAGGAATAAGAGTGATCAGAGGGCTAGAAAACATGAGCTATGAGGAAAGAGTGAAAGAGTTGGGTTTGTTTAGAGTAGGGAACTGAAGATGGGTACATGTGATAATACCCTTCAAGTATGTGAAAGACTACTGCAAGAAGGAAGGATAAGCTGTTCTTCATGTCTGCTGGGGACAGGAAAGGAACTAACGGGCTTAAAGTGCAATAAAGGGAATTCAGGTGAGATATTAAGAGGCATTCTCCAGTTGTGGACTTGTGCACCATTGGGATGGTTTGCTGTGTGAAAGTGCCGTTGTGGGAAGGCTTTAGCAGCAGCTAAGTAGCTTTAGCAGCAGACAACTGTCTCAAATCCAGCGTCTTCAGCACAGCTGATCATATCTGGAGGCTGGTGGAAGGGCAAGATGACCTTTAACAGTTTCTTCTAGCTCCATTTTCTACGATGTCTGTTATCGACGCAGAAAATCACAAAGCTGATTGTTAATTCTCTAGTGGGTGTTTTGTGACCAGGCCACTATCTGGTTTGAAAGACTGTTGTCTGATGGGAGAAGGGATTTAGAGAAGATGTCCATCCTGAAATTGTCCAGAAGAAAATCCCAAAGACACCACAGGGACTCCCCTTTAAAGGAATTACAGATGCAAACCAGCAAGTGTGAAGGGCAGGTCTCTCAGCTGATGTAAAGAATAGGGCTCCCTGCTGGACCAGTTGCCCTCGGCAGCATCCTGAACCACCATTCCAGTGGTGGCCAGTATGGTGGCTGTCGCACTGAGGTGCAACTGAGGTCCTTAATGTCCCAGAAGACAGAATCAGACACCTGAGTGCTTATGAGCAGCCAGAAGCAGCTTAAGAGTTTCTTTATGTAACTCAATAAAAGGGATAGAAACAAAAGCAAAACCTGATGCACACAACAATCCCTTCTTCTCCGGTTTCACAGGGAAGCAAGTTACAACACTGTCAAGTCAAAGATTAAATAAAAAGAAAAAGCCAAGGGCACGCTGCCATGCATATATTAGACCTGTGTAAAACAGTGGTGTGCACGCCCTCGCAGATATAAACACTGTGAGGTGAGCAGGGGTTTAAGACCTGACAAAGAAGCTACCTTTTCAGCAGGTTCATTGGGCCTGTGTTTTTAGCCCTCCCTTTTCTGTTATCCTGTTCATTTTTAATGAGGTAGCATTATGCAACCAGCGTTAGCCCGGAGAAGTGCCCCGCTGTGGGTCAGCGGGGAGGAGGGGGCGGCTGGATGGCAGCAGTGGCCTGGGGCTCCCCGGGCTGTGGCCGCCCCTGCTGCTGTTCCCCAGGGAGGTCGGAGCTCGGCTTTGCTGGAGCAAGCTGGGGATGGATGGAAATCCCCCGTGCAGCTAAGCCAGCGCAAGCACCACAGGCTGGTTTAGAATTAAAAGGCCTTTCTGACATCCCCACAGAGAGCAGCTCTGCCCTGTTTGCGAGTTCAGCTCCTTTCTGTTGCTCTTCTGCATCCTTTTGTCCTCATTTGTGACTCTTCTGTAATGTAGCTTTGGGATGTGTGCACCAGCCAAGGGGCAGTGAGCTCCTTTGACCTTCCACTTCATCTGCAACAGACAGGAATAATGATAAATGCTGATGAGGTGCAAGATTTGACAGTCATCTGGGAGTGCAGAGGCATGCAATTTCTAATTTCACCAAAATCTAGAAATGGGTGGTTATTTTTGTTATTCATCTGTGAAATATTGAAGGTCAACAATACATTTGAATTTCTGTAGCTTTCAAAAGTGCTTGTTTTCCCATAAATTTGATAATTGCACGGATTTTTAAATCCATATTTTTCCTCTTGAAAAAATAAGAATGTGAAATTCTTAGTTTCAAATTAAACATTGTCGTTCAAGAACAATTTTATTTTTATTACTGTTTGAAAAACTCATAATGTGGCTGTGGTGATCAAGGGAAATGGCAATTAAAAAATCTAGAATAAATGCCAGACATGAAGGCTATGGGAAAAAAAGGAAAATACTTTCAAAAATACTTCCGGAGGAACAGCTATGCCCTTAATTATTTGGCAAATGTTAGCCAGCTTAATAAAATGATGCACATTCTTGGTTCTGTCATTTCACCTAAAGGTAACTTTCCTCCAAGAAGAAATTTTCCATTGCAGAGGGAGGGATTTGGGGGCTATATACCAGGCCTCTTGAAAATTAAGAAATCTAACGTGTCGTTTTCAAATGGTGGACATCAATCCTTGTGTGCTTCCCTGTGCACATCTGCAAACATACGGGTCTGCTCCCAAGATGGCAATTCCTGGGGAATTTTTTCTCCCTTCACCCCTCTCCTCAGGTACCTCAAGAGCTTTCCATGCTCGGAGGACCTGCAGTTGGTGCTCTCAGTCAGCAGCCCGACACTCAGGATATGCATGCGGTTTCTGGACATGCACTGAGGGAGGAGAAAGCTTTCCTGCTGGTGAGTCTCATGCTGGCACCAGGTCAGGGCTGGGACAACAACGCCATCAGATGCTTTAGGCGTATTTGGTGAGACAGAGAGGTGCGTAGCCTGGGCAGCGGGATTGCAACCTTCATGTGTTGTCCAATTAAAAAAGTCAAATAATTTTGCTGATCACATTCAGTGTTTAGTTTTGCGATTGTGTTTCTGGGGGATCTTTGAGGTGGTGCCAAAGCATTCAGTGATTTTATTATTAGTGGCTATTCCTCCCAGCAAGACACAGACACCTAACTTCTCTGTGATCTCTCACAAATGCAGTTGATGCGACTACAGGTCATGTTGTGTGTGCCCACCTTGTTTCTAGGAGCATGGATCAGCTGGATCCCAGATGGCTGGGAACCGTGCATGCAGCGTTCGGTACAGCTGGTGCACATGGGGCTCAGGCACTGCATAAGCACCTGGTTGCTCTTCCCACCACTGCCTGGGGCAAAGGTTACTGAGCCCAGCTTCACCCTCTGCTCTGTGCATGCAGGATGTATTCATGCTTTAAAATGCCGCTGAATGAAAGGTGTTTTATGAATATAGGGTATTAAACCTTTGTACAGCACTGTGGCTCGTATGTTTACTTTGGATCCTGAACACCCAGCCCCAGTTACTGGAGCAAATAATCTTTCAGTGCCTGTTGCCGCATGCACTGCAAACTGCTGCTACCCACACAGCTGCCTCATGAATCCGGCTCAGGGTTTCAGCCTCATCACACCGCTTCAGGTGCCAGTTGGAGGGACCTTTTCTTCTCTTATACAACTGCGTTTGGGTAAGGTTCTTTGTCTGGAGAAAATCCAGCAGGGGAATCCCAAGCCTGATCTTTCCCCGACTGCCATTCCTGCCAGCTGCGCACAGACTTCGCTGAGGCAAAACATCTTTTAAGGTTGTTGATTAATTCTGCCCAAATGAAAGTAGCTAAATCTGCAAACCTTGGCGCGAAGCACTGTTAACCCAGGACAGTGACAGGGGAGTGTAGCACTTAATGCAGTACAGAGCAAGCTGTGGGGCTGGTACAAGGGTGAAGCATTCCGGCTGTTCTCATACCCGCTGAGACCAGTCAAACTGGAATACCCCAGTACAGAGCCCTGGCCTTTAGGTAAATGACAGGGCTGCAGTCCTCCAGGAGACCAAGTTGTCATGTGCCTCTGGCAGAGGTCAAGAGAAAGTGAGGCCAGCCCAGGCAGTAATATCAAAGGCACCCAAAATGGAAGGAAACATGATTAAATTGATTAAATGAGTCACGCCTACATGATCCTGTGCTGCAGAGGTAGGCAGAAAAGCCCACCCCTACCACTCTGAGCTGCAGATAGCAGCATCTGGTAAAAGGCTTCTTATAGATACCAAGATGCTGGTAGCTATGCTGTTTCCTGGAGAAAGGGTGGCATTTTTGCTTCACTAAGCGTGACAAAGCAAGAACGGTCAGTATTTGGCCTGTGCCCAAGTGTCAGGGTGTCTTAGAACTGCGATGTGCATGATGACTGCATTTTCATGAAACTCCTGAAATGGAGGAAGAACGAGTAAACCAGCAGGAAAACAGCAGACACAGGCTGAATTTGTGCGTATTTCCACAGGCAAGACTTACATCACTAAAGTAGCTGCAGCTTTTAGAGCAGCCACAGAAGGACGGGATAACTGCACTTCTGAAAAAGATAAACAGCCTTAAAGTGGGTTTGACAGTGCTGCTGGAGGGCCTGTGGACCTGCTTATGAGGCTGCAAGAGCTTGATGTGCCCTGATGTCCTCACACTATTCAGGTGGAAGTGGAGGCTGACCACAGCTAAAGACAAGTGTTTCAAGGGCCACCAGACTAGACTCAGTGGCCTCACAAACAGGACACCAACTGCTACAGTTTGGGCTCTGGTTTTTGGCCTGCGTGTGTGACATGGGACAAGTCTTATTGCTCTCATGTGCCCTCTTCCTCATTTAGCCTTTCCTTCCTTGCTCATGCTCGCTGTAACTCTTCAGGCCAGGCACAGGCCATTACGAAG
This sequence comes from Falco cherrug, assembly GCF_023634085.1. NCBI lineage: Eukaryota > Metazoa > Chordata > Aves > Falconiformes > Falconidae > Falco > Falco cherrug. The sequence continues at coordinate 14,711,485 of NC_073709.1, forward strand.
TGTTTGTACAAGGGTCCGTGTGCCCTTTGATGCCTCCAAGTATGCAGTTACCAGTTTAGCTTGCAATTATTTTTAAATCCTTGTAATAACACACAGAGCTGTTTCTTTCCACTCTCTCTTATTAACCAGTAAAAGTACTGAAAGTATTTCTGTTCTCCTCTGAAGATGACTGGGCAACCATTTCCAGCACAGTCACCTTTTCAGCTGCCAGAGGGACAGGGACATCTCCCCAAGGCTGATCCAGGGATTTCATCTCCCTAAAACTGTGGGCATGAACATGAAGGCTGTGTTCACCACCAGCTCTTGTGTCACTTTCCTAAATGTGACATAATCAGGAAAGGCTACCTTCTGGGGAGCAAGACCGATTTAAGGCAGGAGACCACTAGCTCAGCTAACACACCATTTACTAGTATTTGCCAGCTTACATCTGCCTACAAGGCTGGTGGGCAAGGGAAGCCAGGCTGGTGTCTCAAATGGCTTCCCTCAGGCCATGCCTTTGCTTCAGCCAGAAAGGAGACTGCCGCCCCAAAGATCCAACTCCTCCTGGCTAGCTAGCACATGCATGTGCCGTGAGCCAAACAAGCCTGGGTGAAGTCCCCAAGTAAAATAGGCAGCCCAGGACATCTATGGGGACTCCAACCGGCTAGATGACAGCTATCTCAGGTATGTCTAACCATGCTGCTCTTGCATTTCCCGGCTGCAGCCTGCATAGCTGGAGAGCTAATGCAGACGGAGAATCCGGCTCCCTCGCTCCCAAGTGTCCAAGGAATGACCCAGCCATCTGCAGGAATCATTACCGTCCTCCGCAAGAGGGGACAAGGTCAAACCAATTGAATGTTGTCTAAAGAGGATCTTGGGGAGGGAATGTTTTCATTACAACAGTTCATCTTTCTTTTCACAGTTCATCAGAAGCAGGCCTTCTGCATACACACGCAAGACAAATAGGGCTGAGGGGTGATGACGGATACTGTAGGCCCGCGGTGATTGGGATGACCCTCCACTCACACAGCTGATCAAAGGCAAGTAAAACAATCAGCCAGCCATCAGCAACAATGTAATATTAAACTCCCCAAACACCTCATTTAATTGAGTCTTTATGATCAAAATCTCCATACCAGATCTTTTAAGTTATACACTCTTAGACCTTGCTCTAAGATAGCAGGAAAGGACTTCCGGAGGGAAAATGGCTGTAAAAAATTATTAATAAAATAATGCCTCTTCCCTCTACCCCCCAAATCAATTGCTCTCTGTAAGGATACGCTTCTGTCTGATTTGCCCAGGCAGAGCTCAGAAAGCCAGGTGCCTCATGCGCAGCACTTGTCCCTGCCTAGTCTGCTGCAGACAGAAATCAGGGAACAGCAAAGCTGGCGTTTATGATGCCATCTTTATGTTGGGGAGACCCCTATGATGTCTCAGAACCCACCTCTGGGAACCTGCTGCTGGCCGTGCAATCTGAGCCAAAGCTCACTGAAGAAATGTTAGGCCCATGCAGGTGCAGTGCCAGTGCAGGAGGGGAGGAGAGATGGAGGGGACCAGGCATCCACCAGGAACACATCGATGTGGAGGGTGCCTGCACGGTTCAGCTAGGCCCTCAGAGAGTAAGGATTTCTGAGCCAGACTCCAGTCAAGAACGAGATGGGATGTGAAATGCAGATGTCCTGGAGGTGGAGCTGGAATTCACTCTATAGTCAAGGACATCTGACCTGTTGGAGCAGGTCCAGAGGAGGGCCATGAAAATGATCAAAGGGCTGGAACACCTCCCTTATGAAGGCAGGCTGAAAGAGTTGGGGTTGTTCAGCCTGGAGAAGAGAGGGGAGACCTTGTCATGGCCTTTCAGTACTTAAAGGAAGGTTGTAAGAAACATGGAGAAAGACAATTTACCAGGACCTGCAGTGACAGGACAAAGGGTAACAGTTTTAAACTGAAAGAAGGTGGATATAGATTGGATAAAAAGAAGCTCTTGAGGGTGAAATTAAAGGTCTCTTCCAACCCAAACCATTCTATGATTCTTTGATGTTCAGAAAATTTCTCCACCCCCTTAAATACCCATCTTTGTATGAGATGCTTCTTCTGGAAGCTTCTCTTTCCATTGATTAGAGGGATCTGAGAAACTGGCATAAACTAGCTGGATAAATGAGCAGAGATGAGACCCATCCTTTAGTGTTGTAGTAATTATTGTAAAGACATCAGACACCATAATGATGACAAATTGATAGACTTCTAATTCCTAGATGAAAACAACATTTTTGTTTTTCCTCTGCTTTCATCATTGGCTTAAGGCAATCTTAATTCTGTGCTAGATCTGAAAGGGGTGACTCAGCCCTACATCATGTGTTCCCACCCATCACCCGTGCACCTTGGTGATCATGCATTTGAGCAGCCAGACAGATCAGGGAATTCAGACAGATGAGGGAAATCTTCCCTTTTTTCCCATTTTGTGCTGGGTGAAGCATTTAGCTGGATCAGCCTGATGTGCTCAGTTTCCCGGATGCATGAACCCTATCTCTGGCACAAGGGAAGGGATGGGAACTTATGGACAGGGGCAAAACCGCTACACATTTTGGCAAAAGCTGGATGTAGATTGGCTCAGGGTGGTCATGAAACCACAACTAACTCACATGTGATCTGGTAACCCGGTGGTGAGAGATTCTCCATCTCATTACTGGTTTCCTGAGTCATGTGAGCAATGGTAATTGCCCTGCTATTCTTTTCCACTTCATTATAGAATCATCATTTAGGTTTGAAAAGAGTTTTAAGGTCATCAAGTCCAACTGTTGACCTAGCACTGCCAAGTCCACCACAATATAAACCAATACATTAACTGCAAAAGGTATTTAAGAAAAAAAAATCTGCAAATTAAGATCACATAAAATGAAACTGCTATGCAACACTAACAGTTTAGAGATAACATATCTTATGAAAGTTTAGCACTTAATTATGGAAAATAAAATAAGAAGCATGAAAATTATAACTGAACAATAGTCCCTTTAATACATTCACAGAAGAGAGTACTAAGAAATCTTTATCAATCCAGGGAAATGATATATGGGTCAACGTTTAAAAAAAAACCAACCAACCACAAGCAAACAGAAACAACAGGAAGCCCAAATCTTATTTTAAACATGACAGTTAAGCAGAGTTAAGCTTGCCATGCGTGAGTTCATCAAGCACCTGAAATTAAACCTGTCAAGGTGCTGCATGGCATTAAGCAGCCAACTTCAACACTTGTAGTAGCACAGTCACATTTGCCAGTGCAAAGAAGGGAAGAAGGCTGAAGGGGAAGGAGTGAGGATCTTTACCTTGGAAGTTTTGAGACAAAGGAGAACCAGAATTCCTGGAGCAGACTGCAGCTCGTGTAAAGACCTTTTGGACAGGCTAAGGATGTAAGCCTGTCCCTTCTGGTTGTATACCTTAGCAAATGGGATTGCATCCAGAATTGAAGAGGTTGCTCGCCCTGGAAACAGAATATTTTACTGTCTGAAAACAGTATGTGAATATTTACCCAAATGTCATGCCCTAAATTCTGGCGCCCTTAGAGGATCCAGATACATTTTCCAAGTGTCAGAACTAAAGAAAAATAGAGAGGGGAAGGGAAGGGAAGGGAAGGGAAGGGAAGGGAAGGGAAGGGAAGGGAAGGGAAGGGAAGGGAAGGGAAGGGAAGGGAAGGGAAGGGAAGGGAAGGGAAGGGAAGGGAAGGGAAGGGAAGGGAAGGGAAGGGAAGGGAAGGGAAGGGAAGGGAAGGGAAGGGGTAGCAATTCAGGAGGACCCCCAAAGAGAAACCCAAAAACCTGTAGTTATGTTTTAATGTGTTAAAATATGTTAGTTAGTTAAATTTTCCAGGGCTGAGTTCCAAATCCCTCGCAGGTTTAGTAAAAGTAACAGTAGTCTAAAGCCTGGATCACCAAAAAGAGCCCCACCTTTATCTACTCTACACCTCTATCCACTTTCATAAACCACCCAATGTCTCAGTTGCTTTGACAGGTTTATACAGTCAGGTCACTCCTAAAACTAGTTTATTTAGACACCGTGCAGCACTATTTTTGTATTTTCCAGCTTCCCTGAATTGCTAAGTTAAGCACAGATCTGCTGCCTTGGGCAGTACACGCGCTAGGCATAGACCTTTACTAGCAGATGAGCTGTACCTGGGGGTTTTTTAACGTGCATGTTACTATAGCAGCCAAGTCATGCACAGCCACCAAAGGCAGAATTGTTTATAGCCAGAATAGGACTCACCAATGAGACACTGCAAAGCTTGAGGTTGCAATTACATATGATGATCCATGAACTAAACTCCTGGTGGTATGAATGGAAGAGCTTTCTTTCATGAGCATTTGGTGAGGATCTGTTGCCATGTAGTTGAGGCTGGATTTGGTGACTACCCTGGCTGTGTTCCCTGCCTTTACACTGAGCAACCAGTGTCGGCCCAGAGCAAAGCAACATTGGGAGGAGGAGCTGAAGTCTAAAAGAAAAGAGCCCTCTAAAGCTTATCATTAGGGCTTCCTCAGGGATTTGGGTTTCAAGCAGACTGTCTGAGGGTTGGGTAAGTAAGACTAAAGAAACCCTGGACTGTGCATGCAAAAACAACACAATGGAAGCTTAAAGGCAGACAGCATGATGGAGGGGACAAATCATCCTCCACCAGCTTCTGGAGTAGTACAGTCTTTCCTGTGAATAGCCCATTGCTGAGGAAATGAGCTGTCCTAGAGGATTCGGTAACAGTGAACTGGGGTCTCCCCCTTGCCAAGTAGCCACAGACATAAGGGGTAGCCAAGACAGCATTTCTGGCTCAGTGGCTAGAACGTGGCGGGTGGTGGGGAGTCATCGCCTGAGGTATAAGCTCTGCTCCAGGGAGGAGTTCATTATTTTTGCAAATTTGAGCCACATCAGCAGGAGTCCTAGACAGCCACTCACCTCCGGGGTGAGTACGTGAGGGTGTGAGGCCAGATCTGGGAGGTGGCTAAGATGTTGGCTTAAGACAGCACTCACTCATCACTGTGCTGTACTTTCAGTTGACGTAAAGCTTTCTGATGACTACATTATATGTTATATATATATTATACATGCATTATATATATATTTATAACTGTTTTAACAACAAAACAAAGAAGCCAAAGTAGACACTTGTTTATAAGGAAACAAAAACGTTTGGAGATTATTTTTTTCTTTCATTTGGCTTCTGAACCACTAACTTCTGCAGTATTAAAGGCAGTGAACTAAGTCTGCTGTGGTAGTAAGTCATCCCCCTCTCTCTTCCAGTTGCATGGGTTCAGGAAAGGCAGCAAAGACTCTGACCTCGTAGTTCTGCGGAAACCAAAGCTGATGCTCTCCAGAATGACTACTGAACACATTGCCTCAGACTTGGCTTGGTTTTATCAGAGATGTTTGGGCTGTCTCCTACTTCCTGAAAAATCCCACTCAGAGAAGCTAGGTACCCGCAAGCCACATTTTGGCACAAAAAGAATGAATGATGAGTCATGGTTCTGGTAAAGGGAAAGATGTCTCCTCTCCATGGACAGGGATAAACGGGGATACTAGCAGCAAGGCGTGTGTCCAGCTACCTGCCTTCTCCTGATTGCTAAGGTACAGTCTGCAATAGGATCATGCATAGGCTCAGCTCTCTGAGCAGCTTGTGCCAGTGCTCCATCACCCTCAAGGTAAAGAAGTTCTTCCTCATATTCAGAAGGAACTTCTGTCTCAGTTTGTGCCCATTGCCCCTTGTCCTGCCACTGGGCACTACTAGAGAGTACTGAAAAGGAGTTCATACACTTTCCTCCACAGCATCAGGCACCACCCATGTCCCTTCCCTCCACTCCTTCCTCCTGGCCTCTTGACCTCTTGCACTGTCTTTCAGGATTTTTGCTTGCTGCCAGTTTTCACCCTGCCAGGAGAGGCAGGCTGTTCACCCTGTTGCATGCCCTTTCCCAACCGGCAGCTGGTTCCAGCTCTCTTCTTTCCATACCGGTTGTTGTCAGTCATCCCTTGCTATCACTTGCAGTGAAACTTTCTGGCTCTCTTGACTTGGTGTTGCTGTTCCTTTCTCCCCACCCTTAGCCATCCCCACCTTCCTTGCTGCCTTTTCCTTCTCTCTTTCTCCCTCTCCCCGAGCGTAGGGTGTAGAGGCCTGGCCAGGGTAATTGCAGGTGCCAGGTGGCTTCTAGCCCTGGTGAGCCTGCAGACTTGGGGCTGGAGCTGCTTGAGCTGAGCCCATGCACACCTGCAGAGGCACCTCCACCTGGCAGCACTCGCTGCCTGTGGGAAGGAGGGGGAGGTCTCCCTACCCACCTCGGGGTCCTCTTCCTGCACCCCAAGGGAGACGAGCATGACACTGAGTGTCTCCCCAGCCCCCTGGTCCAACAACAAGACCTCACAGGGCCCTTCTGCCTGCCTGCAGTGCCATGCTGAGGTTTGGTCTACAGCACTGATATCGGTTCCCTCATTACTACTTGCTGAAGTTGGGTTGGGAAAGTTGTCCCTATTTACCTCAAAACACTGAGTTACAGAGATATGAAGATTTTTGCATGCCAGTCTCTACTTTTTCATTGGTGCATGATAAGATGAACAGGGAAAATATTCCTTATTACCTCCTTCAGATCAAACATAAAAGCCCCCCCTTTGCCTACAGGATGCTGGATAAAGATGAGAGCTACTGCCTAGTGTGCTGGCCAAAATGGTCTCATTTTTTACACATTCTCCCCAAACTGCTGCCTTTTATTTATGTTTGGGTTTTAATTTGCCTGGGGCTGAGACCATCCATCAATTCTGTTTATATGGCACCAAGCACAAGGATCTTACTGAGTTAGTAAGGTCCTTAGGAACTGCCCAGGTACCATTGATGCTGACTTCACTGGCTGGTTTTATCAGAGTATATCAGTAAGCCAGGGCTGGAAGAGGAGGGACAGAACAGCCCATCACCCAGTCCTCCAAGCTGGGCCATTTTTCCTGTCCCTTCTCCCTGCTGCTATGGAAGGCATAATGTTATCTGCTGCAAGATGAAGGAAGTTTACACAGCCTAATTCTGCTGGTGCATATGCTGTGCAGGACTGAGAGTAGACGCCCTCTCAGGACTTGCTGTTCCCATTTCAGAGTAGGAGACACAATATCAAATACTAAGCAAAGAAAATAGACTCAGCCAGCGCATCTCAATGCAGACAACAGAATTCAAGCCACAGAGCTTGGTGCCTCCCACTAGGTATCTCCTAACCTGCTCTCATCTTGTCCTCTTTCATTTTTCTTTCTCTTTAATCTTTCTCTTATCATAGGCAGGAAAATATACCAAAGCAGAAGATGGACTCCTTCCAACTCTTGTCCCTGTCTGCTTTCATTCTGTGTTTTTTTCCTCCTCTCTCCCATTGAGATCATTTACCCATAGCCAAAACATGCAGTAGGTCCACATGGAAGCCCATTACAGATCGTGGCTCACCATGCACATTGTGATAGTCCTGGAAGAGTGTGGTGACATACACCGAGAGGTGAAGAGTTTATAATGGCCTGATCCAAAGCCCTGTAAGGTAAATGGCATCCTTTCCATTGGCTTCAAGGGGCTTCAGATCATGCTGTAAATAGTCCAGCAAGATACTGTACATGGATATGACAACTATTTATAGAACTTATGATAGATAAGATGCGTACTCACCATCTAAATCTAGCCACTGTGTCATCTGGGGAGAGACAGGACTGATGCTTAGTGGAATGAGATATATCAGTGACGATGAGGGACCATTGACTGACATGTCACCTGCTTCCCCAAAGCAGAAGCACCTGAGATCCTTCCCCATCTACTGCAAGTGCCCTTTGTAACTTGATAGCTTTGTTCTAAAGGAAAGTTGTCAAATATAGCAAAGTGATAACCTCATATTTATTATGTTCTTCTGCAGCAAACATCCCTAGAGCCTCTCATGGTGACCCCAGCCCTCTCAGAGGCCTGTAGTCTTGTATCTTCCTTTGACAGGATCTCTCTAACTGTGGCAAATGACCCCACAATCATTGAAAACCCATGCTTGGTTGTGTCAGTGCAAGTTAGTGTGGATGACCTTGGTAGCCAGGATTACGTGTGTCATACAGGTATGATTGCTATCATCAGTACCCAAGGTTACCAGATCTGACAACAGCAGAGTAGAGTTACCTGCATGTCACAGCCTATTCATATTCATATTCACATCTGTGAGTGCGCTCCTCACTGGCATTCATAAACATGTTTCTCCCTCTGAGCGGAACACAGTGTGCAGATGCTATCATGCAAATGAATTTTTTCAGACAAAGATGTTCTAACTTTTGATGTTGGAGGAGGGTGGTGTTTCATGTTATAGAGGGATTGCCAGGAGTGATCTGGTGCTTTAGAAATCTTCACATCAAAGTGCAGGTGGGAGCAGGTTGTCCATACTGTTGTCATTATGGTGGTTAATTGTTATGGTGGTGCCTCATGATAAATCAAGAATAGCCCCATTGTCTTCAGCACTGTATAAACACAGAGAGAGAGACTCAAAAAGTTTACAGTTCAAACCAAAAAAAAAAAAAAAAAAAAGGCCTTGGATTGGTTGAAATGCTAGAGGTTTTAGCACAAAAACCTTGGAAGTGATACAGATAGCACTTGTGAATGGGTGGAGAGACCTACAGTAAAATCGTCAATGGATCACAAATCTACAGTCCTGTTTATTGTGAGGGTGAAGACTACAGGGGAAGGAAAGGGGAGTGAAAGAGAGGAGGTGGCCTATTTGACTGTGAATAGTTGGTGATGGTTTTACTCTCTCAAAAATTACACTGGTAGACATTCACTTTGGTTACGATCAGCACAGATTTTAAAGTCTATTTCCACATGCAAAATCTAGAGCCTTACTTAGTAAAATGCCAAGCAGTAAGAAGAGAGGTTAATCTAGCTTGTCTGAGACTTAGCATTGATCCCAAGATGCAGGAATGACATGGACGTTATACTAGGATTTGAGGAAAGGCACATGCAATTCCTCAGCCCCTGGCACAGAACAAGCAACAACTGTGGGGTGTAGAGGAGCTCTCCTTTCTTTGAAATCCCAGCTGGAATTTACAAGACTCAGCCAGTGCTTAAATGGATCTTCCATCCTATCCATCTGCCCGGCAGGCAGGCGGTGCTGACTGTTGTTGCTCAGGTCCTGGGTAGCAAGTCCCAGGTATCAATACCCAGAGGTCCATGTCAGTGTCAGTCCTCTTGACTGATGACTGCATCTTATCTCATTTCTTATTTCTAATAAGAAATTAAAACATCTTAATTTCAGGGATCTGCTCGTATCCGTTAGTATTCATGAAAATACTGGAGGGCATACTTATTGCTAATCTTCAGTAAGACTCCTATGCAAGTGCTCTGCTAAACAGAAATTTCTGGTCCCTGGACAATACAGAGAGCCATGGTGGGGACCATAGAAAAAGAGGGTGTACAGACATCAGCTATCCCTCACTGATGGTAGCACTGGCCTACATGCATTTGGGGTTCTTCCATCCTGAAGAATGCAGTCACTCCTGTCTGCATATGAACTGTCATGGACTGATAGGGTAGACATGTTTGTTCGTCATACCCTTGAGCTTTTGAGGCTTTCTAGTCATTCTGTGCTTCTATTTTTCTGTTGACTTAGTTATATAAACTTCCTCTATATAGAAGAGTAAGTATGTCTTTTGTGCTGTAGCCCTGAGATCCTCTGCAAGGCATTCTGCACTGACTGCAAATGATCTCAGACACCATGACCCTGTAGCGACCACCCAACTGCAGTTGTCTGAAGAGGTCTCAGGCCTTGAGAACAGCCACATGAATTGCAACCTCAACTGGTCATTGTTTCTGAAAGTTTAGACTGGCAAAGTTTATACCGAAACTTTTACTTAAAACTTTTTTAGGGTTTTTTGGGGGGACCCTGAAGAAAAGCTACTTTGATTGCAAAGCAAATTTTTCTGGGGTTGCATTGCAATTTTCAGTGCCTAGCTCCTAAAAAAATGTAATTGCATTTGGCTTTCAACAACTGGAAACCAAAAAAATATTTTTGTTTGACATAATACTCCGAAGTCTGACATGGATTTCTTCTGGAAATGTTAGGTCTGCCCACAAAAATGTGCCAGTTTTGGTGTCTTCTGTTGTTATTTAATTAGAATTCTGGACTAACTTTGCTCACTTGTTTTTTTATGATCCTTCCTCTGGCTGATTTTTTTTTTCTGCAGTTAAAATGCACACATCCAGTAAAGTTCCAAACTCTTCTGCAGTGACTGACCATGTAGCAGAAGCAAATGTGCTCCTCTCCACGTATGGGACATGGGATCCCTTCTCCTCCTGTCACCTGTGCAGAAGCAGTTGCTGTGCCTCTCATTTCTTCCAGTTATTCATGGTTTCAAAAGCTTCTGTAATGAATGCTCATGTTCCACGTGCCTCTACAAGGGTGAGTGTTTTCTTGATGGGTTTCCATGTGTCTTTTTTGCTGTGAGACCAACAGCATTAATCTATTTGAGTAGCTTGTTACAAAAATATCATAAGCCACTAGTGCATCTGGTTTAGATATTGACTTAACACCAAGCTGGAAAATGACAGCATATGATTTGTACCTCCCAGACACGTAATATTGGTGACAGGTATTTGTATTTGGTTACACTCTTTTTATTGATTAATTTTCTGTTGGTCAATTAGAAATTGTCCAGTAACCTAAGCATGTTTGAAATGCTAAGCCAGCGTGGGATTTCCATCAGTGTCATTCCCTAGGAGGTTGTAAGAATTCAGGTTACCGTGTCCTGAGGTCGGAGCACTTTCAAAACCAAGCAAAACCAAGCCAGTTCAATTCTGAACTTCTGGAGTTGTTTCCCAGCCTGTGTCTCACACCTTCCTTGATTGTAGATAAATTCTTCTGTCTTATCTGCTTTCTAGAAACTTTCCCCGACATGAAAAGCCATGGAGTGTTAGTGAACACTGATTTATGGTGCATTAGCACATGCAGCATGTGTTTCTCTAACTCTGGAGAAAGTTTGGCTCTGCAGAGCTTGGAAAAGGTCTTTAAAAGCCCAAGGCAGAGTGTTGTACATATCAGCATGTGCTCTCTGTGGGTGAAATTCAGCTCTCTGTAGTGAGATACTGCAATGCTGAGGTAGTTGTTAAATTCTGTTCAAACGCCAACATGTGTTTCATCCTTTAGCCCTTATTGATATATTAGAGAGCAGATCTGAAGTCATGTACCTTGGCATTGGTTTGGTATTGGGACTAAATCAACATCAGCTTTGATTGCTCCATATCACTCTGTATATTACCCTGCTCTGAATGCTATGCCAGGGGATTAATCACCGACAACAAAGAATTAACTACATGTCAAACTTATAAAAGGAGGAGTTTTAAGAATCCATCTCTTTATCCACCTTTGTGAAAACAAAGCAATGGCAGACATACAAATAATCAGAACACCCAAGGGGGGAGGAGAGGTGGAGAACAAGCTTCCAGTGAGACAACACGCCAAAAAGGTTACCTTAAAAGCTTCTTGATGATGGAGCTGACTGTGTTTACGAAGGATGTGACAGGACGCGCTCGCATGTAATAGCAGGGGATTGGAACTGTCAGCCAGGGACAGCCCTTACGGCCGTTTTCCTATCACGAGCTGACTGAGGCATTGCAATTAAACTCAGCACAACAGCTGTAAATAGGGTGAGCTGTAAAAATACAGTCAGGTGCAACTCTATCAATGAAACAATAACAGCAGCCAGCGTAGTGTGAAGAAAGCAGGGAGCAGAATAGACAATTGCTGCACAATAAGAGAAAGGAAGCCAGCAGGCCAGTTTCTGGACACAGAACAGTATCTTGTGATGTATTGTGTTGGGAAATCAATCGTTCCATGAAGATTAATTCTTGTCAAAGAAAAAGAAAAAGATCATTTTGAGTTCAAATGTCTGTTGTCTCAGCTAGGTTTGCAGTGCCTTTCCAAGAGCTGAAATGATCGCAGCTGAAAGGGCTGCGTACAAGATCAAATAAAAGATAAAAAGACAGATTTGTCTCCAGTGAAAGGTCAGTGAAATTTGTCACACAATTAAAACTACTTTATTTCTTTAGAAATCCATTGAAACCAGCCTCTCTAATTCTGTGTTATTTCCAGCCTGCTCACCATTTCCTCTCCTCTTTATACTACTAGAATGACTCTTCTGCCTTCCAGACTGATCTTCGCTGAAGTTTATATTCATCTAATTAAATACTGCATCATGCAGCTTTAGCACTAAAAAAAAATCAGCCCATCTGCTTTTTTCCCTCTCAATGAGAAGTGTCCTCAGGGAAGATCACACGTCTATGTCGTGACGGGTGGGGGTAGGCAGTAAATCCCATCCATGATGAAAGTCATGTTCTGTATTTTCTCTTTTTAGTCTTAATAATAGCTGTACACACATTTCCCTTTTGTTACGCTTCCATCTTGAGAACTCTCCAGACCTTAGAAACACCAGGGTCAGGACTGAAGCTGTTCTGGAGTTTGACTGATGGCAAATTTATGAGGATGGAACTTGCTACCTGACTGGTGACTAGCTCGTCACTGCCACTGAGGACATGATGTGTTGCCTTTTCCTTTGGTCCTTTTCCACCATTTGCCTTTCCCTCTTGCAGCCTCAATGCAAATGAAGCCAATAGAGGGGCTGGACTCTGGCTGCCTCCCGGTTTGTGAGCCTCATCTGCTGCTGTGTCAATGACACCCGATGCTGGAAGCTGTGGCTGCTGTCTTCTACTAGCACCTTGACTCTGCACCATGGGTGTCGAAGCACAGGCTTTGCCTGGAATAGCTCAGCAGAATGTGGAGTGGCATGAAATGGGCTCCTGAGGCCCCCACCGCTGGCAGACCTGGTCCATCAGTCAGCAGGAAGAGCTGAGGGCAGGATGGGCACAGGTAGGCGGAGAGCTCCAGCTCGAGCCAGGCTGGAGGAAAGCCTGCTCACCTCCCCAGTGGTGGCAGGGGTAACAGGGAGCAGAGTTCACAAATGTCCCTTTAAATAGTCAGTTGAGTACCTACCTGATTCTGCAGAACCACCTCCAGTGTGGCTGGTCCATGACAGACCACAAGCATCTAATACTTCTTGAGACCTTCTATGGCAACAGAAAGAGCAGAGTTGTTTTCTGCTTCCTGGTGAAATAACGCAGAGTTTGGGTGATGCAGATACAATACCCCTCATGTGCATAGAAGCATGAGGGAGAGGGGGGCTAGACGAGCTACCAAGAGACCTGGTGAGTGAGAATGAAATGCCAGGTAAGGGGGACAAACCCAGAGCAGAGAACCAGATCTGAGGACAGAGTGCTACCTTCCACTTAATGAGGGGTATCTCTGATTTTTATGATCAACACTCACCGATTAAGCAGAGGAATTCACCTGCCAAGGGGTTCAGAGAACAATGTCTCCTCCTCAAGAACCTACAATGAAAGGAAGGTCTTGCATGTAGAGATGACCTGTCCATCAGGCTGACTAGATTTCTGACTGGACCAGAGAGAAGGTGCTTTTTGTTCTCTCTGATTTGTCCTCTGCTAACATCTGCTTCAGGTTCTTGTTAAAACAAGACCAGCCTCTTGAAGTGCAGCACACGCTTTGTCCTGTTTAGTTTTGCAATGTTTTGTTTGGCTGTTAGCAACTTGTTCAGCAGAAGAAACAATACTTCCTTAGTCCATGCTCTAAGAAATCCTCTCCTGTAACAGCAAGGAGCTAACAAAGCCCACCCCACCCACCAGACACCAATAGGAAGAAAATAGCCAAACACACAACCCTTCTGACAAAATGTTATGAGAAGTCCACTTGAGAGGAGCTGTGTAGGAGGTTCCTGGGATCAGTTTATTGAAGAATAAGGGGCAGAAAATGTCTGCTGCATTAGGGAAAAGTAATTGTCCATGTGGTCCAATACCAAAGCTAATGATAGTGGATGCTTGAAGGGAAGGTGCAAACCCCGTCCTAATTCACCTAAATACTACAGCAGTAGGGATAACTTACTCTGCCCCTTTCGTGGCTGATTAGCTTGTGCCCTGAAGCTGGGCATTGATAGTGCTTGTGATTCCATCCTGGCTAGCCTGGGCTTTGAAGCCATGTGTATTGCTAGTGTTATGTATTGTAACTGCAGATGTTGTTATTCATGCTTTATTAAGACATGCTCCATTCCCTGAGTTACAGCATGGGTAAATTTAATCCCATGTCTATCACAGTTCAGTCTAAACTGTTTGCCTCGATAACATTCTGCAACATAGAGCCCTCTATCTTCTACATTGCCAGAAAAAGTATTTCCTTTTATCCTTATTCAGGTCTATTTTCTTATAATAAAGAGAGTCTCTTGGTTGTTTTATTGGAAAGGCAAGTAGCAGTGCCGGCTGGAGTCAGCTGCGTTACTGTGTGCTCCTGCTTGCTCTCCTCATGTTCTCATATGGGTTTAATTGCCCTGACAATATTTTCTCCTTATATCAAAGTTCTTCCTTCACAGCTCCTGCATTTTTGCAGCTCTCTGGATAGGCATATTGTATTGCCACATCCCAGTTCTCTTAGGAGCAAGGTGATCTGCTGTCCAGACACATCCAAGCCTTTCATATGGGAGGTCTGAGAGCCCTGCACTGACTTAGCTGTTGCCTTGTATCCCATCATGAACTACCTGTTTGTCTTTCCACCACCTGCTGCAGCTGGTTATGACTTCGCCTCTTTGAGGACAGAGCCCATCCTTTACTAAGCGTATGTCCCACACTCAGCCCTGTGGAGCAGCACATCATGGATCCTGCAGCACAGGCTGAGTGGGTTTCCTCACCCATATAACACAGGCAAAGACAGCTCTATAATAGGCAGCACATCCTCTTCACATAAGAAAAACCACTAGCAAATACAATAGAATGAGGGAGAAGCTTGCTGAATGAAGTTGCATTTTATTTAATATCAATGATGCTGGCACCAATGCGAACAACATTTTCTTCATTAAGTTCTAAGCACTTCCAATTGTGTCTCACTCTATTTTCCTGGTCAGTTTTTTATAACCAACAATTACCCTCTTTCAAAAAGGAGATTGAAATGATTCCTTCCCAGATATATGGAACTAATTCTGCAAGTGTGTGCTCATGAATAGACCTGAACAATTATTATTTTTCCAGAGAATAATACATTCTCTGGAAATGTGGTTTTAGTTGTCCTGAAACTATTCACACATTATTAGTACTGTATTTCCTGAATGACGCTAGCTGGGGAGGGAAAAAAAATAATGGCAATTAGCTTCACAAATCTGCAAGAGGAGGTAGCGCTTCTCAAATTGTACCGCTATGTCTAGTCTGAAGAGTGTAGGATACCCAGGTCAAACTCCCGGCCAGCAAGGGAAGATGCAGCCCTGCCTTTTGGCTGCCTGGAGCATGGCTGTGGGCAGCAGGACACAGAGGACATCCCCCACCTGCCCCGGGGTGTGAGAGTGGCTCTCAGTCTCCCCTCTCCTGTCGGGTTCTTCTGACACAAAGCTCATAATCCTTCCCAAGAGGAAGGGGACCTGTGCATCCCATCTCCTAGGACAGTACTGTAATTTGACAGGAGGGAGAAGGGTGTCTTCTGGCCCAATCAGTATTTAAACAATAATATCTTCTAGCAGGAAAGGCAGAGCGGTGGAGAGCAGCCTGGCCCAGAACCCCTTAGAGACTGGGACTCCTGGGTGAGTGGGTGTCAGAGACCCATGCTCAGGGCAGCTGCTTGACTCCAGGCAGGGACTTCAGCCTAATCCAGCCTTGTACCAGGCTCCAGGGCCTTTGGAGATGGGTATCTCTTATTGCCCTCTCTATAACAGATAAAGGACTGTGATGGCAGCAACTGCTCCTTCCTTATGCAGTTGCATAACCCACCCCCTCTTTGCCTTTGTTCACATGTGTCCATAGCTAAGCATTTCATTTTGGATCACATGGAACATTTTGTGTCAATTGAAAACAATAAGACTGATCCCCTTCCTCCGCCTGTGAGTTAAACCCCCAAAAATCTACATTTGTTTTTCTCTGAATCTAAATGATTTTCCAGTGAGGCTGCCAAGTTAAAAATCATTTCTTCATGCAGCTCCAGAGATGAAACAAATGCATCCTCTCCCATATCTACCTGATTCCCAATAAGAAACAGGGCAAGAGGCCCCCAAAACAGCACAGCTCAGCTTAGCAGGAAAAGCTGTTGCCTATGTCTGCACAGTAGGCATGAAGCAGAATTTCAGGTATGTTGGAGCAGACAATGTGTGGCCTTTTGGAGCAGGACTTTGTTGCAGAATCCAAGGGGCCTGACTGATTTCATAGTCACTACAGCTGGGAAGATGGAGATGATGTGGGACTAGATTGAGAAATGAGGATTTACAGGAAAGGCAGCACCTCTTTCCTCTTGCTGTGCTGAACTGCAGTAGGAGATCCCAACGCCATCCCCACTTTCTCCTTCCACCACAGTGACATAAGATCCCTAAAGAGCCACTTCTGAGTGCAGTTCATTAAGTTTACTCCCCAGTTCTTTTGATCAGGCATATAAGGGATGCTGCCCTCCTCTGTGAAGCTGCTGGACTATGCCGTCCTGAGGTTTTTATTATACCTTTTGGTTAGCAGATGCAATCTTTGCAATCAGAAGCCATTTTTACTTTTTAGAGCAGGGCCGCACTTTGCAGATGAGGACGACTGTGAAAGCAATGCATTACACCGGCTGAAGGGATAAATAATGCTCTAAACCAGAGGGCAGTTACAATTACCTTCACTGTTCTAATCAACGCCCCCGATGTGGGATACCAAAACAGAGCAAACTGAGCACAGAATTCAGCGTGTCCCTGAACTCAAGGCTGCATGACAGGGGCAGCATAGAAATGTCTCGATTATTTTTCATGAGCTGGCAAATCTCAGACCCACCCTCAGAGGAAGACTGGCCTTAAAGGCAGGAAGATGCAGTGGGACGCACTGTTCTGCATGACTCCAAAGGGAGTCAATGATATTCCTCCTTTTATGTGGCACACTGTCATGTGAAATCTCCAGTGGAGACAATAAAAACTTAGAGAGTGGGACACAGCTTGTTTTGGTGGGCTTCCCATGGGTCAGCCAAACGCTGATGGGCAGAAGCCACTGGAGAGTGAGGATGAGTGGGAGTACTCTTCTTTGACAGTGTTGGTGGAGCTCTGACCCCATCGCTGAATGGGAGAGCTTGGAAATAATCTTGTTCCATTGACATGGCTCAGAGGGATTATCTACTCCTTGACCTTACAGCCCTATGGCTGATGAGCTTACCAGGTGCTTTATCTAGCCCCAGCTGACACTGCCAAGGGGTTTTGTCAGATCTGCCCCTGTTGAGGAGAATACCGTCGGATGGATTCTCCATGCCCACTCTGTTTTGTAAATGACCTGGACAATGAGGCTTTCACACCAGGCAATGTGGTTTTCAGGCTGAGAGTCAGGGCAAGAGGACTGAATCGACCCACACTCATGGCCTGATCTGGTGTCCAACAGCAGCATGGATCTCAGCAGCTGAAAGGAGAGCTGAACCTTCCAATGGTTCTATATAACGACTATAACGACATATAAGGGATCTAAACATAAGCAAATGTAACGGCCATTCAGGTTTAAATGCAGGGCTCCTGAACAGAGATGTGGCTGTAGTCAATCCAGTTCTAACGTCCATCATCAGTGCTTCCAAAGCAAAGGATGAGCTGCCACAGCAGCTGAAAAATGAGCACTGGCCACACTAAACCACCTACCATGCTAACTTAAGAAGCTTTCCTGAAGGTCTGAGGTATACAGCTCTGAAAGTGAATTTGCCTGTGTCCGTGTTGTCAGCAGAAACTATCCCTAGGCCAAAGAAAAGGTAGATGTGAACACACACTAGCTAACTTCTCCAATTTCAGTGTAGTTCAGGCAAAACATTGTCTTAACCTCATGTACACATCAATAATAACAGTAAATAACTATGATACACCCAGTCTTGCCAAACCACAGGCAATTTTCTTCCTTATAATTCATCACAGCAGCGGGTCCATTCTCCTTCCCATATTGCACTCCCAGTGGAGAAGGGGACCATATTCCCTGGCCAGAGTGGACTTAGACCATGATTCAAGATATATCCAAAGCCTGTTGCTGTATGGGAGTAACACATGCCTGTACGTATTGCATCTGCGTAGCCACTGTTTCCCTTTGATTGCCGCGGGTGTGATTTAATCCCAACAAGTTACTTCAGTTTTTTAACGCACCCTTCAGCCACAAAGGCAACTCCTAACCCTGCTGGCGAATCCTGGCAAAAGTGGTTTTTAACACGGAAGGGTTGCACAGTTATTGCTTTCGTTACAGTACATGCAGTGCTGGCAGCGCGTTGTGCTGAACAGGCAGCCCCAGAGCCTGAAGTCCTCTTTATCTCCAGGAGTGCTACAACATGAGGAGGGGCAGCATTTGCTTCCACTACAGCGACCTGTCAAGTTGCCTCAGCCTCGGCTCAGCAGGGTCACTTCCAGGAACAAGGAGATAATTCAGCCATTATGACCCCGTCTGGCTCCCCGTTCTTTGATAAGCCTCCTAACAAAGGTACCTATTAGTGCCAAGTGTGATGGGGGGTTTGCAAGGCAGGCACCCAGGAGCTGAGCCGAGGTGGGGAGCACCAGTGGGGTGGCCACTGGCACAGCGCTGGGAGGTGCATCCCCTTGGCGCTCACCAGCACAGGGCTGAGGGGTGATTTCTGGGGAAAACCCCACGGTGGCTGGGGGAGCACGGAGGGGTCCAACTGCAGGCATTTTTCCTTCAGGCTGGTACTGAGCTCCCGCTCTCATATTGTGTCTGAGACACATCATTTCAGATAAAAATCAGGCTCAGAGCACTTTGCTGTCACAAAGGGTCCCACAGAATATTTATGGCCTGTTTCAGGAAAGAATAAGATGGTAGCTCTTACATCCTCGCCACATGTCCCTCTCATCTCTCTAAATCTCCTCTGTGCTGTTTTATTTGGATAACGCGGCATTCACAACGTGCTTTCCATTATTATATGCTTCTGTCCAGCTGTTCAGTGTCAGGCTTTGCTTCAGGCTTCTTTTCTCTCCAGGCGTGTGTCTTTCTTTGCACATTTGATTCACTGATGTGCAGCGTATGCTCCAGGGCAGCTCTCTTTCATGGGCAAGCACTGGACTAATAGATGATCTCAGGAATGATCAAATCAATTCATTAACCTTCTGAATAAAGTTCTCTATTGATACAGCCCCTCTTATCAGGGAAGCCTTGGGTATTATTTATCCCACAAAGTGGAAACGCTGCTCTCCCCCTCTCCCACCCTGCCAAGGTTATGGCCTTACGTCAGCCCCTGCTGTGATGACCTTGAGGGTACTAACCCTTTAGAAGTGCTGGGCTTTTTCCCTGTCGGGGCGTGCATGGGCACAGCTCCCACACTGCGTGGTGATCTGCACGTCTCGCTGCTGTACGTAGACAGGGCTCTTAGCATATATTTGCATGTGGGTTATTGGTCTTCTCTCGCTGTAGCATCAGCAAGATGTTTGGCATCAGAGCAGCCTTAGTTCAGTGATTATCGGTGAGTGGGCTTGCAAGCCTGTGGCTGGAAAGGTTTGCGTTTGTCAATCAGAGGGAGCTGGAAACAGGTTGCCCAAAGAGGTTAGGGAGTTTCCATCCATCACGTGAGATGTTTAAGAAAAAACTGGATGTGTCCCTGAACTACCTGCTCTAGCTGACCCTGCTGTGAGCAGGTGGGCTGGACTAGCTGATCTCCAGAGGTGCCTGCTGAACTCAGCCGCGCTGCAGATGTGTGCTTCTGTGACCTTGCTGAGTGTGCTTTCAGGTGAGGAGAATGACAGGCAGCAGGACAAAGGGAATTTAGGGGACTAGGAAGGGCAAACCAGCCCCAGCTCAGGAGTGAATCTCCCACTGTTTCCTCCAGAAAACACATCCTCTGGAAAGAAGAGACTACAGTGCGGAGCCAGAAAGCCTAAGGCAATGTTCTTGTGAGGCTGGGGACACGTATGTTTGCAACCCAGCCCTGTCTGCCCACCTCTCCCCTTCAAACCTGCCAGCTTAATACCTCACAAAAGGCTACAGATTTCTCCCTTCTCTTATTGTAATTACTTGGATTAGCACCGAATCATCTTTTTCAGCTGTAAAATGTGAGAGACACACAAGGTTTTGTTCTGTGCCTATATGTTCTTCTATTTATTCAGTACAGGAAGCCCATTAGCTAGATCATCATTCACCATGGTCTTTCTTCTTCCTATTACTCTAATGATCTCCAAATGTCATTTTGAATGATTTGGTCGTAGTTGCCAGTTGTAAGGCTCCTGGAAAGTTCTTGGCACTTTTCAACTAGCAAAAGCTAGCAGTGTCCCAGTTTCCCCTTTATCCTTCTGAATAAAGAAAGAGTGTGTATCACAGCTTTCTTTTCCGGACAGGTTTGCCTCCCCACTCCCAAGGTCTGTGTGGTTGTTCAGGGAGGGCAGACCCATTCTCATAGCTGCTTTCTGGGGTATGAATGAGAACAATTTTATTTTGGGGTGATATTTTCATAAAGAAGAATCTTTCTCTGTTTTCTTGTTTGTTTTTCTTTATCCTTGCCATAATTTTAGCATGAAAAAGGAAGTTGGTCTGCCCAGATGGAAATGGATTTCACTGAAGCAAGCCATTTTTATGGTGCAAAAGGTAACATTAGCCAGCTTTTACCTGCTACATTTTCATGGAAATTTCTTCAGGAAATTACATTTCTCCAGTTTGTTTTGCTATGGAAAGCTACTGGTAGCAGCTGTCAAAGAAAATTGCAAGTACCCACAAATATTGTCATTTTCAAAGGCAAATATTTGCAGAGCATAAAGTAAAGGCATGGAGTTAAGCCATCCCTTTGGAAGAGTTCCCGTTGGCTAAGGTACTGCTGCTGGTGAAGTGTCACTACTCACACCTTTTCTTTGTGTCGTGGCACACCTAATTCTCCTTCCTTCACATTATTGTTACTATAGTAACTGCAGTCCCAAAACAAGTGCAAGGCCCTACCCGCTATGGATTGTACAAATGGGGGTAAGCTCACTTTTTACCAACTCTTATACTTCTATTCACTTCCCCTTGGATTATCACCTGGGGTATGTTTGAGGTCATGTTTCATTTCCTCTCTGAGTTGTTTTTTTCTTTGAAATAACGAGTTACAGCCCACCCACTCCCAAACCAAGTAGTATTTGCCTGAGGTTTCAGTGTTCATCAGCTGCCATTCGAGCTAGAGCAGCCCTCTCCCTTCCACACCCCCACACCCCCCAGACCTTTAAATAAAGTGATCCTTGAGCAAGCACCTGGTTTCAGCACCTACAAATGGGAAGTATTGCAGAAGCCGACAGTATGTTGTGGCAAGCTGATCACCTAACATCAGGCATCGGGTTTGTCAGTGTCCTACAGGAGCTCAGCCAGCTGACATCCCTGAACACATCCAAACCCCTTGGTACCTCAGTCCGCCATCCCACATGAACACAGCCTCCAAGGCAAATCAGCAAAGTTAGCAGGGATTTTCTCAGTTGCTTTAAGAGCTGTACAGTCTATATGGTGATGGATTCAAGCAGCTGGTGGATATAAGCTCACAAAAGGCCCACCATAAAGTCCCTCACAACTGTCCATAACTGAAATTTATGATCATGGTGTAAGAAGACAAAGATCCATCTTGTATCAAGGCTCGTGTGAATGCGGGAGGGAGAGAGATCTGGGAAAGCAGGAGGAGAGAAACTTCTATGTCAGTGTTCTGCAGGACAGCTGTGTAATATCCCCTCTGAGAGCTGCAAAAGTCCTTAATGAGCCTGCCTGCTTTCTCCTGGGCAGCCATCAGGACCCTGCCAAGACAGAACACAGGCTGTGTGTCTTGGATCTGAGGGATGATTTTTTTTTAATCCAGCTACCATGGTCGCACATGCTTTTACTGTGGTACAGTGTAAGTACACAAGCTCTGGGCGGGAATTTGTCCAGGAACACAAGGTGGAAACCCTCAGTGTTTCTGAGAAGATATGCAGGGGTTATCATCATATGAGGGACACTTCCTTCAGTGTTGTCACGGTAAGGATAACATACAACTGTAAACACCATAGGCTAAACATCTCTGCATGAAATTAAAGGGCTGTGCATTATCTCATGAAGGACAGCTGAGAAATTCAGCTGGGTTGGCAAAGATTGGCATTCAAATTATGAGCTCCAGCCTTAATCCTCCCTTTCAGACAAGCAGCTGAAGTCTTTCAGGATGGTACTGGAATCCAAAAACATAAGAAAGATAAAACTGTGCCTGAAGAAAGTGCAATTTCTGGCTGCTGCAATGCTTGTGAACTGCCATCCACAACAAAGGTAGAGAGCACAGAACTGATGGAGCACCTGGAGGTGATGGTGTCATGGTTTCAAGGGTACCATTAACATACACAGATGAAGATGCTTTGTGTAGGAGAGAGATTGCCAGAAGTGGGGTTGGAGAAAGAGACTCCTTACAGCCTAAAGGGCATCTGAAAGACAGTGTCACCAGCTGGCCTGAAATAACTGTGCCCCATGGCAGTTTCCATGGTAGGAGCATTGGGGTGAGGATGGTCTCTGTTTATGGAGTAGCATTGACAGGAGGCCACATCTTTAGAAGGATAGTCCCTCTGAGGTCTTAGCTGAAGCTGGGGCCAGTTGTGACTGCTAAATTCTCCAGCTTACTACCCACGCAGACACTTCAGAATATGTTAACACCTTCAACCCTTTCACCAGCACCATGACAAGCAATCCCATCTTTGCAGAGCAGGAACATGTGGCAAGTCTAGCCACTCTAAGAAGAATTGTTCAGCTTCTCCATTAGAACTACAATTACTTTTCTTCCTGCTAGTGTGGGAAAGGGACACTTTTGTCCTAGGACTTATGGGAAAACCCTGGTAAACAACAACACTTTAATAAGAGAAAACACCTTTGGCAGTGCTGGGGCATTTGCTATAGCAGGATTTGCTGTTAGCCTAGTAAGATTAAAAGGGATCAGACGTGTTATGTGAGTAAGAACTCAACATAAACTTGAAAGTTCTTTAGTGCTTTAGTCCTCCTGCCTCAGGTGTAAGTCTGCTGGGGTCCACAAAGACATCCTTCGATTACTCCTGTCACTAATCCTACAAATTGCAGTGACATCTAAGTGTGGGCAGGAAGCTAGTGATGCTTCTGGGCTGGCTGCTGCCAGGCACAGGGATGCCAGCCAACAGCTGCATAGACTACGGGCTTCCTCCAGGCTAGTCATCCCTGTGATTTCCAAGTGGACCAGACCTTGTGGATCCCAAATGAGTCTGTGCAGGGAGGCATCATTCCTCCTCCCTTCTGCGAGCTGGCTGCAGGCACGTCTGCCCTGCTGTGATATGCACGTTTCAGATTGTCTGACCTTCTGCGGTCTGGTTGTTTTGGCTGTGCAGCCTTGGTTTATATTTGGCCTGGGCTGGCTTTTGCTTTGCAGATCAGGTGGGAGGGTTTAACATTGTCTTTCTGGGGATTTGGGGATTTCTTCTCGCTCGCTCTCCCTCTCTCTTATTTCTCAATGATTTCTCCATCTGGGTCAGGTTGATCTGTGTGGGATCCTGGCAGTGTACCAGGGTGTAGCATAAGCAGTGCTTGTAACGTTGGTTGCCTTGTATGCTCAGCTGTTGGGCTGCTCGGGAGCCCGAAAACCTTTTACAAAACAGCAGATCTGTCCCCATTGAGCACACTTACAGCAAGTGAAATGAATACAAAGCTCACCACAGACTGATACCCTCCAGGTTTCTCTTAGTCAGAAAATGTAGCAGGATATATCCAGCCACACTGCAGCTTTCTCACACCCATAGGAGATCAGCACCAATTAGGCTATGCCACTTCTTTCTACAGGTTATTTTGCATTAGCTGAACTTTGTAGACGTGAATCCATCCTCAGTCACACACAGAGGTCAAAGTTATCTTTGCAAAGTCTGCCCAGCCCTGATTTGCCCCCCTGCCCCACTTTCTAGCAATTCTGCTTTGCTGGATTATGGCCTCTTGTAGACCTAACACTCCCACCAGCAGTGCTGGTGATCCAGCAGAGCAGCAGGGGCAGCTGGGAAATTGCATGAAGACTGCTCAGTTCCTCTTGGCCACTTCCCAGGGCTGTCCTCAGGAGCAGGCTTCACAGGGTGAGCACCTAAGTTAAGAAACATTTTTCCTTGGGACACTCCCATCAATTCCTGTGTGCCGTTGCCTGCTCCCTTCCTCAGTGGGGAAGCCAGCATGAGTGCTCTGCTCCTGCAGATCCCCCAGGAGCTTCACCAAAGCATCCATGAAATAGCCAAGGCAGCAACAGAGATAGTGTCTGTAGAGAGGTGAAGAACAAGGTCAGCAGAGAAGTGGCTCTGTGTCTTGCAGCAAGAAGCTCCCCATGTTAATTTGATGCTTGTGCCCAAGGAGAGCCAGAGGGTGCAAGGGGTAGCGTGCTAAGCCTGCCTTTCCCAAAGGTTAAGCAGACACAGGACAGAGCTTGCCAGGCGCTCCACACATGTAAAAGCCAGTTTCTAATTTCAGATATTTTCTAATGGCCACTGTACTCTGGGGAACACAGCCCCGGTAGAAGGCATGAGCCAAGTGTGGAGTCCTCCTGCCACGCAGCCCCGTGGCTCCATCCCCAGCAGAGAAAAGGGATATTGCGGTGGCCAGGAGCACCATGCCAGGGAGGATGCAGCCTGGCCAGGGCACAGCAGGCAGCCTGCATCCAGCAGCATGCCCTCTCCAGGGCACCTATGGATGTGGTCAGAAGGGAATAGTGCAGCAGGAGCTCTCTGCACACCTCTGTGACAGTTTCCACCTTGCATCTCAGCCTTTCTAGCTACATCCTTAATGTGCAAGAAGACAGTGTGCAGGGAGCGGGGTCCCAGCAGCCCCAGGAACAGGTGACATTACATCGGGCTGGCTGCAGCAGCATTGTTGGACAGGCAGCAGCATCGTGTGGCTTTCACTCTCCCGCCGGCTTAGAGCTCTTCCGGTTTAGAAGCAAACGCTCTAAGCTGGGCTATGCTTCTCTGTTCCTCTGACACCCGAAACCCAGCGTTAGATTTATCAAGCTCGCAAGGCAGCCTCGTGAGATGTTTGCCAGGACATGAGGCTAATAATTTAATCAGGTGAATTCAGATGGGGTCCTGCAGCGGCTCGGGTTGCGTTATATAACGGGATCTGCAGGAGGCTGCTGGGCGATAGGGTGGATGCTGCACAGCCTTCTCCAGGATGGCCATTAAAGAGAAAGTCTGCCTCTGTTTTGTACCCTGTCCAATGTCATGAAGTTTCACAAGGGGAGAAATGCATCTTCCTTTCCATAAAACTGTGGCTGGGCTTTGAAAACTGAAATGGGTTATTTTTCTAACAGAAAACCTTGTGCAGTGGCTGCCTTCTTCTAAAGCAACAGCCAGAAACCAGTGCAATTCAGAGACTGCACACAGGTTTCCATCCAGTTTTCGAGCGGGTTTAGCAATCCAGCCAGCTGATCCTACTGAAGCACTTCGCCCCATAGACCTGCATGGACAGCAAAGTCTGTCAGCGCAGGCTATCGGGGGCCTGGGACAGGTGGGGGGGTGCTGGGTGACAACTGCTGCTCTCATCAGGTGGAATACAAGGTCTCCTGGGCCTGCTGGCGGCTTATATCTCTGTATCACATGCTTGCTTCCCTGTCATTCCTCTGTTTGCTCAGTATCTGCACAACACTCATCGCGCTCATGCCCTGCACAGCACCAGCCGTGTAACTGAAGCGATGGCTGCAACGTGTGACCAAAGGCAGCATCATGCACAGGACATGAAAGTATGAAAGATTTAAAAACTTTGGGGCGAGATCATGCTTCAGGAGGCAGCGCACAGCCTTGTTTTCAACAGACCAAGCATCAGGTGGAGAAGGACCGGTGCATGGGAATCACAGTCTTTTGGACCATTTGGGCCCTACCCATCCTTCCCTTCCTCGCAAGTGCCCCCACTAGCACCCCACCAGTCGTGTTGAATCACAGACCCAGCAGCCCTCGGAGATGAGTCAATCTCTAGGTGGGAATCCAGGGCTTGCACTTAGGTTCACACTGTTATTTTAGTTTGTGGTGTTTGCTTCTCATTACGGTAAGCTCCCAGGAATGTCAGCACCAAAATAGCACAGAATCACAAGGTTACCTGCTGAAGAATGAAGTAAACAAGAGGGATATTCTTTCTCTCTGCTTCTCTCTTTTTTTTTTTTTTTTTTCCCTAAAAGGAGGCATTTTGAGTACCTGTACTGAACTCCAGGGTGGAAATTTCAGGTTTGAAGTTTAAGTGCATCCAGGCACATGAGGCGGTTTGGGCAGGCCTGGCCTAACCCCCACTGGGAGATGTGCAGCCAAGGTGCCATAGGTCAGCAGTGGCTGTGGAGATGCCGCTCCTGCTGGCCCAGCCTTGCTGGCCGTGAAGGTGAGGCTCTGCCGCGTCTGGAGAACACCAGTGCCCTGGCAGGCATCAGCCCACCCCTACCTGGGCACTGGGACTGATGCTTCAGGATGATCCAGCAGAGGACAAGGGCCCTTTGGTGGAAGCTCCACATTAGCGATGTTGTCCCAGAGGAGTGATGAGCAGAAGCAGCTCTGGAGCTTTACCTGCAGCAGAAAGCCCCTGGCCCTCTCTCAGAGGCAAAAATGAGCAAATACAGCCTCTTTCCAGAAACACACTGAGGTCTCCCGGGATACCGGTGCACAGTCCAGGAGGGACTCAGAGCTGCACTTCTCTGTATTGACTCCATGAGAAATGAGAGCAGGGGGGAAAAAAAAATAAATCAGCACCTGGCAGACAGACAGGGGCTAGGAGTGACTTCCCTGTTTCTAGGAAGGCAGCACAGATGGTGGGAAATATTTCACCCATGCAGTGGCAGTGGTGCTAACCTGGCACTAGGGTGGCTGGGGTCCGGTTCCCTCCTCTCCCCCAGGCTCCCTGCATGACCTTGAATGTAGGGCTTGCATAGAGCCAGCCTTGGTGCCCTGACTGCAAACAGCTTCCACCTGCAAGAGGACAAGTGCATTACAGACCAGAAGGGTCTTTGGTGACTTGGGGACCCCATTAGTATGCAGAGGGACAAGCACCCTCCTCAGAGCCACAGCGGGATGCAGGAGGTCAGGGTAGAGCCACCACCTCTGCTGCTGGCTCTCTGTGTGACTTGGAAAAGACGTTGCTTGGCCCCTGTTTCAGAAAGGGCACTTGGGAGGGAGGGTCGCACAGAAGTCTATGTGCCTTGGCTCTCTGTCTGCAAATTAACAGCTTGGGCTGCCAGGCTGGGGATTGCATTATGTTCCCACTTTGTCCAGAGGATGCCTGGGGCAGCAGCCGGGACAAGCAGTGTGAGTCCCTTCAGAACAGAAACCCTCACATGGCTGAAGGGGACTGCTGAGGCAAATAACACTTTCCAGTATTAGCTTCTGTCTTTGTCTCTCCTTCCACTTTTTCAAAAAGAAAATAAATATACGCAAGACTGATGGGGAAAAAAAACCAAAACAACAACCTCCTCTCAAAACCCAAATAGCCTGTGTACAGCAGAAGTTAAAATGGCAGTTTTAGCTGCTGTACCTGGCTGGGATGTGGTGGTTCTGTGGGATCACCCATATGCCGGATAGTTAAGATAAGGCAGCAGTTGTGGCCCTTTATCCCTGTCTGGTATACCAACAAAATGATAAAAAAAGCCACAGCAGTTTGACTGGCCACCCTGAGCGTATGGCTCTGGGCTCCTTGATGAACTATTGTGACAAAACTGTGAAGACTCCGCAAGTGAGGACCTGCAGTGGCAGCTCTTCCTTTATCAGCAGGGAGGGACAAGCACGTGGGGCACTGCTGTGGGAAGATGTGCAATGGGAATTGCCTGTCTGTTCTGAGGGCAGGGATGAAGCATGGAATGATGAGAAAGGTGAAGTAGAAAATAAAGTCCAGAAATGCAGCCTTGACCCTTCCTCTTCCTAACCCTCAGCAGAGAAACCTGTGGGGAGCAAAGGCACACCACCTTCGGACGTGTTTGCCCTCTGCATCACACTAAAATCTTTGCTGGAGTTGGAAATAAACCTGCTGCTGGACTGGGCAGGGAGGGGATCACTGGTGCTTGATTTAGGCCTGCCTGACACTGGATTCTTTCCCTCCACCCCTTACCATGCTCAGACCTGAACATATTTTGGAAAGAAGACATCTGCTTCAAAACAGTGACAATCACCGTACTTGACTGGAGGCAACCGAAAGGTGGAGGCAGCTAACAGATGGGTGGAACACAAGGGAACAGTAAAATGGTCAAGGTTAGTGAAAGGAGCAGCAGCCCCAGCAGACGCCACCTGCCCGAGCAATTGCCAGGCACCGTCAGGGTTATGTTTTTCTGTTAAATGTTACAGGGACTTCCCGTGGGAGGGGGGTGACGCATATCAGTGATGCTCATGGGCCCAAACCAGCCAATTCACAACCCAGCATTTTTGTGCCTGCAATTATGCGGGAGGATGGAGATGACTCATGAGATACTGCAGGACACAATATAGCAGATGTCCTGGACAAGAGTGCTGCAGGGAGATGCAGCTACCAGCAAAAGCCAGGCAGGATATTTCAGAGTGACCCAGCTTTGAAAGGAGGAAGGTGTAGTTTCAGCTGGAAGGGCTGGGGACCTCACAGCTGGGCAGGGAGGGAAAGGAAAAGCTTGGCGTGGGCTTCAGGATCTGCTGAAGAAACACATCCTGTCACACCAGCTGAGTCCTGGGCTGCTACAGCTGTGCGGTCCTTGGTGCCTGGTCAAAAGTGAGCGTGGGAACAGGCACCGACCAAGGGAAGGGGCTCCGTCACCTCGGCACGGACAGATCTGATGCTGGAGGGGGCAGTCAGTGGAAATGAAAGCTGTCATGTTACAGTCACAAACTATTTACAGATAGTTGTGGGGCCCTTTGGGAGACACAGTGAGTTTGCACCTTGCATAAGGAAACAGCCCTTGCAAAAAAGGTACCTGTAAACTGATGGCTGAACTCTGTGGAGAAGCCCCTTAAAAATACTGTGGGTGGTCCTGAATTGCTTTAGAGAGAAGCAGAAAACCACAGTAGATGGGGCAGGATGGAGAGGTGGTGTGTGCAGGGAAGATGGAGAGGAAACCAGTGACAGTGACGGTGGGAAAGGAGCAGAGTTGCCTGTTGAAGTTTGTTTTATACACAGCCTATTGCTGCTTCAAGGAAGTCCATTGCAGCACTGGGATGAAAGCAGAACAGAGATGCTCACATCCATTTTAACCACTTCCTCTCCCTTTCAGCTGAATAGCTGAGCTCAGAAGATGCCATAAAGGTCTCTCTGCAACAGGACACCCATGCAAGTGACATGGAAATATGCTGCTCCTCTTCTTCAACAGGCCATTCTTCTTGTGTTTTGTTCCCTCAGTGGCAAGAGGTGGAAGGATTTCAGAGGTGCCGCAGAAGGAGTGACTGGGTGCTGGTACGTGTCACCAAGAAGTGCTTCCACAGTCCTCTGCCACAAAAAAGTCTGGAGCCTCCTTCCAATTTTGCTCCATGAGGAAGAAACACTGAACCAAATCCTCTTTGATGACTCTGTTCAGCAGGTCCATGGCCTTTGGGATGCCTGGGAACATGGGATGCTATCAGCCTGGGGCTTCCTAGCTGCAAGGCAGCTTCAGTGGCTTCAGACATTATCCGGTAGCATCTGTTTCCACATCCTTTCCTTCACAGATGGTGCTGCTGCAGGAATCCCAGAGTTCAAACTAACACCCAGCTGCTGGATGTGCCTGTGCAAGGCCAGGACAGCCACAGCCAGGCAAAACAGAGCAAGGTCTCCTTTATGACAGTATATAAAAGCAAGGAATGTGTTTATGGAGGTCAGGAAGGGCTGGCTCAGAGCTTGAGATATTCTTCAAGGGGACAAGAGCCAGCTGCTATGGGAAGCAACCTCCATCTTGGTTCCCAGTTGCATGTCAAATACAACAGCAACCACTAAACAACAGTTGATAATGCTTACAGCAGTAATAGCCTTGAGACATTGTACAAATGGTCACTCAGTTACCTATCTGCAGGAAAATCCGCCTGGGAAACATATTTTTGCCAAGTTGATGATATTTGGTCTATGTTGAAATTTTTCTTTCCTGTTTTAGGATCTAATTCTTCCTTCTTTGGCAAGTCACCACATGATTTCCAGGTGGGCAGGAGAGAGAAACTTGATAGAGATACTAATATTTTAGTCTAAAGTGGTTATTATCATTGCCAAACACCTGAAGCTCTCCATAATTACTTTTTTTGTCTCAGTCTTGGACAACCTTAGCACAGCTTCAAGCTTTTGCCTGGAGTCAGGGTTTAAAGGTCAAAGACAAGCTTTGCAATAATCTTGAGAATGAACCTATGCAACGCTGGATTTCACATTAAAATTCCCCTTATTTGCTTCATACATACATCAGCTTTATATGCCTTGTAAGACTGTAGCGCATTCAGAAAGCCCTCTAAGATCCCGAGGAGAGCAAAGTGGAGGTATTATCAGCAGAGAGCAAAGAGCAGAGCTCTGTAAGCAGATGTCACGCTGAGCAAGAGGTTTTAAATAGTTTCTTCTGAGACAACTTTGGCTCCTTCTGTTACACAGTTTTACTCAAGTGTTCAACAAATTATCTCATGAAGGAAGCAAATACTGCAAGAACAATATACCTTGCATGTCTTGCAGGGGTTGAAAACCACGGCAAGGGAAGAGCAGCCTCAGCTCCCTAGACAAGTTAAACAGAAAGGAAAGGCACAGAGAGGGAAATCCTCTCTGACTTTGTTATGGAAATGTGATACAGTTTGACATTTTAATTGCAATTCTCCCCTTATTATCTGGCATACATTCATAGTGCCCAAGATGTTGTTTAGTGAATCCAGCTGCCTCCTCCACTCCGTTTGAAGTCCGGTGACTCCGCGTGATAGGGGAGTGTGAGAGTCAATGTGATTTGTGTATGAGGAAACATAAATATGTCACAGGAGTTTAGTCTTATAGGCCTGCAGAGTTTATACTCACAAAATCTGTTGTGCCCTTGTTTACACACTCAGATCCAAAGGCCTGACACACCCTCGCTCTAGTTAAAAACTTTCATCATTTCTGTCTTCTTTGTAATGAGGCCATTGCAAAGCATGTGGATGATGTTTGACCACAGTTTAATATATCCAG
This sequence comes from Falco cherrug, assembly GCF_023634085.1. Lineage (NCBI taxonomy): Eukaryota > Metazoa > Chordata > Aves > Falconiformes > Falconidae > Falco > Falco cherrug. The sequence continues at coordinate 14,742,539 of NC_073709.1, forward strand.
GAAAACGTGCTCTCAAATGTTAAGAAGAGCTTTAATCGAAGTTGATTCTTTGTCATTAGCTGAGATTAGCACACACAAGGTTCTGCTGCCACATGTACAAACTCCTAGGCATGGGCCTCCCCATGCGCCGAAAATGCATCCATAAAAAAAAAAAGAAAAAGGAAGGTTTGCAGATAATGAATGTGTGTGCACCCTTGAGTATAGACACCTGAGTACAGAGATGTAGTTGTGCTTAAGCACCGAGCAACGTGTCTGCTCTTCCCACAGCTGACTTTTGCCAGCCAGAATTGTTGAGATAAACTCATCTCTTTGGTGCTGTTCTTCTCCACTGCTGCCAGCCACAGGGGAAGGCTTGGCATAAAACGGATGTGCGCTTTTATGTAGCAGAGGAATAGAAAGATTTACCATGGGACATATTTAAAAACAAACCATAGGAAGCACATAGGTCTGAATTAAGGGAAGAGACTTAAGGGAGCATGCTATTAGAAGTAGGTGTCCTAGCCTCTGAGAGTCTCCCTTAAATCCGAGGTGGCAAAATCTGTGCACCTGAAAGTGACAGATGGTAATAGCCTCCCTTTGGATATGATGCTCTTTGACAGAAGCAACTTTCTGAGTAAAAGATCGAGCCTTACTCAATTTCAGAGTTCAGCTGCCTCTCTGAAGGCACTAAGCTTGCACTGTGCTCTCCTTGGAGCTAGAAAAAAATGATTTTGTACTTGAATAAACTACCTACCTAAGGCTACTACAAAAAGGCTTGCTGACCTTCCTAACTCCAGGTTCAGGCCTTTCTCCAGCACTGGGAGAGCACGGAAGAGCGTTGGCAGGACATACTTGAAAAGTCTGGCTAGAGCTGAGACCTCTGTTACTGGAGCTTTATGTAGAGGAGTCATCCGGGGAACATCCAGTTCTGCATCGTCTCACTCTAAATCGAGGGCTGAGCCTTTAAAGCTCTCATGCTAACCTTTACTTCTGTAGCCCTGATGAGTGAGATGGGGTGATCGGGATCCATAAGTGAGTCACAGTTTGAGGAACAGGAGTCAAAGTAACATTCTGTTCTGGATGCTTAGATAGAAACCTTTACAAGTAGTAAGACTACATGGGAAGTGTCAGCTGACTGCAGGACCAAATCCCTGCAGCTTTGCCTTCTCGGCCACATAAAAGATGGCTCTGCCACTGAACATCCCAAAATTACTCTTAAACTGTGTGCAGTTATTGAAAAGCAGATTTAGGAAAAGCACAAAAAGGGAACTTACATGGGCGGCTCCTGATTTCCAGGGGATCTGAACACATGGTTTCACATAGCCATCTTTCCTGCTCCATTTCACATGAAAGTAAGGTTCTTCTCAGTTGGAAACTAGGAATATTGGGTATTGCTTGGGTATAGTACCTAACAACACCATATGATGGTCATGGGGGTTGGGTACAAGGGCAGATTGGTCTTCTCATTATTTCTTTAACATTCACTCATCAATTAACTGCAAAGTGGCACGACCTCCACTACATGAATATAGGCTCCCAGTTGCACAATAATTGCAGATGAATGCAATAGAAATTGCATGCTTTGTGCTAGTAGCTGCCATGTCCTAGTCACCAGTACATAGCATCGCACTTCTCCACCCAGCGGCCAGCCGAGCTAGGGAGATGGCCATGGTGGGAGGTGGAGAATAAGCAGGTGTGGGTAAAGTAACCCTTAGGGAGCACTTCAGAGGGGCTCTCAAGGTTTTATCCCATCTGTCATGGCTCAGTGAGACACAGTAACCTCATTGCCCAGCAATTTATTTCTAACTTTATTTCTTCCTTAAGACCAGAGTCTTGGCACAGAGAGCTGTTCAGTGGCCAATGCCAAGCTGAAGCCAGTGGTTTAGTGATAAGGGAACATGGAAATGAAGCCAATACTTATTTTTGTCTCTGAAGCATGCGCCTGACCCTGTAGCAGAGCTCTGTCAGGGCTTACTCGTCCTTACTCCGAATGCCCAAATCATGTGAAAGTGGGAGGCCATTCGGGAACTCTTTGCAGAGTGGAAGCTCCTCTGGAGGGCTTCCCTCTCCCCCGCCTTCCCCCTTTTGTTTGAAGAAAGCTGCTCCCTGACATGCCCAGACCATGAACTCAGTTGGCACTTGAGTCAGCTAGAAACCAGGCAGCTTACAAACCTCTCCTCTCCTAGCAGATCCTGCTGGGAAATTGCTCTTGTCCCAGGAGCAAGCTCAGGGAACGAAATGCAAAGCTGTGCATTTGCACCTGATTAGGTGGGAAGAGCCCCCCATGCCTTAGATGGCCTTACATCTGGTTCTGTCAGCAGAAATACTGCCTCCCTAGCCACTGAATCAAGGAGCTTGGGATTATAAAAGGTGCAGTGTCCACCTGATAATGATTTGCTTTTTCCATTTCTTCACTTGCTCCCTTGCTTTAATTGTGGAGCTCAGAAGTGGAACTGATTGTAATGGCTTTGTGAGCTCCAAGACGTCAGCTGAGCCACAGCACCTAGCCATGCCCAGGCTCCTCGCCCACAGCAAGTAAGGCATTATGTGCATTGGGTGGCAGAGGTGAAACCTGCACCCTTTACCTCATATCTGTGAGGTGCTCACACACAAAATCCATTCTTCTGGCCCAGCTGACACATGGCAGTCTCCAGTGACAGACCATATGTCTGAGCCTCCAGAGCTGATTTAGGCCATTCTAATGACTGATGTGTTCAGGACAGAGGCAAACATCCTTTTGTGGTCCTAAACAGAGCCAGCAAAGATATTACGCAGCCCAGCTGCCAGTCACTGCCTGCTGGCTGACAGTTACTCTCTGTGAGCTCTCCCTCACCTGTTTCAGTGCAAGCCGGCTTTAGCAGTAGGTTAAGCTAAAACAGATTACTTTGTCCTTCCTCAGCTGAGGAACACTGCACCAGCAGAGTTGTGGGATTCATATGAACTGCAGCAGAAGCACGGTTGCAAGTGGGTGTTGAGTGCAAACTTCCTAAAACTTTTCCCAGTCACTTGCAAAGTGAGAGTGCCTCTTTGCTCTCAGTGGCAAAGATCATTTAGTCCACTGCATTGACTGGGTCGTTTACCTAAACCGCAGGATCCTGCCTGGTTACCCTATACGAGAGGTGGGCATACTCTGCATGCATTGGGAGTTGGCTTATGAAGCTATGTTGGGAACACTGCAGGAGAAGTGGGTTTCTGCAGCCAGATACTGACATTGAATAGCTCTACTCCTTTTTGGAGCCCACTAGTGAGAGCCTTTAACCATCCCTTCCTACTTATCCCTGCCTAACATCACTAGCATCGCTGACACTCTCCCTCTCCTCCTGCCCCCATCTCGCCTTATCTGATCACCTAACCTCTCCAAAATTAGCAGTGCTATGTTTAGCCTGCTCTGGCACTCTGACCACTGCTGTGGGTGCTGGGTCGGTCTCACAGGGAGCCTACAAATTTCCACTGCTATTGGAGAGAGGAGTGTTTTCAAAACTGCTGACACAAGATCCCAGTGAGTGAACTAAACCAAGAAGCCAGAGCCTGTGAAATGTTCTTAATATAGCTAGAGTGAATAGCTCCCATCTTGTATTACCGAAGCCTCACAGTCATGTGTCCCAGCAGCCCTGTACCCCTGACAGGCAGGAAGGCAGGAGCGTGAGGTCATTTCCAACAGCTCTGTTTCTGTGATGTCATCACGGGAAAGATGAGCAACTACTCATTTTAGGCATGGGAAGTCAGAGGAAAGGGCAGGCACAGGAGTTAAGCTTTCCTTTCTGCTTCCCTGTGAGCCAAACATAGTTTTGGAGGTTACAGGGGGGTCATTTTCCTCCCCTTTCTTCCTTCTTGGAGGCCACTGTAGCCCTATCACTGGGAGCTTTTTAAGTGCTGGACTGAGGCAGCTTTGCTCCAGCCTTACCGGAGTATGAAAGAGCCATCTACAGGTGATGGAAGATAAGGCGGCGCAGCTCTACCTTCTGTCATCAGTGACAGGGCGAGATGCTAACTGGAGGTCGTGGCCTTCTCCCCTGCATTACACCTCCTCCCCAGGGTCACAGCCACCCCTTGCCCGGGGCACCCATGCGTTATGCGAATGGACCCAACTCCTCCCAGCTCGCAGTCGCTGACTTCAAGCCAGGGAACCACCAGCCAAGCTTTCTGGGGAGGATGGTGGTCCCTAGGGTGGTGAACCATGTGGACAGGGCAAGAGGGAACATGCCACTAGCAAGTCACCACGGCTGGAGGGCCCCTTGGAGACACCCTGGAGCAGCCTTTGAGACTCCTCCAGTGAGGCAGTGGGGGGTCAGATCTGTGTGGCCAGGAGACTGGATTTGTCAGAGTGAGAAAGGGACCATCACGTCCCACTCATCAGCCTTCAGCTCCAGCTAGACTTGGGACTATGCTCCAGAGAGCTTTGCTGGCTGCCTGCAGCAGCCTGCATAACCATCACACCAACGCACCAGGGCGGGCAGAGCCCAGCCGGCTGCTGGAGGAGACACAGTGGTCATGCACAGGCTGCTAAGGAGGGCGAGCCTTGCGCTGGGAAGAGAGGGCTCCAGATGGACAGCGGTGATTGCAAAACATTTGGAAAAAAATGAAAACTTCTCATCAGAAAGGCTGGTGTGAGTTGCTGTAGCAGACAGGAGGATGTCTAGCCTGGAAAGCCAGTTCCACTCAGCAGTCCTTGAGAGATTTCATGTAACTCTATAAACTTTTTATACATCTGCTTTTTCCATCCACTGCTAACATAATAGTTCTTTCTTTCTCCCCCTTGGGCATTCCTACATGGACCAATGCTCACAAGAGACAGAAGGAGAGCTCTGGGCATACTCAGCCCCTAAAATACACAGATCCCTAGAAAGGCATCTGGTCTTTCTTTACCACAGATAATTTCCTACCTCCTTTTTTTTACTTTCTTTCTTTTCACCCATTTGCCTCCAAGATCTCCTCTTTCTCTTTGTTTCATCCAGGACCTCCTCCCACCACCCCCACCGTTCCCCTGTCCTCTTCCATTTGTTTCCTACACATTACTCTGATTGAACCTGGCTCTGGCTTGTGAGCGCTATAGCCCCCATGGGCTCTGTCTGACTGACACATGACATATTTTAAAGAGTGTGGACTTAGCCCCGGCGAGGTGAAAGAGCAGTAGTCAGCATGTATGAACTGTGCAGCACAATAGAAAATACAGCTTTTAATTAAAACTGGTATTTCAGGACCTCTGCTGGTGGCAGCCTTGCTGAAATATGACATCGCTGAAGCCCCGCAGATTGTAGTGTGACCCCCATCTCCAGGAGCTGCAGCTCCCAACATCAGCACCAGCACTTGGAGTGATGGGAAGTGCTCTGTGTAATGGCTAAATACCCAGCCTGGGCTGAAAGCACTTCCATAGCAGGTTGGCAAGTGCTTTGTAGCCTGGACTAACAGACCTGTGTGGCAAAGTGCAGGTCACAGCTATGGCGCTGCTTTGCACATCATTTCCAAGAACACCCATGTTAAAATTATGTGAAATTCAAACTCTGTCAGATTTTGTCCCTGTTGTCACTTACATAAGTGGGACTAGACCCCAGTAGGCTGGGAGCAAGGTCTTCCAGCACCTACCCTGTTTATGTGGCATAGGGCAGAACCTCTTCTTACATCTTGTTCTGCCAATACTTCATTACATTTATTCCTTTAATTTATTGCACCTGCTGCTGACTCCCCGAGGCGCTCTCCTGAGGACTGCCCCATGGCTACCCCAGCAGGATGCAGAACCCCAGTTCTCAGTTTGCCCCACAGCCCCTTGAAACTATCACCATGGCTGCGGGGGAGCACAGCAGGGTTTCACATCCCCTGCCCCAGGCACAGGCAAGCCTCAGTTAGCTCCTTGTTAAGCTACAGCCTCCCCCGTGATACCTAGGGCAAGTCACTTTGCAAACGCAAACAGGACCTCCTCGATCTTGGTGTCTGTAAACCCAATTAACAGCACTGCCTTATTTCATGAGGTACCACGGTGGAAGCAGACATGCCCTACAGACAACTCGCAGGACCAGGATGGCATCTCGGAGAGAGAGCAGCAGCAGGCTGGGCTCGTTATGAATAATTCTCTTAAAATGGAAGCAGTGCTGCCCACCTGTCCCTGAATACCTTACCTCCCTGCCACAAGCAGAAAGGGCATGGAGGACCTCAGGTCGCCCAGTTTGGTTCCTGTGCACCCAGTGCCCTCGTGTAAGGAAACAGCTGAGCTCCCAGAGAGCTGTGCTAGCTTGACACAGCACTTCTTATTCCCTTCTGTCCCACCTCACCCAGATCATGACCCGTGTTCAAGGCATGACTTAGAACTGAGTACCTTACAACCCCCGAAGTCACAACGTTACCTTCTCCTAGATTTTCAAGCAAAAGAATATCTGCTCCACGAGTGGGTTGTGAGGTCGAGGAAGGGATTTCCCACCAAAGGTGAAGTGAATAGGCCCTCTGTCTCTCAGGGTGCATCTGTCAGAGGCCAATCCATACATTAGCATTTAGACTTTATAGCACATCAGAGGGAGAAGAAAAACTAGGGTTTATGACAGAATAAAATATAGTTTATTAGGCCCACCTGAAAGCTGGTGCCCAGAGCCATAGTTCATTTGGTAAAGAGTAGGGGTTTTGAAGTTTATAGTATTAGGGTGAGTTACGGGGAACAACCCCATAATTTGGACCCAGCAACACCTCCACCTACCAGCAGAGGAAACAAACAGCAGAGATGAGCTGCCAGCAACCCTCCTGACCCTCCTTCACCAGCACTGCCCTCCCTGGGGCACTGGGGCTCCTCGGTGCCAGGCCCTGGGGCATGAACACGGCCCTCCAGGTGGGAAGAGGAACCAGAGGTGAGCAAAGGTAGCCAGTCTCCCTCTGTAGGGTGCCTTGGAGGGCTGGCAAGGAAAAAGAAGGAGGACCAACAAGTCCCCAGGCTCCTGTTGGCTGCTGACTCAACATGGGACAGAAGTTTCAAGGTAGGAGCTGAAAATCTTGTTTGTATTTGCTGGGGAATAATGTTTTCTGCAGCTCTGGAGGCGGGGGCATTAGTGAATGTTGCAGGCACATAACAGAGGTAAGACCAGGGGACTTCTATTTAGCTGCAGATTTCTTCAGTGGAGACCCTTGAGAGGTTCCCCAGGCTGTGTAAGGAAGAGAACTGCAGATCACAGACAACTGATCATCTTCCCACTCTTGCCCTTGCTGAGGCCCATTTAAGGAGGACCATCCCCAGAGGAGGAAGAGGAGCTGCACCTGATGTTGCCCCTCAGCACCTGTCCTGCAGGAGATGCACAGGGGTACTTCAGGTCTCAGCAGAGCTCACTGAGGAAGCAGGGACAAACCTACTCCAAGGGACTTATGTCCTTTTGATCCACAGGTCTAGGCCTTTTGTACACCAGCAAGCGTGGAGTTAAGACTGCAGCCCAGATGAAATCCAAACATTTGCAAGTGTGGGAATTCCCAAGGAGAGCAACCAAACTACCTTCACTCTTTCCTCACAGCAGTGCTTCTACACAGCCTGCAGCCGAGTCTGCCTTGGCCAGCTGCAACAGAGTTTAATCTTATCAGTGACCATAAAAACTCAAATTCCTCTTAGCAGAATTGCTGATGGGGACGGTAGTGCCAAGCCTGGCTTCATCACAGTCTTGGACAGTCAACAGAGGGGAAAAATGCTATATCACAAATTCCTGAATCACACATTCCTATATCACCCCTCGCTCTCTGCAGGGAGAACGAGACCATCGGCAACCTGGCACATTGCAGGGTGGAGCAGGATCGAAAATGTTTTTTCCCTCCGTCACTTAGGGGTAGAGTTTTTATGTTACTGAAGTTAAAGAGGTAACGCTTCCTGCAGGCTCATCTGAAGCACTGCAAAGGCACTCTGCCCTGGCAGCGGGTGTGCTTGGCCACAGGTGGGTCTCACAGCTCCTCAGCATGGCTTTGCCAGGAGGGTGAGGGAAGACTGCATCCCTGTGGACAGGAGCTCCAGGCAAAGGTGTGCTTCTCCCTGCAAGGTGCATTGAGCTCAGCAAGGGTGATGTACACAAATGGGAATGGCTTGGCATTTTGATGCTAAGAAAGCAATGCCTCATGTGCTCCTCTCCCATCTGTGCTGTCTTCCGTGTGTGTGTGCAGGTGCTGACGCTGAGGAGCAATAGGCGGGACCCAGTCTCAGGCAATGGGGCTGGGACCTGGGTTACACCTCAGTGGCTAGTTTTGGTGTTATTGTTGAGCAAAAAGGTGTAGATGAGGTTCTGCCTCCCACATTCTGTCACTTGGAGCTGTGAGGCCCATCCCTCAGGTGCTTGGATATCCTGCAGGAGGTGCTGAGAATGACCACCTCCACTAGCACCACAGTAACAATGACTGGGTCCTCTCCAGCCTTACCATCCATTCTTCACCACCCCCACCACCCCCAAACTTCCCACATGCATGGGCCTTCAATGACAAGGTCAGTTTTCCTGAGCTGCACTCAGCTGTCTCCCCTTTGTACACCTGCAACCATCGCCATCCTTTCTGCTGTCCTGGGTTCATCCCATCACCTCTCTATTGGTCTTGTCTTGAGGTACTTGAGGTACTCCCGCCAGGACCCTACCAGCTATGTCCAGCCCCTCCACACTTTCAGAAGGCACAACCATCTCTATGTTTCCGTTGCCTCTTCCATATGGTGCATTTGTTCTCTCCTCTCAGCCCATTCACTCGCATGTGTTTCCCTCTCAGTGCACACCAGTGGTCTTTACACATACACTTCTCGTGCAGGGCTGTGAGACAGTCTGAGCTCTGCTCCAGCTCAGTCTGGTCTCTATGGGAGATGCCTCACCCAAGAGAGGAGGCTTCTCCTCTGCTCTGGAGCATATGGCTCCTCTTGCAGTCCATAGGGGAGACCCTCAGGACACCCAAGGATAAAGCACCCATGTGCCGAAGACCTGGAGTGACCGTGCAATGCAGACACGCTTTGATGCCCTCTGAGAACTGGTCTGTAAGCAGTGCTCCTGGCTCTCCAAGGTCTCACTGCTGATGCTGATAGGAAGTCACCCTGCTTATACAGGGGAGGCTGGTGGAAATACTTGGCATGCACTTCAACTGTTGATAAGGCTAGACTATCTGCCAATACACATTGTGCCTCTCCCTCTGTCTGACTTGGAGTAGTCTACAGTTCTCATCACCATCGTATGTCAACACCTGTGCCTTCTGGCTCCTTCCACTTGCCTCACCCTTTGTACATCTTGGATTAGAGCTGCTCAGCACAGGGGTTGGCCAAGACCCCAGTGCTCAGGTCCTGCGATATCTGGCTGTTTTGGGAACTGAACCGTGGAGAATATCACAGAGGCACACAGTACTGCTGGCAACTGCATTCAAACATAAGACTTCACTTGCAGAAGTGTACATCTTGTGTCGGGCAGAGGGAGACAATGGGTGTCCTTCCTCCTACTGTTGCATGCTTGGAGGTGACAGACAGCCATCCTAATTAGGGGCTACAGAGATGACGCTTCCATGGAGAACAAGTTTTATTTATGAGCCAGATTAGTAGGCATTAATTGCTTTCTCTCCTGGTTTCTGCTCAGAAAGGTACAGTAATCACAGGAACATTTTTGACATTGTTGACATAGCTTCCCAGCCCTCCTGCTGAGAAACAGGGACTCTTGCATACTTCAAAAGGGCTTAAAGGCTCGGGTTGTGCCACCACAGTAGTAGTGCCGATCTAGGACTGGGGTGGGGGGAATTTGCATTAGAAGGATTAAATACCAGGGCTATTGTGGAATTTTAAACTGATGTTTTCCGGCTGACCACAGGCCCAGAGCTTGTGTGTGGCATGTTTGAGCCTCAAAAGTGCTCTTGATCCTCTGATCTTTTATTTCATAACATTTCTCTCCACTCCCTCCCTTCAAATGTATTTTGCTTTTCTTTTGGCTGCCGAGCCGACACACATTAGCGAAAGGAACAAGTTGGGTTGACAGTACTGGGAGCAGTATGAAGCTCAGGAAAGCTTTCTTTGCATGTATTGGAAACACTGAGTGTCAGTGTCTGGATTACTGTTGTAGTGCTGGGCCCCGGAATAACAACAAAGTTAAGACAAGCTCCATTGTGACCCAAGCGCCCTGTGAGGCTTTGCCATAGTCCTGCACAAACACTATGGGCTGTTCTTACATCAAATTACCTTCTGAGACATGGCTCTTGCTTGTGGGTCATATAAAACCCTCCTGGCTTTCATAGCTTGATGTTAAATGAGACGTTTCTTGCAGCTACGTCAACATAATGGGGTCTCTGCTGAGACAATCTGTTTCCAAACATGAGTCCACGATATTCCTGGCACTTCTCAAGTACCTCACTCTGCAGGAAGAGATTGATCCTGTGAGGATGCTCAGCCCCTCACACAACTGGCTCAGTCATGCTCCTGTGCCAGCCTGCCATCCAGCTGTCATTAGACACAGGCTCAGGCTGCACACAGATTTCCTGCTGTGGTAGCAAATGGCTTCTTATTAGGTCCTGCAGCCAACTCTGGGTTAGCTCTCAGAGTAGCCACCCCCCTGCACAGCATTGTGTAAGAAAAACATGGTTCTTGGCAGGGAAAGATGTCTGGGGCTGGGGTTTTGGGGTGGGTTTTTTGGGGTTTTTTTGCTCGGCACAGAGGTGAATACCCAGCCTTCCAACATGACGCTGCCATGTGCAGCATCCCAAAGTCATAAGAGACTTGCCTTGGCTTGTCTTTGAGGCAGACTTTGGAACCTGGAAAGGGCCAGTCTTGGCCCTTAGCATGCAGCATTGTGGTTCAGTGTCTGAGCAGGGTCTGGAAGAGAGGCACATGCCCCTGCAGACTGGGAGCACTTGGTGAGTACCACTTCTGCTCCCCCCAGTGCCACAGCCAGCAAGCATCCCTCCACAGTGGGGGCTGTGATAGCTCCATGAAAGCAGGGTCCCACAGCCTGCTCCCAACTCTCCCTTAAATCTGGCTGCCACCTCAGAGCACAGCCCTGTGGTTTACAGGGCACAGGCACCCTCTCTAAGCAGAACCATTCTCTTTCCACTGTGATGTGGCCCTTTACGGCCAAAGGTCTCAATCAGTGCCAGCTGAAATTGCTGAGGACCTAATACATAAATATATCTGTTCCTGTTCTTTCTAAAATCACTCTTGATAGCATTTCTAGTAGTTATTATAATGCAGTGAAGACTTGGCAACTCATCAAAGCTAACATTTTTCCTTAGTCTGATGTAGCAAAGTAATAAAGAGAAGCCACTAAAGATCTTGGACCAGTAACACAGCGAGGCAGCAAGGGGAGTTAAACTTTTTCCCTACAACCATGACTCAGCTTTACAGCCCATGCCCTGCAGTGTAGTTTCCCCGAAGTGATGGTTGTACCACAGCCAGCTACCCTCTACCACATCTGCTCACGCATCCAGAGATGAGTCCTCCATGGGAAGCTGAGAGCACTGTCATGGAAGCAGCAGCAGCTAGAGGCTTCATGAGCAGATGTGCTCTCATCTGCATTTGACAGATGCCTGTTAATTATTTATACAGCATGAGAGGTGTACTTGATGCTAGACAAACAGCAAGCAAGACCAGCCTCTTTCCCCAAGGAGCTTTCCATGCAGATTATGCAGATACCAACAGGCAAGGCAGGATCAGGCATGAAGGAGGGAGCCAACCATGCCATGAAGGAGGATGGTGATGAAAGTAGAGACAAAAGGTGCAAGCCATTTAGAGGAATTTGAAGGAGATGATTTGACGAAGGGAAGAGAAACTGTTTTCCACGCACGGGAAAACAAAACAGAAAAAGGCAGCAGGGATGTCAGAAATACCAGGGAGTAATGAGTAGGCATACCAGCTTGGGGCTTAAAACTGGCACAGCTCCTGCCCTGGCCACCATATCTTGCTTGTGCAATAAGGCTGTAGGAAGCTGGGAGTGAGCAGTCTTGAGACGGAGTAGAAGGGGCTGCCATAAATTGGGCTTTTGCAATATGCACGGCTGTGCAATACATTCTGGATGTGTGGCATGAAAAGATAAGCTGGAGCTGGGGAAGTACAGGCATGCCAAGATCTATGCTGGGCTGTCTGTACAGACCTATGTGGTCCTGGACACTTGGAACCACTTTGTCTCGTAGTAGTGTTGATCAGACCCCTGTGTCATCCCTCCATGCAGGGAGCAGAGCAGGAAAGCACCAGATATACTACAAGGGGGGCATAAACTCACCCCTACCTCCTCACAAAAGACACAACCCGCAGTCCAGCCTCCTTCACTCTTGTGGCTGCAGACTGTAAGGAGAAGACTTGCTAACAAAAAGGGGGCCTTTAAATCAATAGGCAGCCCAATGGCTTTTTGATTCACAGCACCCTGATTCAATATCCTGCTGGAACAAGGATAAGTCCTCCATTTGATGGTGTACTTAGTCAGACGCCTTTTTGGAATCCTGCACTGACCACATCAGACCATGCAATTTCTCTGCTCCTTGCCAGGATGCACTTACACATTGGCTGCTTTAATAGTTGAGGTGGCACTTTTATTTTAAGCACTTCTTTTCAATGGCTTCTGCAACCTTCTGAAACCATTTGGAGTTGGGTTTTTTTTTGCCCCTGGGCTGAAATTTCTCACGCTCACACTCAGCCCTGGGTGATGAAAGTTTGACGATAATCTGCTGTTGCCAGCGTCCCAACTCAACAAAGTGGTGATTTTGGGCTGGAACAACTGGAACTCCCTGATACACTGATTGGAGGAGGCACGGAACAAATTGCGCCTCCTCATTTACTCCACACACTCTAATTTGTGGATTCCTGGGTGTCTTTCACCACCGCCTCAGCACCCAGGCAGCATCCGGAGTCCAGAACACCCTCCCTGCTTCAGTCCGTGCTACCTGCTGATCCCACACTCATGAGGTCCTGCTATATGGCTTACTCACGCAGGTCACTTCATTTAAGAGACATTAGCAAAGTGGTTGATATTATTAATGAGAAGCAAAATCAAACGGAGCCTGCAGGCTTAGCAAGCCAAGTCATTGCAGGGTCACACTGCTTGTCATTAACTTTTTTTCCCTTTGGCACAAACCTTGCTAACGTATAGCTCCTGATTTTGCAGAGTGCCCATTCTTTTCCCGGTATGCCCCCCCCCGACTTCTAACACACAGTACACAGAGTTTTGCTTTCAAATCCCATAGGACAAATGGGCCTATTCACAGGATTAAGCACTGCCCAGTGTGGTTTCCAGAGCTAGCTTGACTGCAGCACAAGATCTGGGGCTCTTGATGTCAGCTGGCCTCCCCTGGGTGTGGGGAAGTGAGCTACTTCTGTGTAGGTTCTTATGGCTCTTCTTCTCTCCTTTGAACCCTGACTTTTAGGATCCCTTGGCCTCACCTTTTCCATTCCCCTACACGTGCTAGTGCCAGGAGACCCCTTCAACAACACCTTCCCCTCCCTGCAGCTAAGCCCTTGGCAACATGATCCCAGCTGAGAACCTCATCTCTTTACCCCACTGGCAGCTCAAGATCACTCAAGGGTGACATCTGAGCCCACATCCTACCTTACACGGCCCCTGTGTGCCCTGCAACTGTTGGAAAGAGCCCTGCTGGAGAGCTCTATGAAAGGCAACACCAGGCAGTGCAGAGGACTTTATCTCCTTTCACCCCATGAAGATCCCAGCTGAGCAGATACCTCAACCTGAATGTCTGTGAAGGGCGGGAGGAAAAGGTTAAAAGCCTTGAACCCCTTGAAAGTCATGAAATAGCCTGAAAGCGAAAGCATCTGGTGTTGGCCAAACATTACGGGGGCACAGCAGGGAAAAGTATCCAAAACCAGACTTAAGTCAGAAGGTCAGAGCACATCGATGGTCCTCTTATCCCCCCTTGGCACCCTCCACCCCCTGGAGCACCCATTGTGGGGCCTGCTGGGAAGCAAGCCGGTTCTGCAAAGGGCAGGCTATTAACTTGGAATCAAAAGGAGCATTCAGGCGGCCAGCAGGTCTGGCAGGAGGGAGGGCCGGGGGGAGCACAGTGCCCCATCCTCCCCTGCTACTGGAGGCCAGCCGGTTCAGCTGGGGAAGGGGGGAATAAAACGTCTCCAGTGTCGGCCGGTGAGGCTTGCTTTCCCTTTATAGCAGCCCTGATCGCTGAGCGAGAGACACTGCAGGGAGAGCTGAGTTAGAGGGGTGAGGGGGGGGGCAAATGCTGGCTGGCAAAGTCAATAGTAATTTAACACCCCGCTGACATTTTTGGTTGGCAACAAGATAGATATTTAAATCATAGCCCTCTCTCTATATACCCTTCCTCCCCACCAAAAATAAATAAATAAACCCAGCAGCCCCGGTTTTGGCCTGCCAAGAACTTGGAGCATTTGCTGTGCACTCCCTGAGCCTCACGTTGGGCACCGTCAGCTGAGCCTTCCCTTGACAACAGGGATGCTCGCTCCCCTCCTGCTTTTGGAGGGCCGCTGAGGACCAGGTGTCGCAGGGCTGGCCGCAGCAGCTGGCTGGGACCCGAGCGTGTGTCCCTGGGTTGCTGTGCAACCGGAGGCACAAGGCGCAGCGCGGCGGTGCATACGTGCCGTTTCGCCCATGCGACAGCCAGCTCATACCAGCCTCTCTGACCCCTGGCAAGGCACGCACCAGCCCCAGCTGGGCTGGCCGCCCTTCTGGGGGGAGCAGGAGAAGGCAGGACTTTGGGAAGAGAGTGGGGAAGATGGGGAGGGAGGGGGAAAAGATAAAAAGGTCTTTGTGTGTCTCAAGCAGTGCCATTAAAGAGCAGCCAGGATCTGACACTAAAGCCTTTTCCACTTGAAAATGATGCCTGAAAACAGGCGCAAGTCTTACAACCTGCCTGGTTTCTGCAGGTTACAGAGTCGTTGCTCCTCAGCCCTCAAGCCTGCAAGCTTCTTTTTATGAACTTGTTCAGACCCTGGAAGAAATGGAGCTCATTGCAGAGCCATCTCCTGCTTGGTGGGAATCGCCCCAAATCCCCAGGTCTCATGTTCTGCCTGCCTACCCCACTGCAGAGGACAGAGGATGAGCTCCAGCCTCTCCCTTACCCCCTTTCTCTCAAAGGAGTGCCTTCTCCTCGCACATGGGACTGCAAGACAGCTCTTTCCCCAGGGTGGCTCTCTGTCAGACTTTACAGCTCTGGTTTCTGTTTGCACCCTCTGTCCACGGGTCCTAATCCACAAGGCAATGAATTCAGTGGAAAAACATCCATCAGCTGCAAGGGCTGATGAATATGCCTGATAGCAATTAGGATCTAATTTGTCTAGTCTTATTATTCACATATGAGTCCTGAGATTGAGACTCCCAGTAGTAAATGGAAATTTTTCTCCCTCCCTGCACCTGGGTTTCAGTGGTTTTGATCAAACTAAAAAGCCCACCTTGCACCTCTACAGCTGCAGCCCCTGCCTGCCACCACTGGGCTGGATGCAGCAGAGAAAAGCACTGTCTTTGCGAAGGGGGAAGCAAGAAGGGGAGATAGCTTGGAAGAACACATGCAAGTTATGAATATGCAGTGGAGATTTATCCCCAGAGCCTTTCCAACGGGATGACCTCCAGGTGAGCAGCAGGAAGAAGATGCCAATAGAGTTGTCAGCAAGAAACTTTTGCTAACATCTGTGGCAAGGTCTGTGACTGCCGTAGAGCTGGCAGGGACTGAGGTACTGCCCATCAGCCCGCTTTCCCTGTAAGTGTGCTGGCCATTTGTCTGAAAAGCTGCGGAGAGAAAAAAGGGAGGTGCAAAGAACTAAGTGATGCCCCGTATAACTATAGTATCAGCTCACCCTGGTCTCCTTTGCACATCGGCATGGCTGATGGGGAGCTCAGGGCAGGACTGCACATCCAAGAGCCTTTAAGTTAAGGCTATAGACCAAAAAATGCCTGAAGGCTAACCTGCTGCCAAATGCAGGTGCTGACTGTGAATGTTAGGGCTAAAGCTGCTGCTTTAGAGTAGATTCTGACCTATTCCCTCCCTTATAGTGCAGCAGCAGGAGAGCTGCCTAGTGCAGCCCAGCCTTTCAAATGTTGGTGCCTGAAAGTAGGTTCCAAAATATGTGTGGAGCAACCCTTTTCAGAAGCTCAGTGCATGTGGATGAATAACATCAGATGTCCTCTGAGCTATTGAAAACATTTTCCAGCTGCATAACTCTGGGGTTTGGAGCCAAATTTGAGGTGAGGAGGATGGAAGAGTTTGGTTTCACTTGTTAGCAAGTGCTCCAGTTCATACCCAGTGGAGAAAAGGGACTAGCAAAATTAAGGACAGCTACAGCAGAAGACAATAGAGACAGAAAATTGGTCTGTTAGCAGATTTCCACCCATTCTTTTTGTAAGCCCATAAATAAATATGTCTCTAATGCCACTGTTTGTTTTTATTCTTCCTGAAAATGCTCCTCCTATTATTTTTACCTCATCCCTTGGCTCTCTTTGTAATCCCTCTAGTACATTCTTTTCTTAAAGGAAATCTAGTCTGAACTGAAGAAAGCTCATGCTCCACAGCCACGCAGTAAGACATTCAACACACCTCTGTTAGGGCCTGGAGTACAGTGGGTTATGGCATGCGGCTATTGGTTGTGCCACTGACTGAATGGAAACAGGAATGACTATAGGACTGTGCTTCCTTCTGTCCATCAGGCGTGTCTTACTGTCGGGAATGGTAGACAACAGGTACTAGGAAATGTTCTTTTTTCTCAGTGACCATCTAAAATTGAGCAGTCTTTTCTTCCTGTATAATTCTTAGTTTATATTCACCTGCATTCAGGGCCAAGGGGATGTTTGGGGATGCTGAGCTTTATACACTGTTGGGCTTTGCCATATAGCCTGAATAGACCCCATGTGCTGCTGAGTGGACAAACCTGGATGATGGAAGCAGTGGCTGTAAGAAGAGGTAGACTATGAGTGTGCAAGGCTGTACACAGATGAGTGCTGCCCCCAGATCAGCTAATGATCTCGGATGTTCCCATCAGAGACAGCCTCTCGCTCCATGTGTCTCTGGGAGCTGGCTTTATGAACCAAAACCAGCCCAGGATCTTTGCCTGCAGTTCCAAAATAGTCCCTTTCTTGCCTCTCTCCTTCCAGCTCCCTCCCTATAACCAACACCTCCCCAGCACCAGCAGGATGGTGGAACTCCCAAGGGTGTGGCGGTGGCAGGGAAATCCCAGACATCTGGAGACTATCTATTGCAGGGGAGGAGGATGAATGCCCATCTTCCCATGAGAACTCAGGAGTTGTGAGCAGAGGGACCACCCAGCCTGTCTAGGGACAAGACTACTGTCTTCCAAGTCCCTTCAACATTCAAGCGAATGTTGCTCAAGGACCCCAGTGGGCTGGCTTTTACAAGACATCCTCATGATGTTCTTCAGGCATCAACAGAAACCTGTCATTTGGCCTAAACGAGAATGAAAGAATTTGAACCTCCCAGGCCTTTAACCTTCTTAGTCCTGGCTGGTCAATGTACCAACAGGTACTGACTGGTATTTGAACTCTCATTTCTTTACAGGGAGTTTCACTGGCAGGGAGGAGACATCCTCATGGCAGAGGACTCGTGGGGGTTCTGAACTTGGTGTTTTCTGAGTTATTCTCCTGCGAACAAACTCCCAGAGGAGAAGGTGACACAAAATCAATTGCACAGATCAATACCTGTACTGATGTATTTCCTGGTGACAGGCCAGATGGCCAGTTGAAGGTAAACAAAATCTGAACAAAGTCTGGGCACAGCAAGAGGTTCCAGATGGGAACCAGAAGTTCAGAGCTCATCAGAACCATCTCCATGCACACATTACAGGCACCAACCAAACACTAATAAATGATTAACAGAGCTGTTGTACATTAGCCTCAGCTTTTGGTTCCCTCTCACTATTTCTGGATAATTAAAAAAAAAAAAAAAAAAAAAAAAAAAAGCAGATGATAGGGAATTCTGCATTTGGATAAATTAATTAGATATTCAGCTCTCTGTGGACCTCATACAATCCTAAGAACCCTGTTTGCCCTCCCCAAATGCCTCAGACCACAGATTAGCCATTTCAGTTGAAGGCTGCTCGAAGGCAGTTCCCTTTGGAGTCCATCCAAAGCCTTAAGCATCCAACTCTTCCATGAGGCCCTAGAGTAATGCAGCAACCCCTTTCTTCCTTCTGTGAACTGAATGATCTTTATCTTCAGTCAGTTCTTTAAACAATGGGAGATACGAGACCTGGGGATGGAATCTTTTGCTTATAATGAAGAGCTGATACAAGAAAATCACGTGGGTTTATTGCCTCCTTCAGACCCTCCTCCCACACTTCCACTTTCCCTTCACTTTCTGTGTCTTTAACCTGTGAGCAGTCTGGACATCCACATGCCACTGCTGCCTCTTGGTCCATTTTCCGTGCCTGCAGTGCTACAGCACTGTAATACCAGAAATATCCTTTCTTTCCGGGGTACCACTCGCTCTTTTGCACTCAATGGTACAGTCACACTGCAAGGCCTGTGATGGGCTGAAGGGGAGGAAGGCTCATCCCTTGGACACCTTCCATCTGTTTTGTCAGGCACCAGCCCTAGCTTTCAGTAATGGCCTGAAACTGATGGGACTCTGATATCCAGCTATGACTGGGTATAGCACAAGTGGGCAGACGTATCTGGAGCTGAAATCAGTCTTGCTCCTCCTATTCCAGCCGGGGTCTTCATAGCCTCCCCTTGAGCATGGGCATCTAGATCTAGAGAAGAGCACTGGTCTAGGCCCCTGGGAGCAAGAGTGAGGAGGGCACCAGAGGGGACTGTCCCCTGGGAGCACTGCAGAGCACAGCAGGTCTGCACCAGACAGCTTCCTTCTCATTCTCTGACCTTCAGTTCCCCCATTCAATAATTTTATTCATTATACAACAGCAGGATTAGACAGTGCCTGCTGGTTGGCACGCTCCGATGGGCATTAATACCTGCTGGCACAGAAGCAGGCACATGCCAGTACTCCTGTGTGCTAATGAAAAGGCACCATTTCCACTTCCATTTCAGCACACACTGAGGTTTCCTGAAAGCCAGCATTGATCATTGTGTCCAGGAGAACATGTGCTGCCTTACATCTCCAGGAGTCCTGCTGCTTAGGGCAATGGTTGCCATCAGAGAGCTGGATGATGTCAAACTGGACCCTTACTAAATTATCATGGGGCCAGGGCTTGTCAGCACTGTGTCACTCAATGGAGACTTCCAGCGGCATGTTGTCTTCATGTACACTGGGGCTATCCCGGCATCCCTTGGTGAATAGAGTGAAAAGCTGCACCAGGGCAGGCTCAATGGTGCAGCTACTCACTACTTTTGGGTTCCCACTGGGATGTTTGCTTTAAAATTCCACGGTTTGCTTTTCCCCAAGTTCTGCAAAAGCTTCTTTGTCAAAAGAGGCTGGAGCAGTTCACCTGCCACCCTCTAGGAACTCCTCTATCACCATGACTCCTTTTGGGTCCTCTGCCATCCTGTTGAACCCTCGAGAGGTGGTGGTGATGGAAAGCTGAGAGAAGTGGGAGGTAGGATTTCCCTGGCCGACTTGTATATAGCCCTGCCACAGTGCCCTCACCCAGAGGAACTGGCCTTGGGGACTAACCTCCAGGCAGAGCAGTGAATAATGTTTGACTTGGAAGGAGGACAGATGGAAGGAGCTGTCACAGAAATGTTGAACAAGCTACAGAAGAGAGATATCCTGAACTCCCAGTTCTACAACCCAACAGCAAGAAGACACCCCACAATGCTGCACGTGAGCTTACTATTGTCTTATCAGATTAGCTGGAACTCACTGTCTCAGGGTGCTACAGGGCACAAGAGCTAAGCGAGATATTTTTTTTTAAGAAACAGATAGTATTTATAATGGTCTCCAAATTTTGTGTTGGAATAGTAACTATCTAAAACATGTCAGACTTCCAAAAGAAAAATGTCCTTTATTGCTTCTGATAAAAAGATTCCAAGGCCACGGTGCTGAGAAGGAATTTGCCCTCAAGCTTGCTTAGTCCAGAACCAACCACTGCAGAGTATCTTGCAAGATTTCTCTGGAGGAACTGATAATAATCGCATTTGGACTCAGAATGGATGTCAGAGCTTTGGAGCCATTAGGCTGATTCAGACGTCTGCTATGACCAGAATGGACAGCATGTGTCCACCTGATCCATGAATATTTATATTTGTGACCTAGCTGTGATGTGTGGGGAAATAAAACCTTTGAAAGAGTGGGGTACTAAGTGCAGAAATGGCCATGGTAGGTACTAGCACGGAGGGATTCGTATCCTGCAGGTGACAGATCTGATGTTGTATGGGAAACCGAATTTAAAGCAATGCTCCAGGACTATTAGCAGCATCCTGGCACTGCTGCAGTTCAGTGTGCCACACAGCAGGTCATTTGAAGCTTTTGTGAGTAGGACCATCCACACACACATGCTTGGTGATGACCTCCCACCCCCAGAAGGTTTGAGGGCATGAAGACTTGCTGCCCAGCTCTTTGGGTGTGGGAACTTTGTTTCTGTTCCACACATGCAGCTCTGCAATTCAGGCCCTGCAAACAATAGTTTGGACACTCCAAGAGCAGCGAGCAGGCAAGGGGTGTGACTGGAGCGGCTCTATTCCCAGAAGCCAGGCCAATTCTCTGATGGGAGCTCAACCGGCATCTCTGCTCAGTGTCCAGGAAAGTGGTTTTGGCAGCCTTTCTGTAGATGGTTCCAGTTCAGGAGAAACTGCTGGTAGATTTGGGACAGGCAGCATGCAGATCGCAGCTGCATGCAGCCAACAGCACAGAAAACCTTCGCCAGAGACACTCGTCCAGCATGCTTGATTTTGACTTTTTTTTCACTGTATTGCATTGTTCTTGGGTGCCAACACCTTTCACTCCCCTCTGCCCGAGCAGCCCTTTATTACCAAACCATGCCACAACTCCTCTCTACCCAAACTTTTCTTTGCTTCCCTACTCCTTCCCCCACAAAAGGATTCCTCTTTCTCCTCTGCTTCAGACTCATATGTCCCCGAGAAAACACCCTAATCAGAGTGTTTCCTAAGTACAGTGAATATAGGAAATCGTTCTGCTTAAACAAAAAGGCCTGCTACTAACCTGCATGAGACAAACATCCTCTCCTTAAATTCTTTGGGACAGGCACCATTTCATCCTACCTCTCAGAGAGATCCCCAGCACAAAGCCTCTGTGTGCAGCTCAGTTGCAGTTAACAAACAGGAACTATGAACTGAGCTTGCAAGGGGTGAAATGGTAAAACTGACCTTACTGGAATAAGTTCATTCCCCTTTGCAATTATCTGGTGACAGACTTCACCTCAGGCTGAATAAATATAGTAATTCAGTTTCCAGAGCTCCAGTTACTATTTCATAAATGGTGCTCAGTTGTGACTTGGCCCAGCTTCAAACAGGGATGGGTAGGTTAGCTCTGATTGATTTGTTCTTTAAGTAAAAATTAGAGCTGGTACAATGCCAGGATAGCAGTCCCCATGTAGGGAATGATGTCTCTGAAACAGGGAATGTGGCTTTGGACCTCGAGCTGGGCTCTGACACCAACTCAGCAGGTGATCTTCAGAAAATGACCATTCTTCAGGTTTCAGTTTCCTGAAAGCAAAGGCGGGTATCACAACACAGCACCACAGGAGCGACATGAGCTTCTTCACCTTTCTTGTGTCCAGTATAGAGTCTTGTACCATTTAGGGTCCACTTCAGGTGGGATTTCTTTCTGTGGAGCACTTCCTAAAATCACTGTCCTCAAGTGCTCATGAGCATTGCTTTGATGGAGAGCACCATAGATATCTAGCTACTAAGCAATCCTCTGATGGAACAAAGCTTTCCCTGCTTTGTTTGGACCAGACAGGACAAAAACTATGAAACACGTCAGCAGAGGCCTAGGGATTATAGAAAACATGTTTGAAATAAGTCAGAAATGAGCCTTCATACTTCAGTGAACATTTGTTCCTGGAACATAAGTCAACACTGACACAAACATGGGGGTTTTAACCCTGTCTCCAATGAGATTCCAAAAAACAGTGACTGACAACACCTCTGCACAGCAGCATACGTCCAAAGCTGTGGAGACTGAGGACAGGAAAGAGGTACTGGTGGAACCAGGGCTGGAAAAGCTCTGGACCAGCTAAGAGGTCCACCAAACTCAGGCAGGAGGCCAGATGACAGCTGTGAAAGGCACAGGATTGGAAGAATGGTGGAGATGTTCTAGATCTGGACAGAAGGGGAGCAGCAGCAGAGCTGCATGTGAGGCAACGTGGACCGACATGGGTGGACCGACATGGGAAGGGATGTTGTCACTCTGTCACTGTCAGGTCAGTCACTGGCCTGCAGCCAGGCAGCACTGCAAATGGCCTTGCACCACTGTTGGAATGGAATGGAAAGACAAGACAGCATAGACAAGGTTGTGAAACCCACCACAGATACATGCAAGGAGCATGGACACCTTTAGGTCATTAAGGGAATGAGATATTAAGGTGAGGCTTCACACTCCCAGACTTCATGGAGCAGAGCCCCCTCCCCATGGCAGCCCTCAGCATGCACAAAACTGTGCTGGTGCACTGTTCAGCCCCGCTGACGGTGATGCAAGGGCACAGTGCAGTATTTCTGCAGCCCTCGGAGCTGTGTGCAGTTCAACAGCAGCTCTGGGGAGAGCAGCAGCTCTGCGGTCTCTCCATGACAGCCTGCTTTGCATGGGGCTGGCACCTGCGGTGCAGGTGACAGCACAGGAGGACACGGCTGGTGTTTAGCCCTCATGATGGGGAAGCATGTGCTCTGCCTGAAGGGTGGCCAGCCTTCTGCTTCCGCAGAGGGAAGAAATGAAATGGATTGTGTGAAGGAGACACAAATGTTAGAAATTATCTATATAATCCTGTCTGGAGAAGTTTACTGTAAATAACACGATGTGTGCACCACACTGCTTTTGGCACAGCTGATTTATTTTTTTTTTTAAAGCATGTTTATTGTTGATAAAAGTCCAGAGACACTGACACAATCTCGAAGTTATCCAGAGAGACTCAAAATATCCCATGGTTGGCAACATGAAACAAAAGCTTTGATGTACCAAGGATGCCTCAGCACCAGCAGAGCTGCAATTCCTGGGTTACGGCATCCCACAGGACAACCCACCCATAACTGCCACTGAGCTTCCACACAGTCCCAGCAGGCGGGATCTGAGGTAGCCCTGCATGGGACAGCCTCAGCACGGAGACAGCCACTGCTTGTCCATGTCCCCAGGGGACTGGGAACATCATCATCCCCATGGGGTCCAAGGTCCCCTTGGTTGGAAGGGCTTCAGCAGGGGACCCTGCTGAGCACCAGGACACGTGCCTGCAGGCCTGGCGCCACGGGCAGCCACTGAGAGGCCTTGGAAGCCAACCTCAGAAACCCTCAGGACTACATTTGGCTCTCAAGATGCCACTTATGTGACCCTTCCCTAGCCAGCTGGCTCGCAAGCCAGCCTCTTCTGCAGTTTCAGTTGCTACACAAAGCTGTTCACAGCAGCCTGGGCGCAGACACGGGCCAGAGCTTATATGGAAGGGAGGACAGGTAGGGAGACCCTACCAGAAAAGCAGAAAAGCCAAAACAAATTAAAAATGTACCCATGATGGCAAGCAGCAAGAGCTCAAGGTTCATTTTCTCCAGTTCAACATGGTCAGCCTTGGATTGCTTATGTAGGCTTTGGTCCAGCACAGACCTGGGCCTCCAGCTAATCCCACCCTTGGGGTCTCAGGGCAACAGAGAACATAGCTCCCAAAGAGAGGTTCCATAATTCCTTCCATAGATTTTTTTTTTTTTTTTGCCCTTGTGGCTTGGAACCTCAATGTAAGACACTTTAAATAGGTCTGATTTTTTTTTTTCAGCCAATGTTGAAAACCCAGTCCCTAGATGGATGGGCACTGAAAATCCCAAGTAAATTATGAAAATCCCAACCTAAATAAATAACCAGTTAATACTTACAATATCAAAGTACGGCAATGAAGGAGAAGAACCTGACAGCTAGTATCATAGAATCAGAATCATCTAGGTTGGAAAAGACCTTTAAGATTATCAAACCCCTGCTCAGTGCAATTGCATTGGGAACAAGGTTTGGGAAACCCCATTCCCACCTGTGACAGGATCCCTCTTGCAGATGCAGTGCTGGCAGTCATCACCACCCTAGCTGCAGCACCCCAGCCTCGTCCTGGTGTCCTGCACAGAGGTGAGCTTTGCTCATGGCAAATGTCTCTCACAGACTGTCAAACCCAAACATGAGTTGTGCTGTTGCCGGAGGTCAAGGGAGGTAAAGACTTTACATGAATATGCTGGAAACAGAAAACAAACACAAACACAAAAATCCCCAGCAAGAAAGGACAAGCCAATCTTAACAAGCAATTCCGTTACCCGTAAATAAAAAGAAGGCAATCACAACATGCCTTAAGCTTGGGGGAGCCAAAAGCTGTCTCTTGTCTGTGGGTGACTGATGGCTTTCCAGCACCAACTTGCCTGGTGTCGTTTGTCACCTGCGAGGGGTAAGCTGCTCCTGAAGGCTCCTCTGTGCTGGTGTGTGTGCGTGCATGCATGCAACTCACGGAATTTCAGCAAAGACGCGTAAGAGGATTGTAGTCCTGGTTCAGCTAAAGACTTAGGATTCTGCATAATGTGTTAAGAAGAGCTTAATGCAATCCTACTACTCTGCCACAGAAACCCTGAACAGCGGCCTGTCTGTTCTCACCTTTCCCCATCTGCTAGCCAGCTGTGCAAAAGCTGGCTTGCCCCAGGACTCTTTAAAGGAGCAGGTGCATAGGCAGAGGTTGGGATTCTGCGTCTGTCTTCTCATGGGAGCAGTTTTTTGTGTTCACTACAGTAAAAAGACACTGTGCTGGACACCTGATGCAAAACTCTTACAATGTGGAGACTTTGCATTTTTGCATAATCTGGAGGCCTCTGGGAGGTGCGTCACAAGAAAGGAGGCTTCACAAAAGGTCTTCAAGAAAGGAGCTCTGAAAAGGGATCAGAGAGATGGAAAAGAGCAGTTTCATGTCTCAGAGGCAGGAAATAGTCTGAAAGTGAGGAACGCAGCCCTTGGCCAAAATTATATTATCCAGGAGGACATGCACTATTGCAGAGCAAGTTATCATGGCTAAGGCAACATCGGTGGTGTGCACTTGAGATGAGACCAGCTGGCTGAGAATTAGAGCAAGGATGGCAAAGAGTAGGGAAAAAGGGAACAGAAAGGCAAGATACTTGTAAATCAAACCTGAATATCAGTCAATAGTGAGGTCAAAAGGCTGGGTGAGGGTGTTTCCTGCTACTCAGTTGCTGGGAAAGTTTTGGGTTTTGGCAGCTAAACTGGTCACACGCATCCTTATTCTGAACTTCTCCATGTCCTTGTGTCCCATCTGCAAAACAAAGTTATTGTGAAATACTTTTTCCTAGCTTCTGCCTAGATTCTATTCAAGTTACAATTGCTCTGTGCCATGGACAGTCTTGTTGCATGCTTAGGCACAGTGCATAACTCCTCTGGAGGCTCCAGTCACTACAGGAGATAGCGATCTCTATGCAGATTAGAATTTCCCAAAGTTGGCACACTGACCAGGATACTAGCACAATGCAGACTGGGAAAAAAATAAAGGAAGAAAATGTATTAAAACCTGATTGGCTCCCAGATAGTGAAAAACAACAGTTTCATCTGAATGTGGGTGAGGCAGGGGAAGGAAATGGACTGGAATGTGGGCTATTCCCTATTCTGGAAGACAGCAGAATGCTGGGACGTCATTTCCATGCTCCATATGCTGGACAGTATCTGGGTAGAAAACTAGAAAAGTGAAACAGCAGTCAGAGCAGATCTCCGATACAAAGTGATCTCTGTTGTTCATAATCAGGCAACAATCAGGTGATGCATGTTATAATGTCTGTCCTAGATGAATATGGCAGACCAGTCCATATACACAAGCTTTATGTATTTATGAGGCTGTATTCTGGAAAGCAGCGAGTCTGGGGAGCTCTGACGGGTTACACAGACACTTCAGTGGAAGTTGACTCCAGGCAGAACAAGAATGCCTAACTTATTTCTCCTGGTAGTTAGTTAAGGAGATACACAGTAGAAGAAAGAACATGATTTTCCCACTGGCATGGCATCGACAAAACATTTACCAGATGACTACATTCAAGAGGGAAGCAGAATGACTGGGAAAGGTTCAGAAATGAGCTATAGGAATGATATAGAATCTTTAAGATGCTCTCTAGCATGAGAAACTCTTCAGGATCCTATTTAGTTTATCAGAAGAAAGTTAGGGACACTATGATGTTTTAACGATCTACTAAGCAAAAATATGTCCAAAAGCAGGAAGGCCTATTACTGCACAAAATAAATCCTAAAAAGTTCAGTCCAGAAGATGGAAGCCATAAAATTCAAACTGGAAGTAAGATGCAAGGGTTTTTTTCAAGATTTGAGGAAAGGGATAATTGAAAGCATTTCCTGAGGGAAGTGGTGAAATTGCCATCACTTGGACTCTTTACATCCAGTCTGGGATGACTGCTAAAGTACGTGGTCTAGTTTACCAGAATGTTTTGGATTTGATAAGTAGTGGGGAAGAACAAAGTGTCTGGACTGCCAGCTGGCCAGACAGAGTTCTGTATGTTGGGTTTTGCAAGTGATGTGACGAGATCAGCCACTGCGGTCCTTGTGGCTGTAGCAGTAAGATCTCGTAATGCATTTTCCATCTGTGATTTTGAAAATTGCTTTCATAAACAGCCAGTGAGGTGGGCTGACCTGCTGTGACTGTGACCAGAGAGTCTCCTTCCTCAATGCCTGATCAAAGCTAAAATCTTTGGTGGCAGTGCCTAATGACCACAGTCCTTCTGAGGAGACAGATAATGAGAAATGACCATGATGGGATTTTTCCACTATGTTCAAGCTGCCTAATGTTTGGCATGCAGGCAATGCTGGAACCAGAGCTGGAGTCTCAATGGAGTTTTCCTTACATCTGCTGGCACCGATTTCATCATCCATGTGCAATCTTCTCTAGAAGTCTGTGCACAGGGTGAGATGGAAGCACTGATCTTTTGTATGCCTCGAGACAATGACTCAGCTCTTACACTGCATTTTACTGGGGCCAGCACTAGGTGTAGAAAATTAAATGTATAAACAATAACTATCATCACTTTCAGGGTGTGCCTATTGAAGAGTCAGTCCAATCAGGAAACTTCAAGGAGACAAGAAGATCTTATGGTTAGGCAATAGTAATGGAGAACACCATACCTGGCTTCAACTCTGAGCTGTGCTATTAATGCTTTTTGACCCCGTGCATGGTCTCCTCCATGCCTGGACTTTCGTAGCAATAAGAAGAATTATACTTCCTGGCTCCCACCCATTGCTTTACAGATTCCCAAGTGCAGGAGCTTCCTATATGCTTGTGCACTACCTGGCAAAGAAAAGTACATTTTGAGCTTCCGGATTATTTTTTAAAAAATGTCTAATAATAACTCCCACATCTGCTGAACATAGTCACAATTTAGGAAGCAAAATATGTTGCCTTAGGTGAGATTTCAGGGGAATCAGAAAGACTGTATTGATGATTCCTAAACAGTTTATTTTCTTCCCTATCATCCCTTTCCAATAATGCCAAAGATAGATAGTTTCCCCAATCTGTTCTGTAGTCCGTTAGATCATATGGTTTTAAACCAGCCCAGCTCTCAGACTGCTGTCCACTAAAGACAACTTCTTTCTTCTCTCTTCACCACTTCTCTCTCCCAACATCTTCCATTATTCCCTGGTTGTGTCACTTTGGTAAGTATGTGAGTCCCTCCTGCTCCACCGTTATTTTGTTTGATTTTGTTCTGTGTTCAAGCAGAACCTTGCTACAAGGCTATAGAAATCATTGGGAGCTTTTCCATTCATTTCCATGAGCTCTTGGCCCAAGTTCACTCAAATCTTCAGCTTACTTGTCTTATCCTTAGTGCTGAGAGCTCGTTTACTATTGCTGGCAGGCCTGGAGACCGGTCAGTCATTCCATAATGCAATTGCCTAGGAACTACACATTCTAAAACGTTTGCTTAGAAGCCGGTGGGAGTGAAAAATAGCAGTGGGATGAGATTGGGGAAGGAGAGTAATATTGGTGTTCAAAACCCCCTTTGCCTAATGCTCATGAAAAAAACAGTTCACTAGAACATTTACAGGAGCAAGGAACACCACGTCTCACATGCTGGGAAGAGAATGGCATAAACTGCTTCTGGAGAAGAGATTGAGGTTCAGCGAAAGATTTTGGGAAGTGAGTCACAACTTGTTAGTGAATTCTTTCAGGTTTCAGAGAGGATAGAAATATTCCACCGTAAATCAGTAGAAAGTTACAAAAATATCTATGAAATGCTTAAAATACCCTGAAGGAATCTAGTACTTGCCAATTCCCAAAGCTGTGCAGTCCTGCATGATGACATGGAGAAAGGAAATGCTCTTGTTCCCTAAGCAAATGTGGACTGTAAGTAGCACAGCACTCTCTTTGGGATGCTGATGTACAAAGAGAATTCAGGAGAGCAGAGGTGACCTTTCAGGATGAGGAGGGCAGTCCCAGCCAAGCTGAGTTTATGTCTGGACCCAAGTCAGAAAATTCAGCACAGGCCCCCAGGCACTGTCTGAGTCCATGAGAGAGAAATCTGGGCTACAGAGAATAGTCTGTCAGTGCGTGGGCAAGGGAGACCATTCTTTAGCATCTCGTCACAACCTCTAGATCAACTTTACAAATCAGGGAGTGCTCTAGAGCCTTTCCAACAAATGGTGAGTAAAAGCAAGTGTGGTTCCCAGGATCTCTAGGGAAAGCTCCTTTATGCCTTCTCATCCTGTCTTGGAGATCTCAGCGTACTCCAGTATTTCTTAAACATCCAGTCTAGTTATAGAGGGTGCAATGAGAAAGATCTCAGTTTTGCTTACCAGGAGAAAGTTCTTCCCTTATCTCTGTGCTGAAGCTCTTTGCTGGGGGTAGAGAGGAGTTTACAAACACACAAGGTAGACTGTTGAGAGCTCGCCTCTTAGCACTCCTGCTCTCAGGGTCTTGGGAAGCCAGGCTCTGCAGCACACAGGTTTCACTCTGGGTATTACCGCTGTATTCCAACACAGCCAACTGATTCCGATTCAGCAGTGGTGACCTCCAGAAACAGAGGGAGTGCCCATCCATCTCCAGATGGGTGCTGAATAGAAAAATGAAAGTAACCAAATAAAAATCCCTGGAAACGGAGATGGTGACAGCAAAAAAAATGGAAAGTAACTTTGTTACTCATCAGGTTATTACCTTTGGAAAGGAAACTACATAATTGAATATTCCTCTGGACCATTCATCTTAGTTCTTCTAACTTGATATCAATAGCTGCCAGGTGGTGCCTGCACAGGCCAGTCAAATCAGATTATGTTATCATAGTTCTCCAGTCATCGCCAAGAGCAGGATCATGATCATGACGAGGAAATCTAGTTATTCAGGTACATGTTACCTTATTAAAAGTTTGAGCAAAGTACATTGAGCTGTTATAATGGGATTAGAGTTTGAGTTGTGTTCCCAGGGTTGCCATGACTCTGTGCTTTTGGTGCTTTGCTGTGGGTCTTGGAAAGCGCAGCTCCACTCTGGCCAACCACAAATAATACAGACCATCATCCCAGAGGAGTGGGCACCAGCATGGACTGTGGCCAAGAGTATGAAGCTTGTGGAGAATATTTTTATCTAGGTACAAATGCCTGAGGCAGAGACTGAAGGACCCCATATGAGAGAGGTGTGGAAGGTTCCCAACATCAGCTCACACTAAGCAAAGCAGCAATCAAGCAAAGCTGGAAGAAATGGCTTTGTTAAACGTTCTAGAGTCTCAACACCCAGTCCCAGCCTTTTGCTCCAGTATTAATAGATGTCCCTCCAGTTATCTGGTCTTTTCTCTTTAGTCTCCTGTCCCAATAGGGTATGAAGAGGTCTGAAAGGTTTCCTCTCCAGCTGACAGGAGTTCTCAGGGGTTGCCCTCCTCCACATTCTCAGTGAATAGAAAACCACATTGCGATAGGCACTAAAAGGTGTTTCTCAGATGCAGACAGTGAAGGACAAAAGCTAAGGCAAGCAGGTGGAGCCGACTGCAATGAACATCAACTTCTTGAGCCACTTCTACAGACAAATACGTTTCTTGCTCCAGAGCCACCAACACAGCATTTTTTAACACTGCCAAAGTTATTTTAATAAAACTCCTATGAAGGTGAGTTTCTCTGTCTGGGATCTACTCTTATATTTCAGCAACACACCTGCTTATCCAGGAAATGTTATTAGTGATGACCCATGGACAAACGGGCCGGATTCTCCCCAAAATCTTGTCTCAGTGGGACTTGCAGGATGCAGGACTCTCAGTGAGTCCTGAGTGTGTCTGAAGCCATGTGTCTTGTATTTAAAACTTTGCACTTCAGTTATTCAGGTCCCACCAGCCTTCAGATGGTCACTCTTTATCTTTCAGTACTGTGACTGGTGCACAGCTAGCACAGGAGGCATTTCTAGCAACATTTCTTCTCTATTCCTGTGCCTGGAATAACACTGACATTTTGGGACCACTTACTAGTCCCTGTTCTTAATGTCCTGACAAGGATTCAAAAGTACCTTGTCAAAACTGACAAGGGGTAGTTGCTGCCCCCTCAGAGAATGGCCAAAGCTGACACGTCTCCACAGACACTTGCCCAGGAGGGTTTATGGCACGAGGTTCAGCCCTTTCCTGTCATCACTGCAACTCTAAACTCTGGTGGCCGGACCAGCCCAGATGTGTGCCTTCTGGCCATTCCCAGCTTTTGGTGGTATATACCTCACTGAACGGGTAGGAATAAACAGTCTTAACACTTGCCAAACCCCCCACATTTTCTTATGTGACTGCTGAGTAAGGAAATGCTGACAGAACTGCAGTGGCCTGGCAGAGAACAGAAGACATCCCTGCCCATTCCCTATTTCACTAATATACAGGACATTTTCTCCTAACCTGCCGCTCCACAGCAAACAGAAGTGCGACATGCACTGTGGCAGGAGACTGCTCGCTTCTGCATCCACACCTGAATGAAGCCAAACTCCTAATGTGCATCTGCAAAGTGTTCTTGTACCCGGGATTAACTCCTGGAGAACAGTTACACACTTTAAACCTTCAGCTGTTATAAAGCCTTTTTCACACACTCTCTTGCTGCATTGTTCCACAAACTTGTCATGTGCTCAGGGATAAATCCCTTGATGTAGAGATTCCACCACCCCCCACCCACCCCCAATTATTTTAACATATTTTGTAATCAGTCAGCATTTTTGCTTTGTAAATGTAGATTTTAGATCACAATGTGATGAGAACGACCATGCATTCATGAAATGCATTGATTTCTATTATGGGTTAAATGGGTACAAACATACAGTGCAGATTTGCCCTTAGGAGAGGATTCCCCACATCCCCCCCCCCCCCCCCCCCCCCCCCCCCCCCCCCCCCGGGACCCAATGACTCAGACAGGGAGAAAGGAGGTGAGGAGCCTCCCTGCTCTGGGGTCTTGGCATCTGTCCAGGCTCTGCCCATCCTCTCCCAAGGGATCCACTCCCCAGAGGTGAGTGGTGGAAGGAGCAGGGCAGTGGTGGGGTCCTGTGGAGACAGCTAGAGGGTGAAATGGTTAGGTCTGAAGTGACAGGCAAGCCTCCTGCTGGTGCTCTGCACAGGGGGCCAGCCACAGCAAGCTGCTTTGTATGAAATCCTGGCCCCGCTCGCAGACTGCCATGTGTCCAAGAAAATCCTCTTTTTTTCTCATCCTCTCTCTCTCCACAAAGAAATTCTTCCACAGAATTTCTTAGAATCTGAGGACGTTGGCCGTTTAGCTGAGATTTCTGGCTGCAGCACAATTATAATTGGTCTCTCATGGACAGGCTCAGCATGGAGGCCAAAAAACTGCAAGGGTTATTAATGACTAAGTTCCCTTCTACTTCCTAATGGCCAGACAGGCAGGAAAGTTAGAGGGGAAGACTTGGGGCCTAGCCACTCCTCTCCTCTCATATGCGCTGTCCTGGTGCTCCAGCACCTTCGCACAGACTTGGAGCCATCCACAGCCTGGACACCAGACAGCATGGAGAGCTGCTGGAGGCAGGTCAGGGGTCCAGAAGCCTTTCTGGTGTTCAGAGAACATTTTGGGAGCCTTCTCCCCACAGCTGAAGAGCACATCAGGGTGAAGTTAGCTGCAGCCTTTCCAGAGGTAACTGCTTTGCCACAGCAAGATTGGAAGGATAAAGAGACCCAGCTGGAGTGGCAGACTGAGACATGCAGAAAATCACAGGTCCTTCCCCCTCCTCCCCTCAAATAAAAAGAGCATCTCAGGAGAGGTTTGAATTGAGTGAGAAACATATTATTATGATTATTACATCCCCATTTGACAACAATCACATGGCACAGTGCCAGCTGGCACCAGGAAACCAGTGCTGCTTCTCCTTCATTGCCTGATGAACATCGTGACAAGAAATCAGCCCTTGTTAGGTGGAGAACCGAAGAACGGCAGAGGAGAGGCCAAAAACACCTCCTTGAACAATCACTATCGAGTAAACAGAGCTGCACTTGGGAAACACATATATTAAACATATCTTCCCTGAGGTTTTGGGGGAGGCAAGCTCTGTGCAGGGGTCCAGAAGGTCACCATGTTCACACTTGGGCATATTTCTGTGGTGTCAAACAGGCTAGTGGCAGCTAAGAGGAGAGTCCATGATGCCTTCATTTTGCAGGGGAAGATAAAAGTCCACGAAGCTGAGAATTTAGGGACACATGCCAACATAGCAGCCTGGGTAAATTTGAACTGGCACTCCATGCTGATCACGGCTGTGCTCGGCCTTTGATAAGGGGTTGTCTCACAAGAGCTCCTAGCAATCTAGTGTCATTCCAGAAAGCCACTCTCTTATCAAAGGTCATGTCAGAAATCTGGAGATGAGGAAGGGAAACAGGCCCAATATGTAGATGTCATAGGACATTGTTTATTCATGTTAATGCTCCTGAAATCATACCTCCCACTGGCAGAACAACTGTATGGAAGCATTGGGAAAAATTGCTGTTTGTTCATCAGCAAAATCATGCATGTCAGCATGCTGCTGTGGTTGAGCAATTTTGCACTGAGGTTTGTACAGGGGAGCTAGCACTAGAGGTTTGGGAGAAGTGGATTTTAGGAGAACAAGCGCCATATCCATCTCTCTGAACATGAACCACTTGTACCTACAAGACAATGTAAAGGAACCGTCGCCACAGCACAGTTATTAGCTTTGTCCAAATGAGCATCTTTTCCCTGTCAGTCTGTTAGGCCAAGATGTTCACTTCTGGTAAATAAACACTGATTTTCTCCAAGCAACACTTGCATCAACCTACCTGAGTGAGTCAGGACAAGAACTGGGCTGTGCAATCGCTGCCTGGTTTGATAAATGAGACAACTGTTGCATTCTTGTCCAACCCTGTCTCACAAGGGCTCTTTAGGCATGAAAGTTTGGCTTCTCCTCCCTAGAAATAATTGCCCAACTATTGTCTCTCCCATGACATGGGTGGCCCTGCAGTGAAGGTCCTACATTCGGTCCTGTTTCTGCTGCAGTTTTTCTGTGACCTTTGCCAAATCCCCGAAATTCTGTTACATCTGAGACCACTTCAGCTTCACTGAAACAGCCTGGGGCTCAGCTGAAGCTCCATGAGTCTCCTTGGACAAAGTCCACCAGCTGCTGTCTCCTGAGCAGGCTCATCCCCACAGTCCTCCCTGAGATGACAGCAAACCAAGCAGTGTGCTGGAAGTGCCATGGCCCTTGTGATATACATGCAGTCGAAACCACAGAGACCAAGGATAAGTCCACACCTTTTTTTCTAGTCTGCAGTTTTCAGTGGGCTAGGACAGGCTCTTGTACAGCACTGTTTCTCCTCCTGTCCTTCCTTCCACATGCTACTGATCCAGAAGAGTACAAAGGCTCTATGAAATGCAAAGTAAATGGAAGCAAAAGAGATCTCTGATGAATATTGAAAGGGATCTGTCAGCAAAACCCTTTTAGAGGCCAGTTCTGCCTCCATCTCCCTCCCTGGGCCAAGCATCCTCTTTTAAGAGAGCTGCATGACAGCTATATATATCAGGCCTAAGATCACAGCATAGCTGTTCCACAAAACATGAAAGTGAGAGGAAAAGGAGAGGGTAACAGCTAATATTCTCCATCAACCTGTCCTCCTATGCTTTAGCAAAACTGCCACTGTGATCATGGAAGGGAATGAGGGAGGCAGTGCGATCTGCCATCATCCACCCTGTGCCCTATGTTAAGATTTAGATTGAGCTGTCAGTGGCCACAGGCAGCTGGTGAGACAGCTGGAGCTCTCTCCCTTGATCTATTTTAGCTTTACTTGCTCCTCTCTTCCCTAGTTGCATTTTCCTTATGTCATTTTGAATTATTACAAATGAAATGGCCTTGGTGATGGGTTTGCATTGATCTTGGGATCTGATTGCGTTGATGTTACTCTTAATTTCTTCCTCAGAGAAAAGATGGTTTTGCACATGGATGGGGAATCATTTGTTTAGGCAAGACATTCAGCCAAGGTCCAGCTGAGCTAAACATGATTTTTATCAGGATGTATGTGATGGCTAGGGACTGAATGAAAGATGACTTGGGAGTTATGCAAGGTTGTCCAAAACTGGCACACGCTGAAGCCCTGTCTTCAAGAAGCATGATATCCTGCACTGTGTCCCACTGAGGTGGGCTATGCAGGGAAAGAGAGGGGCTGGACAAAAGGCCAGCCTGCAAACACGCAATTGTGGCACTCTCCACTTGGAGCAGGAATGGCTGGTATGAACAGCTGGTTATCGTAGCCCGTGTCCCAGCTTCCCTGTCTGCAGTCAAGTGTGCTACATTCACTGGCAGTTTGGCCCCTGTGACTATGGGAGAGAAGCCCAGGCTTTCTGAATGATCAGTGCTTTCTGGGTACATCAGAGGTTTGGAGGATGGGGCCAGAAGATGGAAGTGTAGGACCTTGCTTATTCAACCCCCAGTTTATCACCTCTGTTGAGCCCACACCAAAGCAGCCCCTTCCTGTCCTGCCTATGCCTGTACTTCTTTCCTGCTCTGCTAAGTTTCTGGTTCCTCCACAAAAAACACTTTGTCCCTGGGACCCCTAGACACTAATCCTCTTAGCAAAGGCACACCACGCCACCCCACAACCCCAAAGTGCTCTCCACCTCAGGGAAAAACTCATGTACTGAGAGTGCCTGTTTGATCCCTTTGTCTCAGAAGGCCTTTACCCAAAGATCTCCTCTTGCGCTACTGGTACCCTATAAATACTCATCAATTACAGAACTTAGTGGTTTGTCACATGTTTTGCCTACTAAACCACAACTAGAAAATATTTACCCTGAGTGATGGTTTTTTTTTTTTTTCCCTGACCGTACTTTGTAGTATCAGGCTTCAATATACATCCAGCTCAAACTTGAGCTGAAGAATGTGTCGCTGCTAATGTATAACCAGGGAGTGTGAAGCTGCGTGTGAGAACAGCACACACTACCAGTGTGAGAACAAGCAGCAAGCACATACAGCAGCCTCATTGTGCTGCTGCAGAGCATTGTTTAACGTGCTTTTTGCAGGACTGTATCTGGAGACCTCAAGTTGAAGCTAGGTCCATATGCAGCTGCCTGCTCATTCCAGGGCCAAGCACATCATGAAGGAACTTAAGACTCTCCCCTTCTAGGTGTTTGGGTTTAATCTGCACCATTCAAAGTTGCCTAAGATCTGATTAATACCAAACCTGCCTCTTACCCCATACCATGCTGTATGGAGTCTGTCTGGGAGGGCATTTAACAGAGAGCCCCCTACATCTATGGACCTGGCATCAGAACTTGCTTCTCCCTTGGTGGGCTGAAGCTGGATTTGCTAAGCCTGCTGTTGGCCCCATCCCACTCCTCTCACATGCAAAACTTTTGCTGTGTGATGAGCTGAGAGACACTGGGGCAAGGGGTAAGCAGCTTCCAGGATGACTGTATTGGTGTATTATCACGCACACAAAAGGCGCTTCCTACATTAAATAATTGCAAAGGTACAACGTGTAGTCATTTAGTGGGAAGCACTTCTGCAGTCCCACAAAGAGCATGCATGGGAACCCACTGCACCCCCTGGCACCAGTTAAAATCACCAAGGCTTAACAAACTGGCACCCGCTCTCAGCGGGCAAACGTGGTTCAAATAAAATTCCCCTGGATCAGCTGAGGCACTCCAGTTTGGGGACGGGCTCGGTGGTGCAAGGCCCATGTGGGCGAGCAGCTTTCACAGCAGCACTGCTGCAAACCATGCAGAGGATCACCCAGGCAGGAGAGACTGAGTGGGCCAGGCCAGAGCTGTCCCCCACAGCCACAGCAACCGCCTCAGATGCACTACGTGCTTCCACCCACCACGGGAA
Organism: Falco cherrug; assembly: GCF_023634085.1. Taxonomy (NCBI): domain Eukaryota; kingdom Metazoa; phylum Chordata; class Aves; order Falconiformes; family Falconidae; genus Falco; species Falco cherrug. Next base: position 14,778,807 of record NC_073709.1, read on the forward strand.
CATTTCCTAATACCCTCAGACAAACCCAACACGCTGCTGAAGGAGAACAGAGTTTGCCTGAAGCTAGAGTGCCCAAATCCAAAATACGTGCCACAGCCAGCGTGTGTGAGGCCAGGCAGAGGCAGGGAGACTTTGCACGGTGTATCCAGAACAACCAGATGGGACAGTTTTTGTGCAGAGCAACCGAAGCCTGATGGCAGACCAAGGCAGCCACGGGTGAGACAAGCCCTCACATAAGAGGAATGCAGTGTGAGGAACTATCTCAGGGTGCTGGGTGAGGGTCTTAGAGGAAATGAGAATGAATTTTGTGGTTCAGATGGTCCTAGGAGGTGTCTTGGGAAGCAGGCAGACTGGGAACACTCTCTGCATCCCACCTGATACTAGAAAAGAGATGTCTTGCTATATACACATGACCACCATTGAGCTGGAGTAGTCCTGCTGTCTGCTCTATTCGCTCTGGCTACATACTGTCCAGGGCCAGCTCTGCAGAGACTAGGGCCTATGATGTGGCCCAACATTTGACAAATTACCCAGAACAGGAGGAGCTCAGCCAGCTTCTCACCTCCCCATACTGCAGTTTTTGGAGCTCTGAAGCAGGTCAAGCTGAGGCGGGATGTACCCTGCGGTGCCCAAGGGCCTAGACAGCAGCCGTGCTGGTGACTGTGGTGTCCACATGGGAGACTGGATTGCTCAGAAGAACTTATGTATGCCATGAATCCAGCTATGGTATCACAGAATGATACCACTGGGACTCTGGAGGCTTGGCTTCTGTCCCTGGCTCCGCCATGGCCTTCACAGGGTGATGCTGGGCAAGTCACATCCCTCATCTCTGTCTCCACCTGGGGAAATATTGCTCCCTTGAGTTAGCAGGAGGATAATGTGGACAAATCTTTGAGCTCCAGGGCTGGAGGGTCCTTGCAGGCTCAGGCAGACAGTAGATGAGAATGTCAACTTTGCCTGACACAACACTGGTGTGTGATATCAAAGATGACATCATGGGATATGAACAAGCATTTACTCTCTGAAAGACAAAATACCAGAAGCATGTGTAACCATTTGCCTTTCATGCCAACATATTTTCCTTATGTAAAGAGAGGCCCTGGCGGCCCTAAGGAGGCTGAGAGATGCCCATGCTCCTCTGGGAAGGAGGAACTATCAGGCAAGGATGCCAGTGTACCTGCCTGGGTAAATTTGTGCATGCACTTCACATTACAATAGGCTTCAGTATCTGATAACAGAGACCTGCTGGAGTCTGGCATGAAGACAGAAGGAATCAAAGGTCATGCCATGAATTCCAGTTATGCTGACAGGCATCTACAGCCAGAGGAAGGAGCTCAAGGACAGGAACTGTAAACTGGTAGGGAAGGCTGGAAAACAGAAACTGATTCGGGGATGACAAGTATGGGTAATTTTGGAGCCCAGCTGGACAATTCTGTGCATATCTTTGCCACGGGACATAGGAAGATGTTTTCCCTGACAGAGTTACCTGTGAACACTGCCATTACTGGTTAAACAGAGTAAATACACTCCAATAAATTTATTAAACAGCTGGCACATGTCTCTCCAGAGGCCTCTCCCTGATGGAGAAGCTGATTCAGAATACAAATGGGCTGATCGGCATATAGGTAGAGTTGCAAACATGCAGTGTGTACTTTGCACTAGAGGAACAGCCTGCACACGAAAAACAGCTGAGAATATATGTTGACATAGCACAAGTTGCTCTGCCTGCTGCCTGCTTTTGCCTCACCATCCATTGCACACTGCAAGTCAGTCTGTTGCTACCATTTGCCTTGTGCCTTACGCTTAGCAGATGCCTGGGTGGCACAGTGCTCTGTGGTGTACACCAATATCTGAATGAGTTCACACAAAGACTAAGACTCTGCAGCTGTGCAGAGCTGGCTTGGCAACCCCTACACAGCACAGCTCTGTATCGGGTTGGCTGCACACTTCTGGAGGCAGGAAGAGGTTAATTGGTTTGGTCTTCCCATAGAGCCTAATATAAATGGAGCTTTAGGATGGCTTGGGGTGAATAGAATAGAATAGAATAGAATAGAATAGAATAGAATAGAATAGAATAGAATAGAACACAACACAACACAGCACAACACAACACAACAGAAATGAAGGATGGGGAAGGAGAAGAAAAACTCCTAGCAAGTGACTGACACTGCCAGTTGCATCACAATATATTGTTAACCTCATATATTTCTCCTTCAAGGAGATGATTCCACTGTTTTCACATTCTTCTCCAGCCTCAGACTAGGTGTGCTCGCTCTGCCTTTACTTTTCAAATCATGACTTCTATTTGGGTTCATCTGTTCCATGGCTGCTGATTTTTGCCTCTGCACAGGTACTGACAAGGGCTTTGCTAACATTGTCTAAAGCAAATTTTGAGCCAGGAAAGATCTGGTCAACAGACAGGAGGTTGAAAGAGAGGTACAGCATAGGCAGGGACACCACAATCAGCTAGCACACATTATCATCAGAGCATTTTGTTTCTCCACTCCTCTGCTGAGAATGCTACAAGCACACTCGTTAGTGACACACGTCAGGCAGCAACAAAGGCTACTAGCAAGGAATCGCACTAGGCATCGGTTTTTAGCAACGGAACAGTCACCAATCTGGACCACTAAAAGCTTACTCCAGATTCCTGGCAAACTGGTGGGGAAAATCTCATTGAGTTCAGGGAGGTTTGGCTGCAGCTTCACAGAGAGCAGCTGAAACTGAAACTTCAGATGCATAAAACTCCACCCATGTGGCAACTACACGGAAACTGGACTAAAACAGATAGATTTTGAGCCTCAGTGAACAGATTAAATCACCCATTTAAATTAGCAAGCAGGAGAGATTAATTGTAAATATTAAATCAAAATTTCTTTTCCATTATCCTTTTTAATTATTTTCCCTAAAGAAAGGTTGATACTCATCAGGCTGTAACTAGTAAGACTCTATTAACTGAAAAGCACATACAACTTGTTTATTAACTTTGGTACTTACTGTTACCAGCAGACAGTTTTATCTACACATATTTACTTACAGCTTTTCATGCTTTTATTAGGTCTTGATTATTACACTTTTCTATGCTGGAAAATGGTGAATTATGCATTTTTAATTTGTTAGAGGATGACTTTTTCTTTAGAATTGATTCATATCAGGCTGCACTTAGAATGAAAAGTTGAATCCACTAAAAATGTCTAAAAACAGTTTTATTGAACTCTTAGTTTATTTCTTAAATAAACCACCTTAACTTCAAAACAGAAAAGAAAAAGTAATACTAAACAAAGGAAGTTGTATCAGTGGCTAGTGGGTTAAACAGGCTGTTCCAGGACATCATATACCTCAATATTGTAGATCTGCTGGATCTTGTCCTCTCATCCTCATTTTCCTCATATATCAGAGCAGAAAAACAAGCTTGTCTGCTTTTTCCAAACCTCATTCAGTTTCTCAACTTTGAATGAGCAAGTCATTGAATCTAAGTTGTTGAATAAACCAAAATGGAAAAAATAGTCCTCTTCTACTCATGGAAGCACTACTGCTCTCAAAAGTGGATTTAGTAGTTACCAAGCTTTGGTTCCAGGTGCTTAGGCAGTGGTTTTGTTCAACTTTCTGTAATGTTTTGGCACGAAGCATGTGTAACTTGATATTTAAAACAAAACATGACAAAAAGTAGCTTTTTATCAAATATCCTAAGCTTCGTTCCTAATACAGTTGACCATTGTTCCACATTTAATTTGAAATAGCTCTATTTCAAAAGAGAGAAAATGTATTTAACTTATTTTTAAAAAAAATATTAAAAGTCTGTAATTGATATTGTATATTGTCTGTGATGGATGTTGAGAACGGTATAGGCCTTGCCTTCCCTGCCCAGTGACCAGACTAAGCTGCCACTAGGAGACTGTGTGTGGTTTCAGCATCACAAATCATTGCCCCAGAGTCAAAGTTTCCAGCTGGGTATTGCAGGCTCCCCCCAGGATGCACAGAGCTGTCAGGACAGGCATGCCTCCCCATTCCTTTTATCCTCCTCTACCCACCCCTGTTTTTCCTGTTACAATCACTGGGGAAGTCTTTCTGTACTGTTCCATGACTGGAGAAAGAACCTAGAAAATATGAACAAAGCATAAATCAATGCTGAAATGCCTGCTTGGATTAGCAAGGCATCTGAAATAACAGGTTGAAGTTCTTCCACCCTGGCCCCTCTGCCCATCCCCAGGCAGGACATCTAATCCTGTGGGAAAGGGGCAGCCTCTCCCTGTGGGACACTGTAGAAAAGGTTGACACACGCTGTCCTACAAGGTTGTAATACTGTTCTGTTTTATTGCCAGTTGGCATTAATTAGCTCACTACTGTCCGCTTTCTGAATTGTCTCGACCAAGGAGTCTCTGTTAGTGATTTATACTTGGCACTTCACTGTAACTCAGCTTGAGTGAGACTTTTTTCTTTTTCTTGCCAACTTCACTGAAGTGTCTCACCTTCCTGCTTCTGCTTCTCTTTATAGTAAATGCCATGGGAGACACAAATGGAGAATCTTTGTGCCAGTAGCCTGTCTGCTACTCTTCCATCCCAGTGCTCAGTACGTTTTCCTGCCTGGTGGCAACAAACATGTCACCACGAAGAGGAATTGCTTTGGGGTCAGATTCTCCTAACCTCCAGCTTCACTGGCTTCAGTGAGATGAATCTGTGTTATGCCAGCTGAGGATCTGTTCCTTCAGGAAAACAAGGTCCATCAGAAAGACTGCACAGGAAGGAAAAACAGGGTTTCTTAAAAGGTTAGCTAACACTGCTTTAGCTAAAGCTCACCACAGCCCAATTTCTAGAGGCTTATGGCACGTAAATCTTGGATTAACTCGATATTCAGTAGAGCTTTGCAGTCCACTCCTAAGACTTTCCAGTTCAGTGTGAAGAATTGGGCCTCTCATGAGCCTTTTTTCAAGTGTTTCCCCAAAGCTCTGGATATCCTTCTCCACTGCAGGATTTGCAGGAGACGCATTATGACCTGGACACTAATCTGCTCCTCTGCTACAGCGTGTGGGGAAGGGAATCTCAGATGGCCCCCTATGGCATTTCATCCTTATTTCCTCCCTAGGATAATGTGGTAGAGACAACAATGTGCAGCCATTTCAGCCCAGACCCCAGTATTTAACAACTAGAAACTTTCTGGTGTAAAGTCTTCAAAGATTTCTTTCAGTGGAAGAACACATCCTAACTCCTAAGTTAACTCAAGCAGATGAGGCAGCATGGAAAACCACTGCTGTCAGTCATTGCTCTCCAGAAGCTATATCCATCTCAGGAACCATGACCAAGAGAAAGCCAGAATCTCAGTCTGTTAAGGGACAATGGTGCTCACATTTTTAGTTTCTATGTTCACTCTCTTAATTTGTTTTAATGCCTGAGAGGTCTTCTATTTGCAACTCAGTGTAAGCTTCTGGCTAGAAGAAACCATTAACCATGTCTGACTGCCTTCAAGCAGGGCAGAAACAGAAAGGCATGGAAGGAAGATTAAGATCAAATCCCCAAACATAAAAGGAAATTTAAAGCAAAAAAATTGAGAAGTGGAATAGCACGCTTCATCTCTATCATTGATAAAATATTTTGCAATCCTGGAAAACTTAATAGCTTCTTTGACATAATCTTTATGACCTTAAAGGCGTGATAAGGAAGGTAATAAAAAACTGTTTCTGAAAGGTTATACGTTTTCCTAGTCAACTCAGTTTTTCCTTCTCACCTCCAAGGCTAACATTCAAAAGCAAGCTTGGCACATATGGGCTGTGTCGGAACTTGGAAGCTGTTTATTTAGCTTCTCCCAAGATACTACCTATGCAACCTTGCAGAGCAGGGCAAGAAAGGGAGCCCTGTGGAGTGGCAACGGCGTCTGAAAAGTGGAGGGTGCATAACTCAAACTGCTCAAGTTTATTAAAACAAAATAGGTCAGTGGAGTTGCCCAGAGGGTTACGTAAGGCGGAAAGTAGCACTCCACAGGAGAGGAGAAGGGAGCCTGTTAAAAGGCAAAGCCACTCCAGTTTGTTTATGGCCGGAGATAACTGCCTTGTGGTGTATCTGTTCTCCATAGCTGACAGAGTAAATCGCACTCTTTTTATCTCCACAGCAGATGAGAATTTGGACTGGGTTTTTGTTTTGTGAGCTGCAGGTTAAACCAACGGGGCTGTTATTTATTATTATGACTAGCATTATTATTTTGTTCCTGTGATCCCTGCATTTCAGTCTCTATGTAAGGAATTTCATCACTCACCAACAGTTTGCTTGAAGGGAATTTTAGGGATCATAATGACAGTAAGGATAAAAGCTTGATCCACCTGAAAAGGGTATGTAAGAAAGGTGGGTTGGCAGTTGCATATACAAGGGAAATGGGCAAATGTGCTTCGGTATCCTGCAGAGCAAAGCTGGGAGCTGACACTCTCACTCTGGCCCTGCGATCAGCACAAAGGCTGAGACAACATCTGGGAACATGGAAGTCCCCCATGCTCTGCTGATGCACCTGTCCCAGCACCCCAACCTCCCCCTGTTCTGCCTGCTCCTCCTGTGCCAGAAATCCAGCTTTGTATCTTAAACACTGCCCGCTCTGTCCTGGCTCCCCAGCCCTTGGCATAGGTGGGGCAGGAAGGGCCTGCCTTGCAGAGATGCCAGGCACCCTGCAGGTCTCACATCTCAGTGAGGGTACCCTCAGTTTTGGGTACCCAAACCCCAAGCTACTAGTGGCAGTATTCATCCTTCAAAACTGGAAGCCTGTTTTCATGCCTCCTCCTTGGCTCCTGTGAAACATTGTTCCCTCCTTTCTGCAACTTCAGCTCAGTGGCAGGGCAGAGCAGCTTATATTAAGAGCTCTCCCCAAAAACGGGCAGAACCCAGGCCTCACCAAAGATCACAAGACCAGAGAACACCTGATACCAAAGAAAGCACAAACACTATTTTTCATGTTTCCAGGTCTGTAAGAAGAAATGAGAGCTCTTTGCTTGTATTCAGTTTGTCTGACCCAACACCTGTCACCCACTGAATGGACCATGATCTAGGAAGCTTCCCAGCAGCTCCAGGAACAGGTTCCTGGGAGGAAACACAGACCACATCCCATTGAGCCATTTGCTGAGAGCTGGTCAGAGAAACAAAGGAGCTTTTTTTTCTTCCATGGGAAAACGCTGAATCATCAAAGCCCACATTTTTCATAGGGGCACACCAGTTTTCATGACATTTCCATGAAAAAAGTCTCTCTGATGCAGGATAGAAAGCATAAGGTTATTTTTATTTTGGGGGAGGGCAGAGCTGAAGGAGACAGATGGGAAAAAAGAGGCTACAACCATGTTCAATCTACTTGCCAAGCAATGTGAGAGCCAGTTCAAGTTTTTCTCTGCCTGATCCAGAACCAGGGCTGGATCTGCTCGGCTGTGTGCTCTGAGCAAACACCTGTGTGCTAGAGAATAGCTGGAGGGTATGGGGGGAGGGAAGGTACAATTTTTGCAAGACATGTTTGAAAAGGCCTGGGTTCATCCCATGTCAGAAAAGCAGTTCTGGCACTGTGCAAACATCTGTACATGAGGACTCTGCTCTCCCAGCCAAATCAATGGTTTGCATTCTCCAATACCTCATCGGCATCCTTCCAGCTCACCAAACAGCAGTAGCATCTGTGGCCACTGTGACATCAGGGTCATATCCCAACAAGGACAAAATGCCCTGGGATAAGACGTGAGCTCTCTCCTCCAGTCAGAGCACCACTTCCTTTCTTTCTTGTGTAGAAACTTTCCTTTTTATCAGCCAACCTCTGTCACAGCAGTGTGGAGCAGGCTCTCAGCTGCAAGAGTGCTGGCTTGCTACGTGCTACGCTGATTTACCCCAGTGAAGGATCTGGGCCTCTGGAGCACAGCAAGAATGCTCCCACCCCAGCACTCAGCGTTTTCTGGAACAAGCCCACAGAAGCACTGCAAGTTTTTATCCTGACCTGCCCTAAATGCATCAAGCTGCTGCTGCAGTATGCATCTAGCACACAAACGCTGCTCTTTAGGGCCACTCTTTTCCCCCGACAGGTCTGGCCCTGTCTTGTAGGCCCTTGTTGCTGGCTGATACATGTTTTCTTTTGGAACACGGCTGCCTTTGTTCAGCTGGCTCTGCTCTTTTCCAGGGATCATCCACAGCCCCTGCAACTCTCACTCTGAGCTCTCTTCCTTTCTGGTGCCCCTGGAAGTGTGGCCTTTTCTGGTTCATTTACACCAAAGCTCAATCCAAAAGGGACCTGATGTGTATTTTTTTTCAGTGGGACAGGCTTTGGCAAAGCAGAAATCCTCCTCTGGTGTGGCAGGTCTGTTCCCCTAACAGGTAGCCATTTCCATGACTAGTACGGATATTCATTCCTACTCGCGTGTGACTGGGAGCCTTAATTCCTGGGAGGGAAGAGCACAGCGTGACTTGTATGGTCTACAGTCTTACAGGCCTTTGAAACTGCATTTTCTAGTCCTTCAGCTTCAAGCTGGCTCCAAGAGGCCAAAATTTAAAGCAGGTCTGTGCTCTAGTCAGTAACTGATGTAATTACGCTCACTTGTTACAAGGGGAAGCTTTCACAAGAGGGGGAGGCGGTGGCCCCACGCCAGGAGGTGTGTCCCTGATGACAAGCTGCGGAGCCAATCACAGCCCCGAAAGATCATCACATTCATACCAAAAAGAAAAGAAACCGCCCCAGGGTATTTATATTGAGGAAGGAGAAGGAAAAAAAAAAAAAAAAAGAAAAAAAAAAGAGTTGGCAAAGAAAGAGAAAGAGACTGAGAACCTGCAACTTTGTTAACTAACTCTGCAGCTGAATTCAAAAAGGCCAGGCTGGTCCCCCTACAAATCTTGCTTCCCATCCCCTCCCCTCTCTCAAAGCATCTCTGGAAATCTGTCTGTAAGCTTGAGTGAAGAGTTCAGCTGTTTGGAGTGGTCCTTCTCTCCTCCTGGCAGGCAACCTCGTAAGCTGCTGCCTGCAGGGCTGCCTAACCCTGGCCTGAGCAGAGCCAGTCCTCGGATGGGCGGAGGGCGAGCCCCAGCAGCAGGGTGGGCAGCGGTGCCCTGGCAGCGATCTCTCTGCGGGACCGACCGGGAGCCCCGATGATTAATAATTACCTTCGCAGCACCCAGCACACCAGAGTGGGCTCCCAGCTCCCTGTATCTATGTTAAACAGCTGGGGAAAGAGGAGGCAGGTTTAGCTTTAACCAAGGGGTAAACGGTCAGCATTTGCAAATGCTGAACCACCAAAAACCAGCCAGCCACAGGTTATTTATTCCACTTACACAAGAGGACTGTGCGGTCCAAAGGATGAGGGGGCCCATAGCAGCCTAGAATGCCTGTTCTCTGCCACCGGCCTGCTGGATGAACAGGGGAAAAAACACTTCCCCTCCCTGAGCTGTGTTTCTTTCCTGCCCGCCCTTTCTGCTGCCTTTTTCTGTTTGGACTGCCTGTTCCCTGAGTACAGACTGTCTCTGACCGCGTTTGTGTGGAGCCTTGCACAATGGGGCTGTAATCTAACCTCAGCGTGAACATACTGCCATTAATAATAATAAAAATGCCCATCACACCCTACTGCGGCTGCGGGCAGGGGACGAGCAGCACCGGACCCTCTCCCGCCAGGGGCCTGTAGGCCGGGGTCCCCCGGGCAGCCGGCAGCCCCCTCTCCCCTCTCCTCTGCGGCCCCGGCTGCTGGGGGAAGGCGGCAGCGGCCCTGTGCCTTGCGCGGGGGGGGCGGTGGGGAAAAGAGGGTCCCTTCCTCGCCCGGGGAAACTCCGCAGCCGGCCTCCCAGGCCGACGGCGCTGAGGCGGCCCCGGGCCCAGCCGCCGCCCCGCACAGTCAGGCTGGGCCGGGGCCTGGGCCGGGCCGGGCCGGGGCGGGCGAGGCGCGGGGCTGCCCTGCCACCTGCCGGCCGCAGGGGCTCCGTGCGAGGCCGGCTGGGGGTGAGGAGCTGCCGGAGAGCCCACGGGCCTGCGTGGGAGACACCCCCCCGGCAGCGACCCCACACCCGCCAGCCCGGCCCGGAGCCGGGGGAGGAGGCGGGCCCGCCGCGGAGGCCGGCAGCGCTCGGCACGGCCCGGGAAGGGGAGCCCGGCCTGCCCTGCCTGCGCGCCCGGCTGGGCCGCCGTGTAGGGCCTCACCCTCCGTGGCCTGGGCCAGGGCCCCAGGGCCGCCGGGGATCTTCCCAGCCCTAAGCCGCAGGGGCTGCAGAGCTGTCCGCTGAGGGCCGAGGCACCGGGCAAGCGGTCGCCTGGAAGGGGCATCGCCCACCTCCCAGGGCAGAGGCGGCGGAGGGGGAAGGCTGATTTTTCCTCTGCAGTGTTGGTAGTGCTGTGTTGTCCGCCCTGGCTCTTTGTTCCCTCTCCTCCCCACCTACTGTACAATCGTCTGACTGTTTCAGGCATGCACAGCTCTGGCCACTCAGCCCCTCCCCTTGCAAAAAACACGAGACCAAAGAAACTCCTCTCCCATCCGCATCCGATGAAAGATGGGGAGGAGACCTTTCCCATGCAGTACTGGGCTTTCCGTGGGATTTCTCTATGGGGCTGGAGTATCTCTCTGGCTCCAATCCAGGCAATGGTTTTGTGTTGCCAACTGACTGTTCTCTGGTGGCCACGCTGTGTGGTCATCTTGGGCTGGGCAACAGGGCTCCTGCTGAAACACTGAAAGACTTTGGGGTGGGGATGGGGGAGAGCAGAATGAGCACTTCCAGGTGGGGGCTTTCAGTCCAGCTGGAGGCCCTGGGGGGCTAATCGAAGAGCCCTCTTTGCCAGGGGTGATGGCCTCATGGGAAATAGGTGGGCTGACTCTAGAGGTGCCCATCTTGTAGCAGTTCAGGAGAGAGCCCATGTTGCAGGGCAGCCATGCCAGACATCAGGCTTGCTGTCACAGCCACTTGTCTTTTGCTGAAGGTGGTTTTCTGACCACCACCTCTCTCTCCTACTCTGCAGTCCCTTCTCTCCCTTCCCACCAGACTTTCAAGCTGCCTCCCTTTAGCATCACTCCCCCCTTCTCCTCACCCTAAGACTATAGCTCATTCCCCTTCTCACTAAAGACCACCCATTGCCATGGTAACATTGCCTCTTACAAAGTTGTCAAGCAGACACAAAGATATGTTTCTCTCCTGCTTTACAGCCCTCCTCCCCTCCATCCCAGTTAATAGGCCGGGACTTTGCTTGAAGGGAGGAGGTGGAGGGCTTTTGCATTTCATTTTCATTGTGGAGGGAGAGGTTATTTCAACCCCTTTGCTCTGCAAGTGCTGAAGCCTGTGGCCACCGGAGGGAAAGAGCTGTCATTCATGGACCACCTGAAAGCTCTTGAAGGCAATGGTGCCACAGGCAGATGCAGTAGTACAGATGTCGGTAACACTGGCCCTGCACAGGGGAAGAGCACCTGCCAGTTAGAGGGGACAGGCTCATGGAAGACTTAAAAGAGGAGAATTAAGACCTGCATTTGCTCTTGTATGAACAGAAAATATCTCTACTGTGATTCTGTTCTGATGCTGCCTCCCCCAGCAGCTCTGGTTCTCTTCCCAAAATGGTTTCTTCAGCTCATGGAGATGTAGCTAACTGGCCTGTCTCCAGGACTGCTGGTACCCCTTTCTGCCACAGCTACACCACAAATAGTGTTGGTACTACTTACACAGCAGTACCAGTGCTGTCTAATTTAATATTACCCTGGATACACCCATGGTTCACTGCAGCTGTGGCTATGACTGCACCATAGACAACAGCTTCTACTCAGCAATCTCCTGCTGACTTTTACTTCCCTTCCCTTCTCTCTTATATGCATCTTCCTCTCCTCTTTTGATGGATCTGCCTTTGCAACTCCGAATAAAACCTGTCCTTCTTCCTCCTCTTCCTCATGGCTTTTCTGCTCTTTCACTTTGGCCGTGATGTTCTTTCCACTTGAAACCAGTGAAGGATCTCCCACATCTCCTTGTCTGTTTGTCAGTCTGGTCCCTCCCAAATTATCATTTTTATTGTATAGTTCCATACCAGCCTATCACATCTTCTTTTACCTTCCTTTACGTACTCCCCAAGTCTTCATCTCTTCCACACACTGCCCTCCCCTGAGTTACTTTACTACCATCACCACTGAACTTTCTGCCCTGACCAGTCTCTGCATCACCCCTCCAACGTATTTGTCTAGAGGTGGGTTTGTAGTCACCATGCAAAGCCTGAGGTCGCTCTGCTGGTGTCAGGTACTGTGACTTGCCACATGCTACTGTAGTGCATCTGTGTTGGGCTTTTGTGCCACAGCTGTACAGCAGAGCTCAGTGTGAACTTCAGGAGCTGTTTGCAAATGTGCTGCTGAAACTGCTGACTGCCCGAAAGCGGGAGTACATTTACAGCACCTGAAAATTGACTTTGAACATTGATATTCAAAGCAAAGGTGTTAAAATAAAATTAAAACAGGTAGCTGGCCTAAAGGAGAAAAAGGAATTGTATCAAGAATTTTTATGCTTTGGCAACCCTGAGAGACAGAATGGCATATTAAGGAAAGGAATTTTACCTCCTGATATCTTTTGCAACAAATGGGAGAATCTGAGAGGAAACTAGAACTGGTGCCATTAAAATGAAGAGAAGCAATAGAAACTGTTCCTGATATACATACTTGGACACATCCCAATATAAGATTTCAATAAAATAAACATGTTGGCAATTTCAGGTTTTAATTATCTTTGACAAAGTCCAGTGACAAAGTCCCTCTGACCGACTGCAAATTTTGCATTCTCCTAGGCATAATGAGAATTAGGAGGAAAATTACGGTAAAAGAGGCTCTAGCAACAATGGACTTTCCCAGAGGCTGAGAAAAGTCCACAGAGAAGATTTGCCAAGCCAGAAGTGTGAAGGCACCCCTGACCCCGCTGCTCTCATCCCTATGTGTTCCTTCCCCAGCGAGGAAAACTGTAAACTCAGCAACACCCATGACAATCAGCAGGGTCAAATCCAAACATGAATTTTGTTTGCAAGTCAGAGCTTGGTCTAAATCCTTCTACGGTCCACCCATGTTCCAGCCATTGTTCTAGTCCAAACATTTACCAGGGCTCTGCTCTAGTCTTCTGGTTATTCTCATCGTTCTTTTCTCTAACTTTTCTTTCCATTTCAATTTTTCCTGGAGATCTTGCCAACACTCCACCGCACTATGTCAGGAGCATCCACTCCATGCTAATTTTACAGTCATGATCCTTTCATTACTGTCTGGTCTCCTTCACTCTGGCATGAAGGCTGGAGCCCTGGCCTTCCTGCAAAACTCAGGCATTGCTGTGCCAGTTCACCTCTACCAGGAAGCACCCCTGCCATGGGATCTTATCGGAATACCATGCCTTTAGGTGCCGAGTTCTAGTAAGTACCTTCTACCCTCCCTGTAGTCACTGGATGAACATACACCTCTACAAAAAGTGAGACAGACCTTAGGTGACCTGGATTTTTCTCTGGATGTTAATCTGTCTCTACTGATTCTAAAGGAAAACCAAGGCCTTATGAGTTCCCTCATCCTGTGTTGTGGGATTAATTCAAGTCTTTCTGGACAGTGTGTTATTTTCTCATTGTATCTTTTCTTCCTAATAGTAGATAGGCCACAATCTCATGAGAAAAGCCTCCCAAGGAACAGGATACCTTTTTTCTCCATCAATATGCCATTGTTTGGCTGTCTAGCATAGCTAGAGTTCAGATAGCTGCTGTTCTCCCAGGGCAGTAAGTCTTGCTGTGTTCAGCTATAGCTACAGATTTTTAGGCAGGACATCCTGGTCCTGTATTTAATCCAGGTGGGTTCTGTTCCTCCACTCCCCAGCTATAGATTCCTTGGAGTGATCCATATTGCCCCAAACTCCTAGAATACCTCTTGCGTGCACGTAAGAACAAGCCTACATCAGCCTGGATGTCACAGGCCTCTTCATCAGCTGGGACGAACCAGTGTATTTCCAGTGCCTCCAGAGACGATGTGCCTCCAGTTAAGGAGTCAGTCCCCTTGAGGCAATGCCATAGCACAGATCTCCTGGGCTGCTTGGAAGGATCACAGTGTCTCTTGGGCTGCCACCTTCATTTCTGATTCCTTGTGAAATTGTTACAGTTGGAGGGAAACTGCTGTTATGAAAAGGCACATACTACCCACAATAGTCTTTCTAGCTTTGACCAGCTTGTCCTATCCTGTGTTGCTCCTCCAAGTTCCCAGCCGTGACAAGACACTTTGGCCCCTTCCCTCAGCCTTTTCAGAGCTACCTGGGAACATGCAGAGCTGCTGCATAAGCACCAGCATAAAACATGCAGCCATTGCTAAGCAAAAAAAGTCTGTCATGCTCTGCAGGAGGGAAACCATTCATCTTGTGTGTGGTGGCACCCCCAGGCATGGAGAGGCTGCACATCCAGCACAGGAAAACTTGTTCAGAAGCGCAGTGTTTAAAGGCCAGTGACTTCTGATCCTTTCCCCTATCACCTCTTCCTATCCTGTATCACTGACGTCCACAGAGCCTCTCCTCTCTACCTTTCCTCCTCCTATTATGCGCAGAGCAGCAAAAGGCAGTGGACTGTCCAAGAGTTAATTCAGTAAATTGATCCTCCAGGTTAGGTCAGATTATACCTGCTTGTTAAGCATAATTTTTATTGGCTTGTAAAATAATCATTTGTCTTTTTCTGATCTAATTGGCAGGTGCATCTCTGAGCAGCATGAAAAGATTTCAAGGTCAGGATGTGATACTGCTTCTTCTGTTCTCCTCTTCACACTGAAAGAGGCCAAAAGATCTTGTCTGTTCCTAGCCATAATATCTTCAAATACCTAATTAGAAATTATATAGCAAATGGAGACTTTTCTGGACATGTGCAGAAGAGCAAGAG